>NC_056736.1:364252511-364325011 GCF_019279795.1 Protopterus annectens
ACCAGGTTTTATATTGTGCAGTTTGGTTTTTTTTTTTATTGTTCACTAAAACCAGCATAGGTGGAGAGGGCTTTGCCCTCCACACCCCCCCAGCTATATATTTTAACTCCAGGATCGCACTACAGTGGGGAAAGGGACAAACCTTTTACTTGCCTTTTTCTAATTGTCGGGCAAGTGAACTGTCAGGCAATCGGGCTGCCTGAAATATCTATCTATAGATTATATATATAGATATATATATATATATACATATATATATATATATATATATATATATATATATATATATATACACACACACACATATACACATATATATATATATATATATATATATATATATATATATATATATATATATATATATATATACATACATACACACACATTTATATATATATATATATATATATATATATATATATATATATATATATATATATATATATATATATATATATATATACACATACATACACACACATACACATACACACACACACACACACACACATGTATATAGATACATAGAGATGTATAAAATATATTGCACAGACACACACATACATATACACACAAACGCCTGTGGGTGTACATGTATATGAAGTACTTATAGGTATACTGGACCCTATAAAAGCAGTCAGTTTTTTGGGGGTCTAGTGGCACAGAAACAACCAAGAATGCATCCTCCAAACTTCCTATAACTGTAGGGATAGCCACAGGCTCAGGGGAGTCTATACAGAGTATTTCACAATACATCTTCTGGGAGGTGCACAGTTTTTTCAGATGGGAGGCAAAGGCTTTCATTTTTGTAATGGTGTCAAATATTTCCTTGTTTGGGAAGTCCAAAGACAAGGTATTCTCAGTCTCAGATTTCAGACTGTGGGAGAAGGTATCAGAGAAGCATAATCCAATCCTTCATTATCAGAGTCGGATACAAATCTCTTTCTTCCTGTTAGTAGGTGTGGAAAAAGAAAGAGAAGGTAAGGAAGGCTGAATGCCTTTGAACAGTCCATGAGAAAAGTTTAACTAGAATTGCTGACTCCCCCTCTGACAAAAACGGTAGTAGAAGAGAAATATTTAATCTTCTCAGTGTGCTTTCTGCGAGTGTCCAGGCCCTAAGTCGCAGAGTTGAACCCATATAGGTCTGACCTCCAACAGCAAACTATCAATGCCTTCCCTCAGAAGTACAAACTCCCTGCTCCCTTGACCTCAGATAGGATAATCAGCTCCCCATTCCCTGTTGACTCTGCTAGACAAATGGTCCATTAAGATGCAACAGTGTTCTTGGCCATAGTGGCCTCCAAAGGGGATGTGCTAGAGGACCCCAGAAAAGTAGACAGCCAGACAGCTGAAAATGCACCTCAGCAAAGTTATCAGCCACAACTGTACAAGAGAGGTAGAGGCATGGGTATTGTCGCCCATCTCTGTTGTCAACCCTTTTTTTTTTCTTACCCGAGAGGGCCTGCCTTATTACTAATAACCTCCTCTCCTTGCTACTAAGTGTGTCAACAGTACTTATTTTACACAAACCTTCATCATAATGCTCAAGACCTAAAATACCCTAACTTGTTAATAAACCTACCAAATATACTTTATTTCTCTACCAATATACCTTCAGTCAGACTGCAATTACCTGCAACAAAATACACTGCCATTTTATCTTCTGTTTTTACTATTTAATCATAATATTGCATTTGCTCATACGCAAGTACTAAGCTGTCTGCCCTTATGGGCTATTTATAGCCTAATTAATTTCTCTTTCAAAAGGTGAGAATCAAACCCTGTAACTTGTGTTTGTGAGGCAAACACCTCGATCATTATGCCAACCCCCCAACATATGTTGATTTGTATCTTTATTTATTTTTTAAAGTTCATTACAAATAAAAACGTCAATCTGAAAACAAAAATCTTCAATGTTTTAATATAAATCATAACACAATTAGTTCATTGTAATTCAAACATCTGAATATCAAGTTAAACATCAAATGTAAACTACATCTTAAACAGCTAAGCTACATACATTGAGTTTTTAATCATTTATTGGTGGATTTTTTTTTTGTAATCATTCCCATACTGAACATGAGACTGTTTAAAACACTGACCCACAGAACCTAAAAAACAAAAAATAAACAAAAAACATTGGAACCAAGCATGTTCACAAAGCACTTGTTATAGATGCTCATATGGTTAATCATTAATGCGTGACTGCTGGGCTTTTCGCAGAAAGTCAACCTGTCTACTTGGGGTTTCCTCTCTGACACAGTCACACAGCAAGAGGCAGTGTGAGGTGTAGCAGGGCTTGCCCCTCTGCAAAACATTTTTTTTTAGTATTTTTGTCTTTTGGAATGTTGTTCACATTCACTGGATTTTACTCATCTCTGATTGTTCTTTTAGGAGTCTATTACAAACAAGTTGTAGAATATCGGGGAACATAAAAATGATGTACTGGGTTAGAAAAGCATGCAAATTTTGGATCAGCTACTAGCCAGGTACTACCTGCAGGACAGGAAAAAAATGAAACCTAAAAATACATGTACATTTCTTTGACTTAAAGGGACTCCAACCACAGCTGCCACATAAGAGAAGGTCAAGGTACAGTGAAATACTGGAAAGGTAATATGTATCCACTGCACATGACAACCTCAAAGATAACTTATCTTTTTCATTTGATATCAGGAGTCTGCTGTGCATGTTTAACTGCTGAAAAGAATCCTACCCAACATCATTAAATCTATCAGAGCTACAGCAAGACCCAAATTGTAAACGTTTAGGAGGCTGAATCCTATAATACTGAAGTGTCAATGGAAACCTGTCCAGTAATGCTTGAAGGTATGAAATGATGGCAATGTGTTTTTTCTCCAAACATATACAACAGAAACAGGTTTGAAATAAGCAATGGAACAGTTACATCTGAAATGGAGAGGCCTTCTATAGCAGAACTCTTACAGAGTAGTTAGAATGCTAAAACAAAATATAATGCAGTCAGCAATGCATTTAAAATGGCTTACTCCCTGGAACAAAGGATATGCACAGCTGTCTATCTAATTTTCTTCAGGTAAAACCCGAGCTGGAACTACATATTTGGTACGTAAGGTTCTTTCTATTCATATTGTTTCCACTCTCAGTAAAGGTAATACAATGAATGGGCTGGTTTAAAGCCATTTATGACACCACTTCTGAAAGAAAATATAGGCTTGTCCTAAGGAATACAGTTTGTGAATGATCAGGTTAAGTTACCTACAAACAGGGGACTGATGCTCTGAGATCATGCAGGCAGAGGCGACAGCCTTCCAAGAGATGATCTTCAGAGGTGTTGAAAATGGGTAAGCCTCTCAGTCATTAAATTTACGTGCAAGAGATGGTGGAGCTCTTCAAAAGGTGGCCAAGATGCAGGACACCTTTAAGAAACGGTTTGACAAAGTAGTGCTAGGCCATTGTCTTGCCCTCCACAATGTCACTGTGGGTAGGAATCCCAGACGTATGCATTGTGACCATTAAATAACAGGGCATGTACAAAAATGCCAAGGTTATGCACCCTGATCATGGAATAACTAAAGCCCAAATAACAAAGGTGCCCAACAGAAGTTAGACCATCAAACAGAGCTGATTGCTACCCTTAAGTGTGTACTGGGTGTAGAGGGTGCTTTTTGGTTTGTACTACAATAGCTTTGTTTATTTCCAGGGACCAAACATCTCTATTAAGTATTAAGTTTCTAAACAAAGAAATGCCCGAACCGGAGGTTCTCCTGTATGCCAGCACATGCCTGTGTGTAGTTACAGATATGACTTCAAAACAAAGAGAAACTCCCTCGGTTCTTGAGCTTAGTGCTCATGTCTTCAGAACTACTTGAACAACTGTACTTGTCAAGGATATCACCTCAACAGACTTAGGACACCACATATGAACTCCTAGATGTCCAAATCTCCCTAAACAAGATTAATTACCACTTTATGGCTAGCTATAGAATATGATGTATGCGTCCTTCTGAACATGACAGCTATCATTATTACCTTAGATAAAATTCTCATTAAACCCAACACCTTCCTGGTGAACTTCAACTATCAATCAATAAACTGACTGACCTACATTGTCAGTGGCTGGCAAGCCAAATACTTCATTGACACTACAAATGCTAACATCTTTGTACAGTTAGTTAACCATCATTCTCAATACCCCTCAAACATGGCCACCTCTCACACACACACACATATATATAATGTGGAGGCATTTCCCCTGCAAACACTTTGCTGTTTCAGGACTTCTTAAAGCATATTTGCTTCAGTAACTTGATGACCTAATTCTTTCTGCTGTAATCCTTCTCCAATAAATCCCATTTTTAAAGACGCTGCCTGCCTATACCTCAGACTTCTGCTCCTAACTTAAATAAGTCCCTATCCATTCCAAATGTAAAAAAAAATAAAAGTAACAGAAGTCTCATTCTACTTACCTTAAGAGCAGACTCGAGCAAACTAGTAAGGAGCTTAAGGTAACCATTACACAGCTCTAAGCTGCATAGGAATTTAAAATAGTCACCAACACAAAAGCTAACTACAAATTTTTTTTTTAGCTATAGCAAAATAAAAGAATTAACGCAACAATGTTCAGAGACCGAGCACAATAATTATGCCCACTTTGACCCAAAGGAAATAGCTAATAACCTTGCTGACAAATTTACTGCAAATTTTACTCCACCCACATGTATCACTGTTCCACAGATTTCCCAGTAACAGCAAACCCTTTAACTACTGTAAGACAAGCCCTGACAGAACTCTCAAAAGCTACCACCATCTCATCCATGGGCCCACATAACATACCAGGTTGCCTAATATCAAGTGCCAAATATGAGCTAGCTGAACTCCTATTTAAACTATATAATGTATGCCTCTCCAAGGGGCTCTTAAGCATGGAAAACCACTACTGTAATGTCACTGTACATGGGTGGCCAAAATACATACCTTGGTAACTAAAGACACATTAGTTTCACTGATCTCATATGTAAAACTATGGGACATATCTCAGATTCCATTAATCTAAACCATGACAATCAGTTAACCTTGTGCCCTCATCAATTCAGCTTTATCGAAGGAAAGTCCTACCTCTTTACTCACCTTCATTTCTTTGAAAAAGTCACTGAAGTAGTGGATACTGGTTAAGCAGTACACATGCAGCATATCTGAGCCAGGAACAAGCCTTTGATACTACTTCTCCATGCATTTCTTACATATTTGTAAATTTGAATATAAATCATTCTATCATGTGGTGGGCAGCTAAAGGGCTTTCTGACAAATGCTGTGTGGTTAGAGTTGCAGGTGCCATACCTGAAAGCAAAAAAGTTACCAATGATGTACCACAGGGTTTGGTGTTAGGCCCTCTCCTATCTGCCATCTATTTCTCAGGCCTTCAGGCCTACACTTCTGGCCCATGGTTATCCAAGTTTACAGGTGACTGTAAACTTAGAGTTATCATTTGAACTTTGACTGATTCACAACTACTCCAACATGAGATTATTGTTCATCACATCTTCACACCTAAATGTGTAACTGTATTTGACATCACCACGTGTGGCATGGTTAATTTTGCTAAACAAAATAGTTCCCATACCATATAGGAGAGAGACAACTCCAATCAAATATTGTCATACAAGCACTCCTACTGATAGTCAAAAGGTAAGGAATTATGTCATCACAGTAGCTAGGAAAGCCTATCTGGCTCATCTAATTTCCAAAGGCATCTCCTCTAGATCCAAAGTGGTCTTAATACTCCTTTGCTCATATCTCAAACTCATTACTGAATGTAATGCCCCCTTTTGGCATGCATTTATTTAACTATAGAACTCAATTTGAAAAACCTCAGAAGGCTCCTAATAAAAACCATCAGTAGCCTTAATTATCAGGACAGACTGGCAGCCTCTCTGTATACTCAGTTTCTTATACAGTCCTCAGTGAAGGGATCTGTGGCATCCTTGCCACCTTCAAAGTAAATCTAGACAGCTGGATGTGCAGCCTCAAATTCTCCACAGGTCTATCTTGTACTACCTTCCTAGAGACTTGATGGAACTTTTGAATATAGACTATTAGAGTGGTCTTCAGACAGATTCTCTAGTACTTACCTAGGAATGTTGATTTTCAGGGAAACCTACCTCTATCACTCACTGTGACTACAAAAGGAAACCACAGTTCCCATCTCCAGGGCAGGATTGGAAATGCATCTCAGGGAATATACCAGTAAGTTCACTTCTCCTAGGAAGCAGCTGCAAGGGTGATGCATATCCAATGCTCAGACATAGACATATCACCTTTTTGTAAAGGGGGATACAGATGTATACCACTTTGCTTGTTTATGCATCACATCACTGACTAGTAATAAAATCAGAGCACAGACAGGGCTTTGGTCTCAAGCTCAGCCTCCAACATTCTGAGGGTAAGAAATGCTGGCCATAGCTCCAGCTAGCTAAAATGCATCCCCCTTCTCAATGTGCAGCTAATTCAGTCTTTCCACCCTACCAGCAGAACGTCCATTAACAAAACCACATACAGATTCTGCTTAATAAAGGGAAGGCCCACAAATAGAATGCTGGTTTATCAGGCTACATGGTTGATAAAATGATTAAGGTCTTTGCCTCACAGACAAGGTACTGGGTTTGAACCTTACCTCTGGTCACACTGTACAGTTTGCATTGTTCTCCCCATGCCTGTCTAGGGCTCCTCACACCTCCCTAAAACATGCCAGGTATTTACACCTCAAGGATGGAAGATACTGAGTTCAAACTCAACCTTCCCAGTTGAACTCGAGAGGTAAGCTAACAGACCTGACCAAAAACAAATTAACAGAGTTATAGGAATCAGAACAGACTAAGTGACCCCTAGTGGGGGAAGAGTTGTGTAAACCACCACTTTAGGCATCAAATGCGTGCATAGTTTCCTCTAGGTGAAAGAACAAGGATCACAGAGTGCATGTTGTTTCAGGGTTAGTCCCTCAATGTGTAAACATTGGCTCTAGCTGATTTGTTCAAAAAAAAAAAATAAAGTCTAAAACCCAGACAACAAGGGTATGACACGAAGAAAGATTCAAGTAGCCACTAGGCATCTCATAAAAATGCTTAGCCCTCAGCCTCACCCCTACACCCCTATGCTACACCATTATCTGGGATCTCAGACTAATGATCTCCTGGGTCCACTCCACAGGCAACAACAACCAAAAATGGACAGTTTCCAACTTTGCATTAATCCTATGAAATCAGGCTTCTGAGAAAGGGCTTCTCCCAGTTCATGAAGACTTCCAGGCCTGCAAATTTGACAGTGCCAAAACCAGGAATGCTACCAGAGAGTTCACTAATGGAGCTACCAGCAGCCAGTCATCCAGGTAATGGAGCACACTGGTTTGTTTCCTACAAGACCTCCCATGACTAGCAAGCTGCCCAGAGTACAACTGAATGGCTAAATACTGCTTGTCCAAAGAAAAGTGAAATCCCTACCTGTATGGATTTAAAACACTGACAGACTAGAAGACATCCATCCTGTCCAAAATCACCATTTAAGTGTCCTCCACAGCAGAAATACGACTCCTTGGACAGTCACCATATGACTGTGCCACAATTTGGGACTGTAATGTACTGAATGCACACAATGATGTCAACATGATCAGGCTGGACCATAATCACACCATCCCCTTCAGAACCAAAAGAAATGGGAGTAAAACCCCTGGCCTCAGTATGATGGAGGGGCACTTTCTCTAGTCCCTTTGAAATGTAAAGTCTGGGGCTGACCAAACAGCTTTGGACAGATGCCTTGAACCCAACATGAAACTCTTTCTGAGGAGGAGCTAAGAGCTATAAGATGTTGTCATCCTTAATCATGTTAATAAGTCACCTCCTATCCTTTGAAACTGCTCAACAAGCTGGGCTACACTCAAACTTCCTGTTGATTATACCATCCTGTAAAGTAATTAAGGCTACTATTGCTTGGTTGGTGGAGTGACCATCCCTGATAACTTGGCTGGCAAATCCAAGGGAGGTAACATATGATGCCCTGATCACCCTGCAAAACCTAGCCTGGAAAATCTAGATGAGACTAGGAAATGAAGGAGATCCTACAGAGTGGTCAAAGCCTACTTCCACGACTGACGGTCCTCCATCAAGTCCCAGGGTACCTGCAAGAAAAACTGCCTCATCTTGGAGGAAAGCTTCCCTAATGGCATGCCTAAGCTCATCCTTAAATAACAAAGAGCTTCAAGCATGCTATCCTGTTCAAGCACATGCCACAAACCATTGTTACAGCTGCAGGAACTTAAGTTCAAAAATTAGTCTACAATGTGGAAATAAACTGAAAAAGTCATACTTAGACGCTTAACCAACTCATGCCTGTTCCCACTATCAGGAAGGCCTTACAGCATCTGCAGTGCCTGATCCACCAGTGAGGAATGGACTGGAGAGATAAGACAGATGGATAGATATGCACCCTGATATAACTGACTGATACAAGATAAGGAATCTGAGGCAGTTAAGTGATGCAACCCCTGGGAACTATGCTATACTGCAGAGATCACACAGCAGGCAAGACACAGAATGCTTAGAAAGGTTCTTACTTCACTCAGCAGGGAGATTATAGAGTGCCTCCACCTTCTCGGAAGTAGAGGGAGTGATACCCAGATGCTTCAAGTCTGAAAATGTCACTCCTGAGCACAGGCTCCAAGAGTGTGGTGAGACAAGGTTGCTTTCTCCTCCTTCCCTACATACTCAAGGAGATGTTTTCAGGAAAGGCAATGGGAACCAATGGTCAGTTCCCAGAAGGCATCATTAGCCTGTGAGCATCTCCAAAACAGCAGCTGGTTGGGTGGAAGACATTTAAAGAGGGAATGTTTTACTGTCATTTTTTCCTGAAATAGGGGCCCCTCTTAGCCTTTTAACTCCTATTCTCATGGCACTCAGCTAGAGTGGGTGAGCCTGTGCTCACTAGATGCACTGCAGACAGAGCAACAGGACACTGACTCTCAAGGGTGTACCTGCCAAAGATGGTAGAGGGACTACAGAAGTCTGCACAGGGCTCTAATGTTGACATTACAACATGTTCTCGAAGGGTGTGCTCCTACAACTACAAAAAAAAAAGGCCCACCAAATTTTGATCACCTGTCTGTTATCCAGTGCTGCGGCCTGCCCTGTGTGCCCTGCTGAAATGTAAAGACCCATCAGATCCCCCCCCATTTTAACATGGGCCATCAAGTCATGCTGGGGCTGTAGAAAAAAATCCTTAGCTACAACTGTTACGCCACATATGCATGTATGTAACGTGGACAAACAAGTATACCAGGAAAATGATTTGAGACACCCCTACTCACATCAGTGATATATCAAGTCTTGGATATAAACAGGAGTGATTTATTATTATATTTAATTTTACATTTGTTGACCAGGATTATCCGACTAAGCTGAAGAGCCCTTTTTCAGTGGAGGCCCAGGGAGAAAAGCTCCAACATATTATACAATTTTCATTATAAGTTAGCATTAAACAGCAATGTTACAAGATTACTACAAGGCATTAAGTAGCAATACAATGTTATACAGTGTCAATAATCAGGAGTATAACAAGTATTTTAAGATGTTTAAAAAGAAATGTCATTAAGATGAGTATAGTTTTTGGGGTAAGTGGTTAGAAAAACCCATTTTTATCAATGTAGTTGCAATAAGGCAAGACAATTGCAAAAGAATGTTTCTCTGAGGCAATTTGCTTAATAGATTTTAGAAGACAGCAGAAAGAGTAGTCAAGGAAGACTAGAGAGAGCTAGTGAGAAGAGTGAGTTAAGGGCAGAAAGTAGATTAAGGTATGAGAGGTAGGGGATGTTTAGAGGGAGAGTGCAGTGGCAGGATCAGTGACTTTTAAAGTGCTCTTTGGTGGCTGTCCTGTTTAACAAACTTGATTTGTTTTTATAACATCACAAATGCCCTGAATATGGGCCTTACAGCTGATGTAATTTGTCTGGATTTTGCCAAGGCCTTTAATACAGTACAAATACAATGAAATTATAGAAGCCATGCAATAACTGGCAAGTCATGCATAGTTATATAGGTGGCCAACTGGTTGCATGGAAAATGCTGCACTATAGAATAAAAATAACCTTTCAGCTACTAAACACAATTTGGTGCAGTCAAGAGGTCTGTATTGGGCCCCTTGCTGTTGAACTGTTTCCAGATTCCTGTCTGACAATATATGGACAAGTTATTTTGCTGATGATATTAAGACTGAGGGCCAGATTTAATATTGCCTACACTAAACATATTCAATGACATCCCTACCACATTTTTTGTGTTTTCTAATCACTCAAAGATTACACTAAGTGTACCTGTAGTCTACACAGTGTGTGGTAACCTTTTATGAATCCCTATCAATATTTAAAGTTGCAAGAAAATCAGTAGGAAAACTAAAATTAGGAGGAAGGTGTGAAATATGACTGTTGTCTCTGTTCACTCAGAACAGTGCACACTTGGTATACACTTAGGGTAGGCTTAATGAATCCTGGGTTGAAAATGTAGCAAACATTTTGATTAGAATGCTATTTAAAGGAATCTCAATTCACTGCTAGAACAGCCAGATTAGTACAGTTTGAGATTTAAGACCCAAGTGTATGATCTTGCACTTTGGTGAAAGTAATCCTGGTTAATACGGTGAACTGAATAACCATATCTGACAGAAGCTAACAGCACTAAAGACTTGCATATACTAGTGGACTCTGGACTTTCCTTTCAGGAGCACCTAAACAATATTATAAGATCATACTGTATAATCAGCAATGGTCAATGTATATCCAGCAGGAATGGCAGAACTTTAATTCATATTTATAACTGTAATCAGACCTCTGTTGGAGAACTGTGGAGCTGATTTTTTAACATAACTCAAAGAAACTGGAGAAGGCTCAGAAAACCTTTACAATACAAGTTTCCTCCATCAGGAATCTTTTATACAGAGACTGGTTTAAGCAACTATCAATATTTCCAGTGGTATACAGGCTGATGCCAGGTAACACCATTTTAATATAAATGTTTAAGAAATGATGATGTGGTTACAATGCTGGGCATAACTTTCATTAAAAATAAGGCAACCAATAGAAAGTTTATTTGAGCCTCTTCTGCCATCTAAAACAGTAATCAAGTACTCCTCCTCAAGTTATCAGGCAGGGCAGTTGTGGAATGTCTTGTCACTTTTTGTGAGGAATTTAGGTAATTTAATGGTATTTAAGACAGGTGGTTGATGTTAATACAAGATATATGATCATGGTTTGAATCATTGCAAGTTCTGAAATATCCTAACTTAGGCAATGAATTTGTATCTTAACGCTGAAACACTGAAGGACAGCTTCATGGATGCACATCAGCTCTGTAAAGGCTTTGGCAGCACATATGTGGGGTGGGTGTCACAAACACCAGAGGATGCATTGTTTGAAGCTTGCCATTTGCTGTGTACCACTCTTGGGTCTCTTCCTGTCCACCAAGGCATAGGGTGGCCATGAGCAAAAACTACTTGCTAGTCAAGGGGAAACTGGTGACATGCAAGTTCTCACAATGATAGCTTGGGGACAGAATTCATTCTAGGAGAATTTGACCTCTTTCTGGCACATGTTTTGAATCCCATCCAGGGATCTCCTGATGATGGCTGCACTGGGTTACCCTTAACAAACCATCATTATCTAAGTAGTAAGATTAAACACAAGTACTGCAATATCACCACAAAGAGTAGAGTACGTGTTCATCAGATAAAATCAAAATAAAACCAGCACAATTTAATAAAGAAAGAACCGTTGTGTACACTTACCATAAATGTAGATGTTAAGAGTGTATTCACTGTTGCAGTCATCACATTTGGATTAACTGCCTGCAGGTAGCCCTCAGTCTGTGTCGGATACTGTCGCTTCTTCCATGACATCAGGTCATCAGGGGTATAAAACATGCAGCCGATGCCATTACATCAGTTTTTTTTGCCCCACATGTCAGGTGCCCCCAAAATAGGAAGCAATTACATGGTATAGAACACTCCCAGCAAAAAGCAAATACACATGATAAAAGGTATGTCAAACAAAAAAGATAGGTAGAAGTAAAGAGAAGACGGGGCTGGAGGGAGGGTAACCAGGACTGAAACCGTGAATACACTAACATCTACATTTATGGTAAGTGTACCAAACTGTACTATGTTCTTCGTGTTTCACTGTTGCAGTCATCACATTTGGGTTAATTCCCAAAGCTAAGGAAGGGTGGAGGTAGTTGAGCATTAAGGCTGGCAATCAGGCCCTGTAAGACTGCTGTGACAAATCCAGCTCTGGATTTAGAAAAGATAGGCAAGTGGCAATGCTTGGTGAAAGTGTGTACAGAGCTCCAGGTTGCAGCTTCCAGGATGTCTCTGGTAGGGACTCCCCTGAGAAATGGTATAGAGGTTGATGTAGCCCTAGTGGAATGTGTTCTGATCCCCTGTGGGGCAGGTTTCCCATGGTGTTTGTAGCAGAAATGGATGCAGTGTGCTATTCATTTAGAAATGGTTTGCTTTGAAATGGCCTTACCATCTGCCCCTGCAGCAAAGTTGACTAGCAGCTGGTCAGACTTTCTGAAAGGCTTAGTCCTGTCAAGGGAGAACCTGAGCTGCCTGTGCATGTCCAGGGAGTGCAGGATTCTTAGCCCCTTTATTTTGAGGATTGGGGAAAAAGGTTGGCAGATGAATGGATTGGTTCAAAGCCACACTGGATACCACCTTGGGCATAAATGATGGGTTAGTCCTGACGAAAACCCTGTCCGCATGGAAGATAATGAAGGGTTCCATGGCCATAAGGGCCTGCAATTTAGACACTCTTCTTGCTGAAGTGATGGCTAGAAGTAAAGCGGTCTTCCATGAGAGGAATTGTAACTCTGCTGTGGCAGCAGGTACTAAGGGCGGAAGGGTGAGCTTTTCCAATACAAAGTTAAGGTCCCAGGCAGGAGTGGAAGCTCTCCTGGGGGGGGTCTTAAATTGTTGGCTCCTCTCAGGAACTGTTTAACCAGAGGATGAGAGAAAAGGGGTAGCTCAGTATTGTATTGAGCTGAGATGGCACAGGCATGAATCTTGATTGAAGACAAGGATAGGCCTTTGTGGAGCATTTCTGTTAAGTAATCTAGTACACGAGGTAAGTTAGGCACAGCTGTGTCCAGTCCCCGAGACTGGCTCCCGGAGCAGTATCTTTTCCACTTTTCTGAATAGGATTTTCTAGTACTAGGCCTCCTTGCCTCAAGAATGACCTCCAGAACCTGCTTACTGAGAGTTGCTGGGGAAGAATTCAGGGGATGAGCCAGGCTGCTAGGTTCAGGGTCTGTAGTTGAGGGTGCAGAATCTGACCTGCCTGCTGGGACAGCAGGGAAGGAGTCTGAGGCAGGTGCCATGGTGGCAGTACTGTCAGACTGCTTAAATGAGGGTACCAGTGCTGGCTTGGCCAATCTGGTGCAATCAGGATTCTCCTTGGCTTGTCCTGTTTGAACTTTAGTAGAACCTTCAAGAGAGGGGTAGAGGGGGAAAAGCATAGACTGAGAGGCTTTCCCAGGTGAAGGACAGGGCATCCACTTTCCAAGCTTGGCTGTGGGGAGAGTTCTGGTGCAATATTTGCTTAATTGATAGTTTTGAGGGGAAGCAAAAATGGTCCACCTCTCGTGCCCCCCCACCTGTTCCTCAAAAGCTTGAATATTTTGGGTTCCAGTTTCCACTCTGGAAGGCCCATGAGATTTCTGCTTAAGTCATCTGCCAGTGAATTTAGTTTGCCTGGCAAGAATTGAGCTTGCAGGTGCACTTGGCTGCTCAAGGCTGTGTACCACAGAGCCATGGCTAATCAGCAGAGTGGGTAGGAATATGTTCCCCCCTGCTTGTTTCTGTACCACATAACTGTGGTGTTGTCTGTCTTTACCAATAATTGTCCTGGAAGAATAAGGCCTTTGAAGGCTGTGAGAACATTCTGTACAGCTAACATTTCTTTTTGATTGATATGCAGGTGCATCTGCTTTTCGCTCCACTTGCCCTGAATACACTGCCCTGCCATGTGAGCCCCCATGCATACTCTGATGTGTCTGTTAGGGTTTGAGCGGCAGGGGGTATAGTGAAGGGGAGTCCCTTGTTGTGGTTACAGGCCTCTGCTCACCAAATGAACTCTGTCCTTAGGCAAGGAATGAGAGGAATCATTGTTTCCAGGTCCTGAGAATGTTGATACCATAGACTTTTTAGGTACCATTGAAGTTTCCTCATATGCAGTCTTGCATATGGAATTAGTAGAATGCAAGAGGCCATGAACCCTAGGGCCTGCTGTATTTTCCTTGCAGATAGCCAGGTTTTGGTGACCATTAGACTGAAGTAGTTTGCCAAATAAATTTGTTTCTCTGGAGTGAGGAATGCCATCTGGGAAGTTGTGTTCATGCTTGCTCCCAGGAATACAATATGTTGCCTGGGTACCATCTGTGATTTCTTTTCATTGATGGTGTACCCCAGTGACATTAAAAGTCCCTTTACAAATGCCAGGTGCTGTAGTAGCAAGTCCTAACTGTCCATCTAAATCAGGCAACTGTCCAAGTATGGGTAAATCTGAATTCCTCTCTGCCTGCAATATGCAATGGCTGGAGCTAGGCACTTTGTGAATACCCTGAGTGCAGTAGAACTGATAGTGCATGGAGCCTGCTCTGAAGCATAGGTAATTCCTGCAAGATTCCCTTATGTGGACGTGCCAGGAGTCCTTGGCTAGCATAGGAAGCAGAGTGTTAGCATTTTGAATTTTGGAACCCCCAGAAAGGTGTTGAGAATAGACAGTTCCAGGATAGGAGACAGAGTTTTCTTTTCTGGGAACCAGAAACAGTCTGGAATAAAAGCCTTGCCCCCTTTGTTCTGCTGGGACAGATTGAATAGCCTTGATACTGAGAAGAGAAAGTACTTGCTTTTGGGCCTCTGCCCACTGGTTTGGGGGGAGGTCTGGCCATCCGCTTAGGGTTGGGAGGGAGTAGAAATGGAATCTGTATCCCTGGGAAACAATGTTTTAAGACCCATCTGTCTTGGGTAATGCATTCCCAGTTTTTGGCATGCAGGGCAATTTTCCCTCCTAAAGGTGCAAGTACTTGGACAAGGCTTGGAAGAGTTAAGGGTAAGTCATTCTTCAATTTTACCATAGGATGGCAGCTTACTACTCCCTGTTTTGGACATGGGAGCACTCCATTGCTTAGACCTGTGCATAATCTGAGACTGAAGTCTTGGTGGTCTGCTGCCCCTGGGCTTCGACTGAAGGCCTAGAATGGACTGGAAAAGACCAGTTTTTTGAAGGCCAATGCCTATTGAATCTAGGTGGCTGTACTTGTAAAAAATCTTAAACAGTTTGCATAGATTTAGCTTTCTCCTCCATCCTTTTGAGGACGACTTCAGCTTTATTGCCAAAAAGACGCTCTTGGTTTAAAGGTGCGCCTAATAATTTTGCTTTGATATGATCTGGCAAGTTTTGTTCCTTAAGCCAAGCATGCCTTCTGAGAACAGACCCAGTGACAGCAGCCCTGCAAGATGCTTCTAAAGCATCAAACCCACATTGCAAAGTATGTTTACCAACTTGGTTAGCAGAATACATTAACTCTTGTAAATCTTTGTGTTCTGCACAGTCAGGAATCATAGGTTCATAGATTATTATTATCAACATCATTTTCTGTTTAATTAGCTCCATAATATGCTGCTGGTGCTTTAACAAATGAAACTGGCAATTTAAAGCCCTAATGGCAAGAGTAGCACAGGTGTATAACTTTACCCCATCTGTATAAAGCCCTAGAATCCCTGTCCGAATGGGCATGATTTTTGGCAGTTGTGGCCTTAATGCCTGTAGGTCCCTGGGAAATTGTCTCTGGATCTGCAGTAGGATTCTTAAAAAGGAAGTTGTGGGAGTCAGGTACTCTGTAGTACCTGTCAGGTTTCCTAGGAGCTTCGTATCAGGGGTAAGGCTGGATTCCAAGAAGACATCATCTACAATTTCCAGAACAGGAGGATAGCTAGAGGTCTGTGCAGAGGCAAGTTTAAAAATTCCCTGAATCTCTTTTTTGGACTGAGAGTAGTCCTGGCTCTCCCAGCAGAAATGCTCTCTAAGGGTATGCAGGGTTTCACAAAAAGAAAAATCTTCTGGAGGGGAAGCAGAGGGAATGGAATCCTCTGCATCAGAATCCTCATAGGTAGATAAGGGTATGTGCTGGTAATCAGAAGGATCAGAGACATCAGATTCTTGATCAGAAGAAACAGAAGGAAAATCAGTGCTTGGTCTTTCTGAGGGGGAAGGCTGACTTCCCCTAATTAAAGTAATGAAGTCTTCAGCTATTCTAAGCATTTGTTTTTGTGGCATGTGGGCCTGAGAATGCGCTTTGGTAGTCTGTTTCCTAGGCATAGTGCGAACTTTAGGCCCAAGAAATTCTGTATTTTTGGTTTGGAACGAAGTCGTCGGTTTAATTTGAAAATCAGAAGGCCTGAATACACCCTCAGAAGCCGGTGCCTGCACAGTGGCTCTGGACCCATCCAAGGTAGAGACAACCACAGGTTCCATAGTCGAAGCATCTCGTGGCATACCGAACTCCGAAAGGGTCTCAGTAGAAGCCTGCGAATCTGTAGAAGCGGGTATCAGGGGCTGCAAAATCTCCTCACAGAGTACCGGTGGACTGGTGACTAGCTTAATGGTAGTGTCGTCGGCAGTTTTGGACATATGTGGTCTGTCTCTGCCTTTAGCTTTACGTTTTTTCGGAAGATCGGTAGTCGGATGGCTTATCGAAGCCATTTGAGTATGGAGATAGAGAGTGAAAGAATTTAGCTACAAAAATTGCTCGACGACGAATAGTTCAGGTGTTGAACAAGGCACAAAACAGACAATGAGGGACGTCATGGTCTGGGCCTAAACAGGTGCAGCAGTAAGAATGAAAACTTTTTCTTACAAGAAAGGGAAAAATTTGAAGGAGCTATTAAATTATAATTTCTCTATAAGAGGTGATGAGAGAGGAAGTCTTCCATTAGGTACTTATCCGTGTGGTAACTGTAGCCTTTGTATGAAGGTCAGTAACATTACTAAAATTAATGGTGTTACATTTTGTCCTAAATATCGCTTTAGTTGTAAATCTGTAGGGGTAGTGTACATTTTGGGTTGTTCTTGTGTCAATATATGGTACATAGGGCAAACTAAAAGGATGGTTCGAATCCGCATTTTGGAACTTCTAAAAGATATTAAAAACCATAATGAAATTAGTCCTGAGGCCAAGCATTTTCTTGAAAAACATGATGGTTGCCCAAATAGTTTGAGGTTTTGCATTTTGGGTAAACCATTTTGTTCTGAAAGTGGGAAAATTTACATTCAAAGACTACATGAATTAGAAACTAGAATGATTTTGAAATAGAACACACTGAAGCCTTATGGATTGAATTTGGAGTTAAGTATTTAAATTATTAATGATACAATATAATTAATAATAATAGTATTGTAGGCATTATTACCTCAATAAAATGTTGTAGATTAGGTAGATTTATTTATTTATCTACTTATTTTTTGATATTATATTATACATTGTGTGCACTTTGAAATATAATACTTTATATGCATGTATTCCCTTTAGGGCTTAGAACTGCAATATATATCACTTTAAGGCACCTTAAAAAACTGTGTGATTATCTTAAGACTTGATTGATTAATTAGTTAATTAATTTAACCAATATGTGAAGTTTGTGCTAATCAACATTACTCTATGTGTATAAATACTGTTGGTAGCACACTGTGTTTATGATCCTTTGAAGGCGAAAGGCCGAGGTACTAGATCGTAATAAAGAAGAAAATACTGGTTAAAGTGTTGGTATGTGTTTGTGAACTGCTACTGCTTTCGTTAGTGTGTTTGGAGTAAGAATGAAAATCTCTGTGAGGTATTTGCTTTCCACAAGCAAGACAATTATTAATTTTTTTCTGACATCGGTTAGAGCAAGGAAAAAGGATCCCCAATGGAGTACTTATCTTTTAGAAGACTTCAGGTCTGAAACTGGAAAAACGAAAATTTCAGGAGGCGGCAGACTGGCACTTGCGAACTGCTTCTGCTTCGGGCACCGCACGGCAAGAAAATCTGATGTAAAGGCGTCGGCTGCATGTTTTCTACCCCTGACAACCTGACGTCATGGAAGAAGCGACAGCATCAGACGCAGAAATCCCAAGACTCTGGTATTCAGGCTGACTAAGGGCTACCTGCAGGCAGATAAGCCATATGTGATGACTGCAACAGTGAAACATGAACATAAAATAAAATACAACAGGATGCAAATCCTCACAAACAGGATGTGCTTTCGGCTATGCCTTCATCAGATAATACAAACTGAGATCATACCAGTGCTCTGATTTACTACTTAAATTAATGATGTTCTGGCTAAAATCAGAACTCCTGACAAGAAGGGCACCAGGCAGTACTACAAAGGTAATCTGCTACATACAACCATGAATTTTAATGCCCCCCAAAACTGCATATCATTGTCGCTTTCACATTAATTTAAATACTATAATACAGTAGATATTCATAACTAGGTAGAGACCAATTTCAGTCTGTGTGCCTTTGCTTCCCCCATTTAGGTCATGTAGTGTTAAATGCAAAATACTGGACCCGACCAGTGCATTTAAGTAGCACATTTTAACAGCCACAGTCATTGCACTGTAACTTCCTGACTGATTGTGTTGAGTGTTTTGGTCAATTCCATTTTAAAGGGGGGCTGTGGACCCCCTTTAACTCCCCCATATGCCTTATTAAAAAGCAGACTTTTCTGTGAGAGTTAAGGGAAGAGGAATCCTCCATTACAAACATAAAAAAATGATGTGCTACTTTCCCTGCTGACGTCACTTTTTATCCATGGGGCCCCCAAGCCACAATGTAGCTCCAACAGCAGAACAATACACCACTGACTACTGAAGAGCACTACATCTTGTGTAACAATGTCAACAGTTATTCTGGACCTACATTTATGCAAGATCCAGCATTCAACATAAAAAGTCATACATCATATTCCTTTCCCAATTAATGACTGGCCATTCAACAAGCAGTCCAATAACAGTTCCCAGTAAACACTGGCATGCCCATTTTAATTCAGAAGCAGCAGTAATTCATAATTTTATGATGAAGCAAAACATGTAAATATTTCGGGATGTTGGTGGAATTTCACATATGTAATTGTGACCGCTTGTTTATCTCATTACCAATCTACTGATGCAAACTTCTTGGCCAGTTACACACAAAGAAAATATAACAGTATGTAACACTAGACTGCCCATATTAATCTAGTTACAGCAACACTTTATAACAGCATGAAACTTGCAAAACGCAAGCAAGTACCTCATTAGAGATGTGAATGACACAGTGCATTGCAGATGACGCCTACCAAAACCAAATCACAAAGGGGATTAGGTAGCAATAACATGGACTTTTAGTACAAACCTAGCTTCCCAAAGAATAAGGTACTGCAAAACCCTGAATGACTACTACCAGATCACCAAAGGGGTCTGATGGTGGCTAGGTGCCACCAAATATGAACATTGTTTTATCAGTGAAATGTAACAGAATAATGCAGGGATTTCTAAATGAACAAGGTCTTTGTTGGCCAAGCCAAAGCGAAACACATACCCTCAGGCTAGCAATAAATCAGATCTCAATTACAGTCAAGAATGCAGACATAACCAGGATGACACTGTAGGTCAACAGGTAACTAACACACACATTGCCCTGCAAGTTCAAGTTATCTGGATCTGCCTGCAAACAGGCAGCTACAAATGAAGAGTTGTTGCAAAAGGCCAAGTAGCTTCCTGTGGATCACTTTACAGCTTAGTCAATACCACTAAAGTGCAGCCCTGCAGTTAGTCATTGAACCCAGCAAATTTCTCCATGCTAGGTTTGGTCCTATTTTCCCTTCAAATGACTACTATTGAAGCACCCAAACAGAAAGCTGTGTTTTCAGCATACGCTACTTTTCACTGGGCACTCAAGCAGCCAAGCAACCTAAAGGGCAAACAAAACAGGCTTCTGCCATTTTTAATGCTGGCACAAGGAGGCCTCTGCTACCAAGATTCCTCTCGGAAAATTTACCACCAAAAGTGAACAGTCAGCAACCTCATTCTTCTATAAATACATCTGGAGTTACCTTCCTTTAGTGGTACTGAAACAGAAAGCTTCTCCATACAAATAAAATTATCATATTTGTCTGAAATTACTAGTACCCCTGCATATACCTCTCAACCTCTTAGCTAGACAGCCAAAATAATGGGGGGGGGGGCAAATGCCCCATAAATAAGGGACAAATTGCAAATATTACTCTTACAAAGTTGCTAAACTAAAAGCTTTTCCGTTACCATGCATTTCCTGAATGATATGAATGAAATCTGAAATGCAAATATCTGTCATTATTTAGTGAATCAAATCACTGATTTGCCAGAAAACCACAAATTTCAGGAGGAACAGACTGAAAATATGAGGCAAACATCTGAATAGTTGATAGATATTCCTTTATACTAAAAAAAAAAAAAAAAAACTACTACCATGACTGTTCAAACTTCCTCTGCTAGCCTACTTTCAAACTGTTATCCAACATTAACATTACTCAGACTCCTAGCTTATATTCCATCCCATATATCATCCTGGTTATGCAAAACTGTGCCACATCATAGGATGAACAGCATCAGACCATGCCATCCTGCCCCCAAGTCTGCATACACATGGCCATCAAAGATGCACAGCCAAACATAAGCCCAAGCAAAAACTTGTGTATCAACAAACATTTACATTAACGTAATTTTTATACTGCACAGCACCTTCTAAACAGGAAATGTTTAAATCAATGAAAGTCTAGTACACAAACAATATGCTCTCATCTATTACTTTAAGAATCCATGAAAAACAGGGTACAAAAAGAAAAAGAAAAAAAAGACATCTGCTTTAACTAATCCATAGGTATTGGTGCTGAGATGGGTTATTTGTTACACAGCACAAATAGGACTATAATTTAATTTGTTTTGCATACTTACTGATGCAAACATCAGGGGTCGCTGCTCCCTCATGGAAATCCATACCTCTACAGGGATCGCTGCTCCCTCACGGAAATCCATACCTCTACAAACTGTTTAGTTTTGTAATGACAGCCAGTATCCAAGGAATTGCAATCTCCTTTTCTCTAGCTGCTTGCGACTTTAAGTGGGAAATACGCTATACATGGCAACAGTCTCCTTTATATACAGAAACATTTTTATTAAACCAATACATAATGGGGATCCTATTCATTAACTCTATTTAATACATGCAAGGGTTCAGGGGGCGTTTAAAAGTCCCCCGTGGAGAATACAAATTGCTGTGTCAACTAGCAAATTTCATAAATTATAAAGATACAGGAAATACTGTATCAAACTTCCCACATCAAAAGCCATGTAGATTTTAATCTGTGGGCACTACACTGAAGTGCAACCCATCACCACTTCTGTCTCCTGCACCTTATTACACAGCCCACTCTTGAAAAAAAAAGTTGAGGCACCCAGACAGCACTAAAATAAGCCAGCATGCAAGCTGTACTTTGCCTGGTAGTTTCTAAGCAGTCTCCTACTACCAGAAATCTCATGTGCTGCTCTATATGTTGGCTCCTTTTGCCATGGTGTGCTGATCCATGCAGACTGCTCCAGTTCATGCTGAAAACTATCCTCTCCTGCAGCTCTGTGCTAATTCACAGGTCCTTTTCCAGTTCTCAGTTGTGAAAATACTGGTAAACACAGAATTACACTAGGTAGCAGGATAACTTTTTAATTCTGTGATTGTTGGAACTGGAGGACAGCTTACAAATCATGGCTGCAAAACCGATGTTGCGAATGTAGTGTTTTACAACAGCAGCCAAAAAACAAAATGTTTTATACTGCAGTCTTACATTAACAGTTCAGCCAAATAGTTTATAAGCTGATCCATTTCATGGCAGATCAATCAAATGAAGGCAATTACTATATTAGTAAATGTATATTTTTATGGGAAGGGGTTCCTCCTAACAAGCTAGTTAAAGACCATGATTCTGTATCTGTAGGAATTAACACAAAGGCACTGTACTGAAATTAGTAATGCAGTATGTACATGTGCTGCAGGCAAGGTTCAGAGACACTATAGGCAACATTTCCACAAAATAGAAATTCTATAGATGGGAATGAGTCAAAAATGTTAGCACTTCTGGTCCTGCTCAATAGAACGACCTTCCCCTAAGAAGCAGAAACAATGAGCTCTCTCCAGTCATGGTTTTGTACTACGCTGTCTACTTTCTAGGCCATCAAGCACAAAGATTTTTCCATTATGAACATAAAGCTGGAAATCTGAACTGTCTGAGCATCAGGAAAGAAATGACAGGCACTCCTTCCATGAATGATACTTGATGTCATGACATGTGCAGGCAGGAGGTGGCACCCTGCAACACACACACTGCAAGAAAGCAGAGATTGCAAGCTGGAGACTGCTGGATATGAAATCCTAACAGTTGCATCAGATTAAGAAACTTCTCACATGCATCACTGTCACCACTCTAGTATACTTTGGAGCAGCCATCTAGCAGTTATTCACATCCACACCGATTTGCTGGAAGATGCTGAGACAATACCAACCATTTTCAGCTTTGTCAGTGAATACAAAGTCTGAATAATATTGTTTTTCTCTCCATTTTTCCACCTCCATCATTTACCATCAGCTCCTCCTGCTACCTTATCAGTCCTTTTGCACACCTCCATCCTACTGACATAGCTGTACTGAGAATGAGAGCTTTCCCATGGTGGGGCAAGATCTTCAACGCACCCACCACCTTGTCAGCAATGTGCACCCTGCTACAGCAGAATTTGCAAAGTTGGACTTGGCATATGTATCTAGTTATACACAAAAATACACATACATACAAACTCAGAGGATTTGCCCACCACAGGACTATCGTACTGCTTGGCAACTTAAAGTGCCATAATTTTCTATCCATTCTTTGGTGTTACACCATCTGGATTCCACCAGACAGCAGTGGCACTGCAAACAAAACTGCATCCCCCTCCTGCTGACCATTCCCATCCACACTCACTGCCAGCTCTTCCAATGCTCAGGCTACTAGTCAAATCCAAATCAGCCAGGGAACATTGAAGACTTCATCCCCCATCATTATCTAGCTGGCTAAATGTGTTAAACCATGGTATTCATTTTGATCTTCTTATACTATTGTGAATTCTTCTTCCTAATCCTTAACACTCATTCTCTGAAATCTCCCTCTTTACAAGTTTTCAGAACATGTATTTTCCTATGAGTGGTCTGCTTTTAACTCTGTGCAACTGACACTTTCTGCTTATATAGTGATATTTTAGCCAAACCTGTTCACGTCTCTTACCCTTAATTCACAGTCTTGGGTTTAAATGGCAAACCTTCTACTACTCTCCACTACCAGTGACTACACAGCTCCCCACAAGGGTCTAATCTTGGCCCACTGCTGTTCAACATCTTCATTAATGACCTACAATCACCACTAGTCCAATATGATTATTGGAATCTACTTTGCAAACCGTAAATCAGAGCTGGAATTAACCACCCAAGAGGCATTCACTTCTACTGAAGCCCACCTTGAATCATTCCAGCTCCTGCTAAACTAGCAATACTACTACTTGCCCCAAAATCAGAAAGAGACAGACTTTTCCATTTCACCATTTAACAAAACAAAATAAAGCTAGTTCCTCATATTACATTCCCTAGGATCATACAAAAATAAACTTAAAATTCAACCAACATATCACACACACAATAAACCAAACTCATAAAAAATTGAGACATTCATATAGGCCAAAACACTTCTTAACAGACTCTGCAAAAAAAAAGAAGGTAGCCTCAGTTTATTATGACCCAAGTCCACCAATCTCCTATCTACACAACTGACAAAGTTAGAACACTGTCACAGTAAAACTGCAAAGTGCGCCACTAATCCACCCAATTCAACTCACTATTGCACTGCATTAAACAACTCAAAAGACCAGAACTCCCTAACTACTTAAAGCTCGCCTAACTCAAAACAGCACACAATTGGATATCAACCAGAAGTGTCCTTACACTCCCTCCTCTCTAGAATAGTATTCACCTGGTTGACCCATACACTCCCAAAGACACAGGCAGTAAAACAAGCTACCACCACCTTTGGTAATGCACTTTACATCAACATGGAAGAAAAAACAAAGAACCCTCTTCCCAAATGACCTGAAGACAACTCAGCATATACAACTTTTTCAAATTCCAAGTAAAGAGTCATCTCCTTAACAGCTGCAGCTGCCAATGTGTATGGACTAGAAAAACTACTTTAGGCATTACCTAAAAAAAACTATCACCCTTACCACAGACACTTTAAAAATGCTAAAACTTTCACCTGCACAGTATTTTCTCTTGCTTGCCATTTATAACTATTTCACTCTTTCAAACATCCTGCTACTAAATTCCTTTCACTCTGCAAATACTATTAAGCTCCATCTCCCATGAAAAGTTAAGACTTTTTCTTCCTTACTGCTGATGTTACTGGATCAGCCAACTTGTGACTGATGTTAACTGCAATCACTGCCTTGTATTCCCACAGTACTACTGTGCTCTATTACATATATGAAACAGTACAACTTGTCAGTAATTTATGAATTGACTTTGCACATACCAAGACATCTTCGTATGCCACAAATACTGTATGCAATTTACATTTCTCACTTTATGTTCACACTGTTCCTTGGAGCTTTCCTCCCATGACCTGGCCCGAAAAGGGGCTTCTGTTTCTGCCCAGTCAGACTTTACTGGTAAACAAATGCTAATACAAAAATACATTTGCAAATGCTGCACTCTTTATATGTCCTATAAACATCATTTGTATGTGTAAAACCATCATCCATTACTGTGATATTTTATTTCGGGTTACTTTGAACTTACTTGCTGTAGCTTACCTTAGTCATGCCAGAAAAAGTGACAGGATTCATTTCAAAAGGCTCACCTAGTTACATACTTTTCATTTAATAAACTGTCTTGACTCATTTAGTTATAAAGTACAGTATTAGCTTGTATACGGATCCAACTGTTTTCATCCTACCTGAATAAAAAGTTGATTCCAAACAATGTGAACATTATGGCCATGTATCCCAGAATTCCTGTAGCATAGCTTAACTTGTAGATGAGCAAGAACCATTTATAGACGAGTCTGTAATGCAAAGAAACAAGTCAACATTATGTTACTATATTCCTCCTGATCTCAAAGGGCAGACATTCTAAAAATTCATCATCTCTACAGCCCTACGGCTGTCACAGCAAAGTTATTTTTAATAGGTACAAATGCCTACTAATGCATGCCATATTTAAAGCTCTAACATGTATTTGATACAGTCATTTATACCAACTTAATGATAGCACTACAGTAGAAAAACATTACTTAAAAGGTCACAAAACAGGATCATAGGAAGTTACTAAGCTATTGGTCCTGAGGCCCTTATAAGCCTAGCCAACAGTTTAGCCCATGTTGAAACAAGTCCGCACCAGATGCCCCTGTCCAGCAGGGACACGGGTGGAAT
This sequence comes from Protopterus annectens, assembly GCF_019279795.1. Taxonomy (NCBI): domain Eukaryota; kingdom Metazoa; phylum Chordata; order Ceratodontiformes; family Protopteridae; genus Protopterus; species Protopterus annectens. The sequence continues at coordinate 364,278,094 of NC_056736.1, forward strand.
CCCAGGGGTACATTTTCCGTTTCTCATCCAGTTATCGAGGTTGCACTTAAAAAAGGGTAAAGAGATACTCTGCTTGACGTGGAGAGGGAGTCTATTCCATAGATGGGGGAGTCTCTGGGAAATAAATCTGTCCCGCCAACAAACCCTGTTGATCTCACAGACCAGGTTGAGGCCGTGCATGCGAGTTGCTCGAGTGGAGCTTCACTCGCGGATTATGCAGCAGTCCCATCAAGGTGGGGTCAGTGATCGCCTTGGATGCCAGAGGTCACCTCTGAGGAGTCTGTATGAAACTGAGTAGAGGGATAGGGCTTTTAGTCTGTGTACGGTAGATGTTTGAGGCCCTGGCTTCTCCTGGCGAGGAACCTCTGTGGTCTCTCCAGCGTCTCCATGTTCTTTATGAGGTACATGCCGAAAGGGGCGTTGTACACAATAATGGGCCTTATAAGGGAAGAATACAGGGATGTTATGACCTCCTTGTCCCTGGATGAGATACCCTTACTTATGGAGGTGGGTCATGTAGAAGGCTTTCCTTGCAACATGGTGGTCAAAAGTCAGGTTGCTATCAACCTGGGTGCCCAAATCCCTCACGACTGATTGCGTGCTTAGGACATTGTTATTAATGTGATAATTTGTGGGGTGTCACTCTCCCCAAAGGGGATGAGGATGCATTTTTTTGTATTCAGATTGAGGCCATGTTTCTGGCACCAGTCATTTGTGTGAGTGAGACCCTCGGAGGATGTCCACATCACTAGGGGAATTGTGATGACAGCACTCAGCTTGCAATCATCTGCAAACTTTGTCAGCCATAGCCCACTGATTTTGGTCTGCACCTCAGAAAAGTATATCCCAAATAACAGAGGCCCCAAGACCGTACCCTGGGGTACGCCTCTTGTTACGGGTCTACTGCTTCAGGTGGCTTCCCCTATTTTGACTAGGTGGGTTCTATTAGTGAGCCAGTTTGCTACCCATCTGGTAACATATGGATTGATGCCTAGTTGAGAGAGCATCTATTATGCCCGAGTGGGGAATAGTGTCAAAGGCTTTGGCCAGGTCGTGTGCACAGTCTTCCCTGCTTCCATGTTTCTGGTGACTGTCTCAAAGTCGATCACATTTAGCAGACAGGACCTCCCCTTGATAAAGACAAACTGTGTGGGATCGAGTGTTTGGAGGTTGCCAATGTCCATGTTAACAAGGTCCACCATGATAATCTGTTCCATGGCCTTGCAGATCAAGCTAGTTAGGCTGATGGTTCCTTTACTGCTTTGTAGAATAAATGAAGACCACGTAGTACGCTAATCTTGTTATAGCTTTCTTTGAAATTACTTTTTTTATTTAAATTAGATTTTATGAAGAAATATGTTAATTTTTATTTTCATTACATAGATGATGTAATATGTGTGTGTGAAAATGGCTGGGATGAAGTAGAACACTTCATAACAGAACTACATAAAAATCCATTTGGTTTAGCTTTTGATGGTTCACAGAGGAGTAATAAAGTTATATATCTGGACCTTGTGTTAGAAGGGAAAGAGAATGGTAAAATTATTCATAGAAAACTTGCGGACGGTAGTCAGCACCTTCAGGCGACCAGTTGCCATCCACCCTATGTTCTGAAAGCTCTACCCTATGGGGAATTGTTACGAATTTCGAAATTATGTAATAAGAGTTTTGTTAGCACAAGAAATGAATGAAACCATAAAAATACTTTTAGCAAGAGGTTATGACACTAATGATGCACAAGAAGCCAGAGTAAAATATGGAATGAACTAAGAGGAATAAAGAAAGAAAGGGGGAGTAACAGATCAATTTTTACAGGCAGAAGAAATGAAATGGATAAAAAGTGTTTAGTGGACCCTACATATTTTGCATCAGTTTATAACATTAAAAGTAAGAAAATAGTGGAGTGAATAGAATATTGTTGGAAGTACTTAATGCAAGATAAATTCTTGGCAAGTATTTTTCCACGGAAACCTTTCTTTTCATACACCAGGAGCAAAAACTTGAGAGACATGGTAGTACACAGTACGTTTATCATGCCTGCCATGGAAATAATAAGGGCACCATTAGTTAAAGGAACTTTGAAACGTTGCAAGTGCAATATATGTACACATATTGTGGGTACATTTCACAGCATGAATAATGTTAAATTTGAACCTAGGGGCACACTGTCTTGTAAGAGTAAAGGAGTAATATATGCCCTGAGGTGTACAGAGTTCTGTATAAGGTTCACAGAACATTTAAGGGATATAAAAAACTGTAGGGAAGATAAAAGTAATTGCTTCACATTTTAAAATGTTTCATGAAAATGATACTAATTTATTATATGGCACAGTTTTGAAACCGATAGAATGCATAGATGTTACAGATAATCTATTAAAACAAAGACTGTTGTATAAGGAAAATCATTTGTATTTTAAAATATAACACATTAATTCCTAAGGGTTTAAATAATGAATTGAATTGGAAATGTTTACTTTAATAAGATAATTGTTGTTTATAGTTTAATTGGTTAATGAAATGTAATTAATGGTAGAGTATAAAAGGTAGTCTTTTTGTAGTTTTTTACTCCTTGAAGGTGGAAACACCGAGGGGCTAGAATAAATTATTAATGTTTTTTATTACGTGGTCTTCATTTATTCTGCAAAGCAGTAAAGGAAGCATATGGATTCCAGTTGCGGTTCAAATAGCTAGAGATGGTGAAGGTTGTGTTGTGTAGTTAGGCTGACGGATCTATAATTTCCCAGATCGGTGAACATTTCACCTTTGTGTAAAGGGATGACAGTGGCTGTCCTCCATTCAGCTGGGACAAAGCCGGTACTCAGGCTTTGGTTAAATAGGGCACCTAATAGTGCTGCAAGTTCCTGCCTGAGCTCATGTAGTATGCAGCCTGGTATGTTATCAGGTCCCATGGAGGCTGTATTTTTTGCCTTTGAGAGAACAGTAATGATCTGTTCCCTAGACATAAGCAGAAGGGGGCAGGTACAGGGGATGCCCTGATTTACTGATGGTGGGACAGAGGGGTGAAGTTTTCACTGACTGTCAGCCAGCAAGTTTGCTATATCTACAGTATCTGTACATGTGGTGTCTTTGACCACCGGTTCTGAACAGATCTGGGTGCTTCCTTTGAGGTTGCGGACATGTGTGAAGAGGGCCTTATGATTCTCTCTAGTAGATGTAGCCAATATGGACTCGATGTTTGCTTTGGAGGATTTTACTAGTGCTCTTATTTGCTTGTTCAGGCTAAGGAGACATTGCTTCCAGTTGGGCACCTGCTCCTTTCTCGGTCTTAGACAGCATTTTTTTTTCCTTTCATTATAGAGTTTATTTGTTGCAGATGTCCACCAGACAGGTTTACTCTTCCTTGCGGAGGATGATTAAGTCATGTAGGGTATTCCTGATCCCATGTATCTATGTAAATGCTCGTATAGTGCTTTGATGTAGTTTCGGATGTTGGTGCCAGTTCCTACAGAGGGGGAGGGGGCTGTGAAATTGTTTATACCAACCCTCAGTAGGCTGTAATTAGCTTTGAGGATTTTTTCTGTCTGATCCTAGCTAGAAGCAGGTTGAGGGAGACGGTGACTTCGAAAGTGACTGCTCTATGGTTAGATCTTTCCAAGGAGGATGATACTATAGGGATGCTGCAGTGGTTACTCATGTTGGTTAATACCAAGTCCAAGATATTATCACCTCTTGTGGGGGTATCGACCAGCTGTTCCAAGGCATTTACACTGACAAAAAAATCGAGGAATCTCTGGGCATTTGTGTTCTGCCATGAGTAGTTCTTCCAATCTAGGTTTGGGAAATTAAAACTCTAAACTCACTCAAGATCTGGGTAAAGGGTTGAATCTTGATAGATGTAAACAGGTCCAAATAGGCAGACTGGGCATAGAGTCAGATTTGGGGGCTGGTAGCTAGCTATGATTTGAATAGGGGTCTTGTCAATGGTTAAATGCACCTGGAGTGTCTCCTATGCGTCATACTGTTTGACCAGCCTGGAAATGTGTACGTCTTTAATGTATATTGAAACTCCACCTCCTTTGGCTTTATTGCCCACAGTTTGGGGTCTGAATGTATGATAGGATGAGTAACTAGGTAAGGCTGGGGTGCTCTCCACAGCTGTGAACCAGATTTTTGTGACTGCACAGATGCAAGCATTCTTAACTCTGGAAAATGCTGACAATGAGTGCAGTTTCATGTTTAGACTTCTAGCATTTATCAGCATGACCTTTAAATTTGTATTTTGTTGAAATTTTTATGTTGGTTTTATCTACCTCAAGACTTTTCCTAAAAAAGGCACTATGGGGGAGGCAAGAGCCTTTGCCAGAAGCCCAGGTGAGACAGATGCAGGCAATCCCTGGCAAACCATCATGGTCTGTTGATCACATCTTCCCAGGCTGTCAGGTACTGGATCCCCCTGGAATGACACCACAAACTAAGCCAATTGTTAAACTCAATCATTTTCTGTTTGTATTGAGGCATCATTCTGGGTGACTACAGAATGCTGCTTAACGCTAGGGACAATTTAAAAACTACCTTGAAAAGAGAAGCTTCACAATAAGTCAGAAATGCACCACATATACCACAGGCTAGTTCTGTAACTTCCACCCCCCCACCCCCACCAGACTGGTCTCACTAGTAGTCTGTGTACATAGGCTGCACCTTTTCAGTCTACTTCCAATCCCAAATCTCCACCAGTCACTCTCTCCCAATGTCATTTTCACTCTTGCACAGCTCTTCCAAAACTCCATTTATCACTCCCACCCACTGCAACAACTCTACTAGTACCACCACTCATCTCTATTCCCACTCTACCGTCACTCCTACTGCTAACTATTTCACCTCCACTCCTCATCACCCTCCTTTATGTTTCCACTCCTGTTACCACTTAATATACATGCTAAGATTCTACAGTCAATCTCCTCAACAAGGAACTCTGAATCTGTCATGCATAGAGTTCCCACATTCCACTACCTATTTGCTTTCCTCCACTCTCAATTTTCTCTCACTTTTTGGCCGAATCTCTTTTGGGCACAAATAAACCATAACAGCTCCTATCTTTGTCTCTTTCTCTAAAGACTAGGGCTGTAAATACTAACCACCAAAAAAATAACTAAGAAGATTGCCCTTTTTTTCTCTCTCAATAAATACGCATGGTTTATACCCTGTATGTTATTAGCTCTCTCCCTGCTACACCAGCAAATGGAAAATCTATACTGTAACTGACTTGCACTAAATGTCACCTTGTAAGACATATGACACCATAGACAGATAGGGATGTGCGTGTGTGATTACATACACGTGTGAATACATTACATACACATATACATACATATAGCAATATACTTGTAAATATATAGACACTGTTTATTCTTGTACTCTGCAAAGTTATACGCAATGTATAAAAATATCATGCACTCTGTAAATACATGTATACTGTTTGTACACATTCTGTGTGTACTCTTTTTGTAACACCTTTATCAAATTGCAACTTAAGACAAAGGAAAATTATTTATATAAGTGTTAACATATTCACCATTACAAGCATTATCTCATGCATGCTTTTACACAATTATCCATCCAACATTACATAAATTGATCAGTTCCTGCATTTCTTAAAAATTAGTCCTCCTCCAAAATATTATGTATGCATTGTTCCCACTTCCATTTTTTTTATCTCTTTTACAATATTCACCACTTCAGGCACAGCTGGTTTAGACTTTGATTTCCATTTTCTAGTAACAGCTTTTTGGCAGCCACTAGAATTAAACTTAACAAGGCTTTATTGTGTCTAGGTAATTAAGATCATGTATCCAAGCTCAAAAATAATTCCCCTAGTTACCCCCATTTGTTCACACAGTACTTCTGACAGAGTACTCTAAGAGTTTTTAGTCTGCCAACTCATTACACTACCAAAAACACATTTCCAGTTACCTCTTTCTTCCCCATCACACCTTCAACTTTTGCCATCTGCATAAGGAAAATTTTGAGTTTGCTTGGAGAACAAAAACACATTCAAACACTTCCAAGCAAAAATCCTAAATCTTCTAGACTTTGTTGCACATTTGGGAGCCATACATATGCCCTCCCATTGTTTCTTTGTAAATTGCTTATCCAATCTCTCCTCCCACTCTTTTCTTCTTGCTACCTCTGATTGACTCCTATAGTTCTCATGCAATATTTTGTGTGCCCTATTAATTATCCCTTTTTAGCAGCAGCTTCTGTTCTAGATTCAACTAAAAACTCTACTAGTGAATGTCTTTCACTTTGTATTCTCCTATCCTATCGCTCTCTCTGTCTATACTCTAATATCCGTCCCTAGTCAGCAAGTCCAAATGTCTTCTTGGCCTCTTCTCATTCCATTACCTTTCCATCTCTTCTCATTCCATTACCTTTCCATTTCTAGTTATTTGCTCCCAGATACCTTGGTTCCTTTGCCAGCTTTCTGTGGTAAATTCCAGCCACCACTTGTATATCTCTGTACCCCTAACTGCAGTCATCCCTATCGGCACAATCTCCTTTCTCAATTTTCGCATTGGCTTAGTTCTTAGAATACATTCTGCTACTTTAGTAATACAATATTTTATATGGCTGTTATTCTCCTTGAGGATCTGCACTAAAAATCTTATTCTCTCCTTATGAACTGAATTTCTTACCTGCTTCATCATCATCCCTTTCTACTTTGAATTATAGATTTTTGCTTGTGTTATGTATATGAGCCTTAAATGTGCAGCTCTAAAATATCCCTTCAAATCGGGTAATCCTAATCCACTTTGTTCTAATTTGAAGATCTACTTATCCCACTTGACTTTTGCCCTCTGTCTCCCATATAAAATCCTTAGGTTTTTACAGTCTACAACTTCTCCTCTGGTTGAAAACAATATGCCTGCCCAGAATATAAAACTAAAGGGACTAAAAACATTTTCACTGTTTGTATCTTGCTATCCATATCCATGAACAAGAGCTTCCAGTTTCTCCATTTTTGCGTTCTCTTTTGTTTAGTCTCTTGCCAGATATCGTTATCAGTCATAACGCAATCCTTTTTAACCCACAGTCCTAAATACATTTTATCATGTCCCCATAAATATGCTTATTGCTGGACCAACTCATGTGTGGGCATATACATTACAGCTATACCCTTTGTTTTGTGTGCATTAATTTTATATTCCTCAAAAAACTTGAAATGGTCTCAGTGTTCCAGAACACTGAAGTCCTTTTCTGGTTTAATCAGGTACAAAATATAGTCTGCAAATAAAGCCAGCTTTTTTGATTATTGTCAGAAAATCATGTATTAATGTGTGTATTAGTAATATGCTTAGTGCATTTAGAGCTTGAAAAGGGGTAACACATTTATTCTATTTCATACTGCATAAATCTGAACAAACTGCAGATGCTTTCTGACCTTGTATTGTTAGCTAAAACCTTGCTTGTGCCTTGGAAATTTACTGAGAAGTAGATGATTTCTGCTTGCGTTAGGAAAATAATGAATGGAACAATACTACTTGTATGAAACTTAGACAAGGAGTTCCGCTTGTGCTGTGAGAAAATACACAGCTGTAGAAGCTATACATAATTAGGACAAAGCCTGCTTGAAAATATGAACTGCAATCAGCATTTGCTTGCATCAGAGTTAGAAGAGTACCTTGAAATGTAACACTGTACAATAGAAGCCTGTAAACGGATTAGTGCCCACCAAGGCCAAGTTGTTTTTCTCAAAGTTTCTCAAAAATCTAGTCATGTCAGCAGAAAATCTGAGTAACATCTGCTGTAGAACAATGCTAAAAGTTGTTTGATTATGTCAGCCTTAGAAGGCCATGTCTTGTAAAACAGTATAAGAATAAGCATACTTCCTGTTAGTAGACAAATCCTTGTATTTGCATGTTTTTGTCTCCTTGCAGCAAGTTATTAAATGTGCCTTACTGAACCTTACGTGTATTGGTCTTTGAAGTTTTTTCCTTTGACAGATTGGTCCTTTGGACCGGAAACCCTCACTTCGCCTCGGATCAGACAGGCCAGGTGGCTTGCAACCGTACGGGGAAGAAACCACATCGGTTCTTCTTCGTCGAAAAGCCCTCCGACTGAATTGTCGTACAAAAGAGGCCAGCCACTTTCTGATCTGCGACTGAAGGACGGGTTTACTCAAACCAGGTGATCAATCACGAAGGCTCAGGTAAGGTGAATCTACCTCTTTTTTCTGTTTTAGATCAGGGACTAGACTTGTATTTATTTTGTTAAGACTTTGTTTATACAAGTCAGGGACAAAAAAGATTACTGTCTTGTCATAATCAGGGAAACAGAGCAGGTAGGCAGTCATTCTGAAGAGACTATAACAAAATCCGTGGTACCATGTTAAAAATAAGGAGTTACGTAACGATTAAAAGGGTAGAACAAAATGGGTAATAATTGTACAAAAAGATCCCAAAATCCACCGTTAACCGAAGACGCGAAATACATGCAGTCACAGCACGCTGATAATGTTAAATAGTACTCAAAATGGGTTAATAAGTATGAATTTGATGGTAAACTAGAAAAATCCTCGCTTGTCAAACTTGTCAAACAGCTTAAAACCGATTCTAAAGGTCGGGTAAAAAAGCAACGTCAGTTAGGAATTCCTCAGGCACACAGGTGGATTGAGGAAGTAAACCGAAGGGAACAAAAGAATAATAATTCAAAAGCAATGTTTTTAGATAAGGAGGACAATAACTTAGTAATAGCATCAGCCCCACCGTCTCCCTTACCAGAATATGAAGTGGACAAGTTAGTCCACCCCCGCAATATCCTGCTGTCACTGTAAATAGAAACACTACAAAAGCATAACCGTTTATTACAGATCCCATCGAGACCAGGTCTCGAACACGGGCAGGAAACTCAAAAGGGGACATTGAGTTGTATCAAATGGGTACGAATTCACAATCTATGAGTGAAGAAGAAATATGCCCACTTATAGAAGTGCCTAATCCTCAGGCAGGACAAGAAGGTCAGGACCCAACTATTCTAGTGTATAGACTCTGGACTCTGGAAGACATCCAGAAAGCCACTGAGGGAATTCCCCATCCAAAAGTTAATTTTAGAAAGTTCTTAGAAGATTTGCAAGGAATGAGGCTAAGTTATAATTTAAATGGAGAAGAGGTAGAAAAAGTAGTCAGACAAATTGTGGTGCCAGATTGGCACAGGATTAGTGGCGACTGGAATCCCCGTGACGCTGTGTTCAAGCCCCTCTCACATAGCAGCGCAGAGCTAGACAACAGAGTGAAAGGTCTTACAGACCGAATCTCTGAGAAATGGAAGCCTAGGGCAGACTGGACTTGCATTAATCAATGCATCTAACAAGAAGGCGAGACTGTTGACATATTATGCCAGACTATTAGAATGTTTTAATAACCACTGTGGAATGCAGGTTCCTGAAGATCAGACACACGATTCTCCATATGAGCAGCAGTTAAAGAATGCATTTTTGAAAGGCAGTATTGCACCCATAAGCAGTTTTATTACAAAGCACATGGTAGATCATTGTACAAGCAGGTTACAGTCATTACTTGAATATGCTAGGCATGCCGAAAGGCATTTTAATAGCAAAAAGAAAAAGAAAGCCCAAGTATTTTCGGTAGAAGATGGAGCAGAAGTTTATGTAGTACAGTCCGGGAAAAAGGGCAAGAGAAATGCCCAGGGAAACAAACAATCTGATCAACGATCAGAGGACTTTGAAGGGCGAAAGAAAAGGGGTGAATGTTTTAAATGCGGTAAAAAGGGACACTTGGCAAGGGATTGCAAGAAAAACAAGAAGGCAAACACGGAAGATAAGGAGGGTGAGGACTGACTATATGATAGTCAGGAATCACTAGAAGGGGATAGCAGAGAAGGGACAAATGAGAATGTGATAGAGGGAGTAGAGAATGTGACAGAAGAAATAGAGGAAGTGCAAGAAGTCATGGATAGTGAAGAAAATGAAATATTAGATTTGGCTTTATTGAGCTTAGAGCTCTATTTAGCAGACACGAAACCAGAAGTTACACTCCTGGTAGAAGGGAGGGAAGTCAGATTCTTGTGCGACTCAGGGGCATCACGGACCCTGATACATCCCTCCAAACTGCCAGAGAACTCAGAGTCCCCTGATTACATATTAGTGAAAGCAGCTAATGGACAGTTGTATCGGGAGCCCCTCTCCCATAATATTGTGATAACTGATCCCGTTTCAGGATTGACCCAGAAAAGCAAAATTGTTGTTTCTGCAAAATGCCCAGTAAACCTCTTGGGCAGAGACCTTATGCAGCTATTTGGTATAGCAGTAGTTCCGACTATGCAGGGTATGGAAGCACAGTGACAAATTGATACCTTTGCAGTGCAATCGGAGGGTGAAATGTTTTATTGTTACAGCCAGGACATGGTTATGACTGGTCCAGGGGCAGTGACCGAAGAGTTGATGAACGTAGCCATCAACAAGTTCCCCTCCCTTGACATTGATAGACATTTGTTGCACTGTACTCTGTATTATTGTAACACACCAGGACCTGATAAGGAATACGAGCAAGAATTGTTTAAAAACCATGCAAACAGATTGATATTACGTAATTTGTACTGGGACACAGAAGGGAACAGTGTAGCCAGCTGTTCATTGCCCCAGGAGTTCCTTGCACTTTATAAATCTAATCGATTACCACGTTAGCTTAACTAAGGACAAAAATGTAAAATGGGTAGACTTGGGAGAAAAAGACACAAGATGGGAGAAACAGACAGAGTTAGAACTGTCAGAACAGGGAATACAAATGCAGTAGTTGAACTGGATAACTCAGACCCACCCAGCTGTACACTTGCAGTCTAGCAAGGACAGCTGATTAGCACTCCTATTGAAGGAGGAAGAGAATGCCTTACAGAATATACCAGAAACTCTCTGGTCAACAGGAAAATCAGATGTAGGACTTATTCATACAGCGGGACCAGTTACTATAACGCCAAAGTCAGCATTTAGACCACAAAAAAGACAGTATCCCTTAAGGAAAGATGCAGAGGTAGGAATCAAACCTATTATAGCAGCTTTACTTAAGGAAGGGGTGCTGGTGGAATCTCCTGATTCACCATTTAACACACCCTTATTTCCTGTTAAGAAAGCGAATGGAGAGTGGCGTATGGTCCAAGATTTACAAGCTGTAAATGACGCAGTAATACCAAGGGTACCTACGGTGCCAGACCCACATACCCTGTTGAATGATTTAAAACCTCAACAGAAATATTTTTCTGTGGTAGATATCAGCAATGCATTCTTTTCAATACCGATACACCCGGACAGCCAGTATTGGTTTGCATTCACATTTCAGGGGAAAAGGTATACATATACACGACTACCACAGGGGTATTGTGAAAGTCCAACAATATTCTCACAAGAAATGGCAAACAACTTGGCGGGATTTACCCCACCAAGAGGTAGTCAGATTTTGCTTTATGTTGATGATATCCTGCTGGCGACCCCTACCCAGCAAGATTGTAAAGAAGATACCATAGCACACATTTTTAGCCACTGAAGGACATAAAGTAAACAAAAATAAACTGCAGCTTTGGAAAAAACAAGTTAAATACCTAGGATATGTAATATCCAAGGAGGGTAGGACATTAGATGAGGACAGAAAAGTAGCGATTTTGCAAGCACCAAAACCCACTACCAAGAAGGAAATTATGTCCTTCCTGGGTACGACTAATTTTTGTCGGAGTTGGATTCCAAACTATGCCTTGGAATCTGCACCGTTGACTAACCTGATTTATAAAAAGCCTATGGCAGCACAGGATTTGTTACAATGGACACCAGAAGCAGAATTTGCTTTCTGCAAACTGAAACAGTTAATAGCGTCCTCATTAGTTTTGGGATTACCAAACTATCAAATGTTTTTTCCAAACTGTAGATTGTAAGCAAGGTTATATGACATCAGTGTCAACACAGCAGCATGGGGACAAGCAACGCCCTATTGCTCATTATTCATCACAACTGGACCCAGTGGCACGGTCTTTATCTCACTGTGTACAAGCAGTAGTTGCAGCTGCAATGGCAGTACAGGCTTCGGCCTCAGTAGTTTTGTTCCACCCTCTCACATTGAGAGTGCCTCATGCAGTCGTGATTATTTTACCACAAGAGAAGGTAGCATATCTTTCCCCTGCTAGGCATCTTTCCTGTACGACTATATTGTTGAGCCAACCTCATATGACAATTTAGCGATGTATGACTTTGAACCTTTCTACCTTGCTCACAACCCCTGCAGATGGCACACCACACAACTGCCTGCAGGTGATTGAGCAAAAGACACTGCCTAGAAAAGATCTTACGGATGTTCCCTTGTATGATGCAGAGGTGACATACTACGTGGATGGCTCATGCAAAAGGGGTCCTGCAGGACAGAACCTAGTAGGATATGCAGTAGTTTCTGACACAGACATTATAGAAGCGAAATCTTTACCACACAGTTTATCTGCACAGGCATCATAATTGATTGCCTTGACACGGGCATGTACCTTAGCAAAGGGTAAATGTGTGAACATTTTTACTGACAGCCAGTACGCTTTTTCTACTGTACATGTTTTTGCACAACAGTGGAAAAATCGAGGAATGATAACATCTACTGGCAAACCAATCAATCATGCACATATTATTTTAGATCTTTTAGAATCTATTTAGTTACCTCAGAAAGTAGCTATTTGTAAATGCACAGCTCATACCAAGCAACAGGACAGGATTTCAAAAGGTAATGCGAGAGCCGATACAGCTGCAAAGCAGGCAGCTTCAGAAGTATTTCTTTTGAATGAGGAATTACAACCCTCTGAGATTTTAGACTTAGAAATGTTAAAGACAATGCAGACACTTAGTACGCAAGTTGAAAAACAAAGATGGGTAAAACGAGGAGCAATTCTCAAAAAGGGGCTGTACATCTCTAAAGAAGGGAAACCGATATTGCCATCTAATTTGTTTAGACATGCAGCTTTGTTGAGCCATGGGCAGTGCCATGTCTCAACAGGGGGGATGGTACAGCTGGTGAACCAAGTGTTCACGACATATGGATTCTCAAACTACTCTGAAAAATTCTGCTCGGTATGCCACGTTTGTAATAAACATCATGCACAAGGGGCGTTAAAGCCCAAGCAAGGGAGTTTCCCTACACCACCGTATCAGTTTCATACTATCTGTATGGATTTCATAGAATTGAATAAATGTGAAAATAAGAAGTATTGTCTTGTCATTGTAGATGTTTTCCAGATGGGTGGAAGCCTTTCCGACTAAAAACCCAGATGCTGCAACTGTGGCCAAAGTTCTTGTTAAAGAAATCATCCCTAGATTCGGCATTCCGGAAAGGATCTACAGTGACAACGGCACACACTTCGTAAACCAGACCATACAACAGTTAAGTAGACATTTTGGTATTTCTTTAAAGAATCATTGTGCATATCACCCACAATCTGCAGGGCTAGTAGAGAGGCATAATGGGATTTTAAAAAGTAAGCTAAGGAAGTTAATAGTAGAAACACAGAGAAATTGGGTGTACTGTCTGCCCCTGGCACTGTTGAGCATGCGAACTGTTCCGAATGCAAAAGGATGGACTCCTTTTGAAAAATTATTTGGAAGGGCTTATTATATACCTCAGTGGAAATCTCTCATGTTCACAGACCAGGAAGCTGACAGTACACTAGCTGAGTATATGCGAAACCTGTTAAATTTTAAACATTTGTTGCATTTAAAATTCTGTTTCAGATAAAGAACGAAGCAGACCGTCAGAAGTGAAGACAGTAAAGAAAAAGAACTGGGCGTCACCAAAGTGGGAAGGTCCATATCAAGTGCTTCTGTCGTCACCCACTGCAGACAAGATAGAGGAGCGCGCCACCTGGATCCACCTGACGCACTGTAAATTAGTCAAAAACTTTGAAATGGACAAAAATCTTGTCACATGCAAAGAGTAAAAATGATAGAGTCCAGAAGAAACAGGAATGCAGAACAACCCTTTCCTCAGAAGTATTGCATAATCATCCTGTTAACTGTACTAGTGACAATAATCTTTTTGCTGTGGCCTTTTTTTCCCAGCCACACAGACTGAACTGAATAAACGTGAAGTGTTACTCATAGACTGGCATCCAAACTTCAACACTTCCCAGGCAATTAAATATGTGTATGCTGAGACTTTCAATGTTTCGAATTGCTGGATTTGCACAGCTTTGCCGACAGCATACGGGGGTTTATTAATGACTACAGTCCCCCTAGGGATCAATGAGACCTGGGAGAACTTGATTTATGATACCTCAACCATTACATCACAAGATAAAATAGCATTGCACTTGTCTGTTCCACAAAAGGGAACTGTGTTTTTATAAAAATGATACTGTTCAGGTGGGTTGGAGCAATTGCAATGTGACTGTTCCTTATAAATGTTACACTAAAGGTCCTTATAAATGTTACACTAAAGGTAACAATGTAGATCTTTACTGTAATACAAACTATGATTCATTTCTTGGATTGATGCACAAAACAATTTATGAAGTAAAACATAATTCTGTTCTTTATAAACAACTGTCTATAATTAATAGAAAAATGTTTCATGCAGGGCGAGTGTATATTCATAGCAAGGTTACTGCTAAAGTAGAGGATTGTTATTTTGTGTGTGGCAGAAAGGCATACAAATGGTTACCTGAGAATTGGTCCGGCAGTTGTTTTTTGGGTTACCTGGTTCCGGCCATACGACACACTGCAGTTTTGCCTCGAGGAAAAATCTGAAATGTCCGAGAGGTCGTCAAGAAACCTGTAAATCCAGTGTGACAAATCAATGTGCATTGGAAAGACCATCACTCTATAGGCAAAGGACTGACACATATGGACTTGAGTGACAGCGTTATATCATGGGCTAGCATATTACCAGCATATGGAGCAGTGAAATCGATCTGGGAGCTGAGAAAACTGTTGAAACTTCTCGAAGTAATGAGCAACGCAACTTTTTCCGCTCTCGACTTGGTGACTGATGAACTGAATGCTATGAGAACTGTAGTGCTTCAAAACCGCATGGCTCTAGACTTCACCCTAGCGGCGAGAGGTGGTACTTGCGCTTTAATCCAAGAAGAATGCTGTTCATATATTTCTGACCATAAACATGAGATAGACAATCATCTTGAGGTAATTCGGCAAGTGTCGGCCAGGACCAAACCCACTGACAGACATTTTCTAGAAATGGTTTGGGGGGTGGGGTACCATCCTAATGAACATCCTGATTGCCATTTGTGTAGGAATGCTCCTACTGGGAGTATGTGTTTGTTGTGGCATCCCCTGCATGAAAAGGCTGATTAAAGATTTTATAGACATGTCAGTTTCTGAAACCTTATATCAAAGTACCGAGTTCGAAGAACTGTTAAAAGACTGAAAATGCTTTCATAAGTTTAAACTGAATGACTCTCTTAACTGCAAATCCTGAGTGGAAGAGGTTAGGAGAAGAAAACAAACTGTTTATGCTTATTTTGAAAGTAGAATAAAAGTATTAATAGGGGGGGAAATGTCAGAAAAATATGTATTAATGTGTGTATTAGTAATATGCTTAGTGCATTTAGAGCTTGAAAAGGGTTAACCCATTTATTCTATTTCATACTGCATAAATCTGAACAAACTGCAGATGCTTTCTGACCTTGTATAGTTAGCTAAAATCTTGCTTGTGCCTTGGAAATTTACTGAGAAGCAGATGATTTTTGCTTGCGTTAGGAAAATAATGAATAGAACAATACTGCTTGTATGAAACTTAGACAAGGAGTTCCGCTTGTGCTGTGAGAAAATACACAGCTGTAGAAGCTATAGATAATTAGGACAAAGCCTGCTTGAAAATATGAACTGCAATCAGCATTTGCTTCTATCTGAGTTAGAAGAGCATCTTGAAATGTAACACTGTACAATAGAAGCCTGTAAACGGATTAGTGCCCACCAAGGCCAGGTTGTTTTTCTCAAAAAGTTTCTCACAAATCTAGTCATGTCAGCAGAAAATCTGAGTAACATCTGCTGTAGAACAATGCTAAAAGTTGTTTGATTACGTCAGCCTTAGAAGGCCATGTCTTGTAAAACAGTATAAGAATAAACATACTTCCTGTTAGTAGTTGGACAAATCCTTGTATTTGCATGTTTTTGTCTCCTTGCAGCAAGTTATTAAATGTGCCTTAACTGAACCTTAGGTGTATTGGTCTTTGAAGTGTTTTTCCTTTGACAATTATCATACCAACTATATCCTTGAACTTCTGACAACCTTATTTTCTTTGCCAAAGGCTCTAAATATAATGCAAATAGAGGGAAGAGGCCACCCCTCCCTGGTTCCTCTATTTAGACAACTTATCAGAGAAGAACCTACCAACTTTCAGTTTTGCCTCTGATCCCTCATATATCCTACTAATTAACCTTATTATTGTTGTCATGGAATGCAAATGCTTCCACTGTACTACTCAAAACCCCCAACTTACTCTGCTGAATGCTTTTTTTGCATGAACACCCACCAACAGTAGTAGTATATTCTTATATTCTGTTTCACTCTGTATATTCATTGTTTTATTAATAATGTAAAATGATAGTCTCCCCTCCTCAAACAAAAAAATACAAACAGTGATCCATATCTCAGATCTATTAATTTCAACACATTTGCCATTCTTTTAGCTACTGTAGATAAACTTTATAATAATGGTTTAAAAAAATGAAATGGGCCAACATGAAGCTGGGTCTGATGGGTCTAACCTCTATGTATTACACCCACAGGATATTTCTTTCAGGATGTTGGTGCTTCCCCTATTTTTAAAATACTGTTAAAAAACTCCAAACCTTTATCATATTCTTTCCTCCTAGCTTCCAAACTTTCATAGGAATGCCATCTATTGAATAGAGATCACCATTTTATCTCATCTCCTCCTATTTTATCTAATTGTTGAACCTCGTCAATTTGCACCTTTTGTTCATTTCTACATTATGCTGTTTTATACAGATTTTTGTAAAATGTCTAAAATGTCTCCAATACCTCTACATGATATCTTATTTCCCTTGTTAAAGGCTCCCTAAGTTTAGCAAGAAAGTACAGTTGTGTACACTTCCCATAAATGTAGATGTTAGAGTGTATTCACTGTTGCAATCATTGCATTTGGGTTATCTGCCTGCAGGTAGCCCTCAGCCCGCCTGAATACCAGAGTCTTTGGATTTCTGCATCGGATGCTGTATCTTCTTCCATGACATCAGGTCACCAGGGGTATAAAACATGCAGCCGACACCATTACATTAGTTTTTCTTGCCCCAGATGCAAGGTGCCCCCACAATAGGAAGCAATTATATGGTATGGTACACCCACATCAAAAAGCAAATACACCAGAAAAAATAAATATACCAAACAAGAAGGAAAGGTAGAGCCAAGAGAAGTCAGGGGGCTGGAGGGAGGGTAACCAGGACTGCAACAGTGAATACACTCAAACATCTACATTTATGGTAAGTGCACACAACTGTACTAGGTTCTTCAGGTTTCACTGTTGCAGTCATCACATTTGGGTTGATTCCCAAAGCTAAGGAATGGAGGAGGAAGTTAAAAATCATTAGGGCCAGCTATTAAGCCCTGCAAGACAGCAGTGGCAAATCCAGCTCTGGATTTAGAAAAGATAGGCATGTGGTAATGCTTGGTGAAGGTATGTACAGAAATCCAGGTAGCAGCTTCTAGGATGTCCCTGGTAGGGACTCCTCTGAGAAAAGCCGCAGAGGTAGATGCAGCCCTGGTGGAATGTGATCTTATCCCTTGCGGGGTAGGTTTGCCATGGTGCTTGTAGCAGAAATGAATGCAATGGGCTATCCATTTGAAAATTGTTTGCTTTGAAATGGCCTTCCCCTCTGCCCCTGCAGCAAAGCCAACTAGCAGCTGTTCAGATTTTCTGACAGGCTTAGTCATGTCCAAATAAAATCTAAGTTGTCTGTGCACACCCAGAGAGTGCAGTATTCATTCCCCTTTGTTTTGTGGATAGGGAAAAAAGTAGGCAAATGAATGGACTGATTTAGGGACACACTAGACACCACCTTGGGCTTAAAGGAAGGATTAGTCCTGAGGGAAACCCTGTCCGCATGGAAGATAATGAAGGGTTCCACTGCCATGAGGGCCTGTAATTCACACAATCTTCTTGCTGAAGTGATGGCTAGAAGGAAGGCTGTTTTAGGCTGTTTTCCAAGAAAAGAATTTCAACTCTGCTATTGCAGCTCGCTCAAAGTGGGGGGGGGGTGAGCTTTTCCAGTACAAAGTTAAAGTCCCAGGCTGGAGTGGGAGCTCTCCTGGGGGGTCTTAAATTTTTGGCTCCTCTAAGGAATTGCTTTAGCAAGGGGTGAGAGAAAAGGGGTGGCTCTGTATTATAATGTGCTGAAATGGCAGAAGCATGAATTTTAATTGACAAGAAGGATAGACCCCTGTGAAGCATTTCTGTTAAGTACTGTAGAATCTGAGGTAAGCTGGGCACCGTTGTGACCATCCCCTGAACCAGGCTTCAGGAACAGTATCTTTTCCACTTTTCAGCATAGGATATTCTAGTACTAGGCCTCCTTGCCTCCAGAATGACATCCAGTACCTGCTTACTGAGGGATGCTAAGGGAGAGCTCAAGGAATTAGCCAGGCTGTAAGGTTCAGGGTTTGAAGCAGAGGGTGCAGAATCTGGCCCGCCTGCTGGGTCAGCAGGGAAGGGGACTGAGGTAGGTGCCATGGTTGTAGCAGTGCCATACTGCGCAAGAGGGGGTACCAGTGCTGGCATGGCCAGTCCGGTGCAATCAGTATTGTCTTTGGCTTGTCCTGTTTGATCTTTAGTAGAACCTTCCAGGGGAGAGGCAGAGGGGGAAAGGCATAAACTGAGAGGCTTTCACAGGTAAAGGACAGGGCATCCACTTTCCAAGCTTGGCTGTGGGGAGTTCTTGTGCAGTTGTTGTTCAACTGGTAGTTTTGAGGCGAGGCAAACGGGTCTCTCGCTGGAGTCCATTTGTTCATCAACATGTTGAATATTTTGGCTTCTAGTTTCCATTCATTTGGGTCCATAAGATTTCTGCTTTAGTCATCTACTAGTGAATTTAGTATGCCTGGCAGGAATTCAGCTTGCAGGTATACTTGGTAGCTTAAAGCTGTGTTCCACAGAGCCATGGCTAGTCTGCAGAGGGGGTACGTGTGGGTTCCCCCCTGCTTGTTTATGTACCACATAACTGTGGTGTTGTCTGTCTTTACCAATAGTTGTTCTGGAAGAATACGGTCTTTGAAGGCTGTCACAGCATTCTGTACAGCTAACATTTCTTTTTAATTGATATGCAGGTGCATCTGTCTCGGGTTCCATTTGCCCTGAATGCACTGCCCTGCCATGTGAGCCCCCCATGCATAGTCTGATGCATCTGTTAGGGTTTGGGCAGCAGGGGGTAGAGAGAAAGGGAGCCCCTTGTGGTAGCAGGCCTCTGCCCACCAAAGGAAATCATTGTTTCCGGGTCCTGAGAATGTTGACACCATAGGCTTTTTAGATACTATTGGAGTTTCCTCATATGCAGTCTTGCATATGGAATTAGTAAAATGCAAGAGGCCATGAACCCCAGGGCATGCAGTATTTTTTTTGCAGATAGCTGGGGTTTTGTGGCCAATAGTTTGAAGAAGGTTATCAAGTAAACCTGTTTCTCTGGAGTGAAGAATGCCATCTGGGAAGTTGTGTTCAAGCTTGCTCCCAGGAATACAATCTGTTGGCAGGATACTAGGTGAGATTTATTTTCGTTGATGGTGTAACCCCAGTGAGGTTAGAAGTTTCTTTATGAATGCCAGGTGTTGTAATAGCAAGTCCTGGCTTTCTGCCTGAATCAGACAATCATCCAAATGTGGGTAAATTTGAATATTTCTCTGCCTGCAAAATGCAATGGCTGCAGCTAGGCACTTTGTGAATACCCTGGGCGCAGTAGATAAGCCAAAGGAAGTGCAGAGAACTGATAGTGCATGGAGCCTGCCCTGAAGCGTAGGTATTTCCTGCAAGATTCCCTTATTGGAATGTGCAGGTAAGCTTCCTTTAAGTTTACGGCTGGCAGCCAGGCATCCTTGGCTAGCATGGGAAGAAGCTGTTGCAGAGTTAGCATTTTGAATTTTGGAACTACCAGGAAGGTGTTGAGAATAGAGAGGTCCAGGATAGGATGCCAGGAGTTGTCTTTTCTGGGTACGAGAAAAAAGTCTTGAATAAAAGCCTTGTCCCTTTTGTTCTGCTGGGACAGGCTGAATAGCCCTGATATTGAGGAGAGATGGAACCTGCTGTTGGGCCTCCGCCCATTGATTTGGGGGTAGGTTTGGCCAACCATTTGATGTTGGTAGGGTATGGAAGTGAAATCTGTATCCTTGGGAAATTATGTCCAAAACCCAATTGTCCTGGGTAATGAGTTCCCAGTTTTTTGCATGCAGGGCGAGCTTTCCTCCTAAGGGAGCAGGTAGTAGAGCAGGGCTTGGAAGGGTTAAGGTTAAGTCATTGTGCCATTTTTCCATAGGGGGGTGGCTTACTACTCCCTGCTTTGGAAGTGGGAGCCCCCCCCCCCCCACTGCTTAGGTTTGTGTGAAGCCTGAGACTGTAGCCTAGGTGGTCTGCTGTTCCTGGGTTTGGACTGAAAAGGCCTAGAAGGGACTGGAAAGGACCAGTTCTTAGAAGGCCAATGCCTACTGAATCTGGGAGGCTGTAACAGTTTGCATAGAGTTAGCTTTTTCCTCCATCCTTTTGAGGACAACTTCTGCTTTGTTGCCAAAAAGGCGTCCTTGGTTTAAGGGAGCATCCAGTAATTTAGCTTTTACATGACCTAGCAAGTTTTACATGATCTAGCAAGTTTTGTTCCTTAAGCCAAGCATGCCTTCTAAGTACAGACCCAGTGACAGCAGTCCTGCAAGATGCTTCTAAAGCGTCAAAATCACATTGCAAAGTATGCTTACCAACTTGTTCTGCAGAATGCATTAAATCCTGTAATTCTTTGTGTTCAGTACAGTCAGGAATCAACATCATTTTCTGTTTAAGTAGCCCCATAACATGCTGCTGATACTTTAACATATGAAACTGGCAATTTAAAGCCCTGATGGCCAAAGCAGCAGAAGTGTATACCTTTTTACCCAATCTGTCTAAGGCTCTAGAATCTCGATCAGAAGGGGTAGGATTTTTGGCAGCAGTAGCTTAATGCCTTTTGGTCATTAGGAAATTGTCTTTGGATCCGCAGAAGGATTCTTGAAGAGGAACTTGTGAGAGTCAGGTACTATGTAATACCGGTCAGGCTTTCCGGGAGCTGGAGGTAAAATGTCTGGGGAAAAGCTAGATTCCAAGAAAGCATCATCTACAACGTCCAGAACAGGAGGGATAGCTAAAGGCCTGTGTTGAGGTAGGAGTAAGAACTCCCTAAGCCTCTTTTTGGAGTCAAGAGTAATCCTGGCTTTCCCAGATGAAATGCTCCCTAAGAGTGTGCAAGGTTTCATCGAAAGAAAAATCTTCTGGAGGGGAAGCAGAGGGAATGGAATCTTCTGCATCACAATCCTCGTAAGTAGATAAGGGCAAATCCTGGTAATCATTAGGAGCAGAAAAATCAGATTCCTGATCACATGAATCAGAAAGAAACTCAGTTCTAGGTCTCTTAGAAGGGGAAGGCTGGCTTCCCCTAATCAAGGTAATGAGGTCTTCAGCCATTCTAAGCATTTGTTTT
The DNA here is from genome assembly GCF_019279795.1 of Protopterus annectens. Lineage (NCBI taxonomy): Eukaryota > Metazoa > Chordata > Ceratodontiformes > Protopteridae > Protopterus > Protopterus annectens. Next base: position 364,299,770 of record NC_056736.1, read on the forward strand.
TTAGGCATATGGGCCTGGGCCTACAGTTTGGTCGTTGGTTTTCTAGGCGTGGTGCGAGTTTTAGGCCTAGATGAAAATCATGGCATCGATTTAATATGAATGTCTGTAGGCCTGAATACACCCTCAGAAGCCGGTGCCTGCACAGCGGCTCCGGACCCATCCAAGGTAGACACATCCGCAGGTTCCATAGTCGAAGAAGCATCTCACGGCATACCGGACTCCGAATGGGTCTCAGTAGAGGCCTGTGAATCAGTAGCGGGTATCAGGGGTTGCGAAAGCACCTCACTGAGTACCGGTGGACTGGCAACTAGCTTAACGAAAGCGTCATCAGCAGTTTTGGACCTATGCGGTCTGTCTGTTTTATCCTTACATTTTTTTGGAAGATCGGTAGTCGGATGGCTTGACAACGCTATTTCGGAGTACACAAAATGAGTACGAAAATAATTATCTGCAAAAATAGCCCGATGAGAGATAGTCTGGGCATTGAATAAGGCACAAAACTGACAATAAGGGACGTCGTGGTCTGGGCCTAAGCAGGGGATGCAGTAAGAATGAAAATCTCTGAGGTATTTGCTTTCCGCAGGTAAGACAATTGTTAAGTTTTACTGACATCGGTTAGAGCAAGAAAAAGGATCCCCAAAAGGGTACTTAACTTTTTTTGAAGACTTTGAGTCTGAAACTCGAAAACGAAAATTTCAGGAGTCGGCCGACCAGCACTTGCGAACTGCTTCTGTTTCAGGCACCGCAAGAAAGACTGATGTAACAGCGTCGGCTGCACGTTTTATACCCCTGATGACCTGACAACATGGAAGAAGAGACAGCATCCGACGCAGAAATCCGAAGACTCTGGTATTCAGGCCAGATGAGTGCTACCTGCAGGCAGATAACCCAAATGTGATGACTGCTACAGTGAAACACAAAGAATATTTCTTTCTACTTTGTGCTATGTTGTGAGTTTTGTGCTCTAGAGTTACAGAACAGTTGCCTAGCAGCAAACCTTCTAAACTCATGCAGGTTATCTAGACACTTCCTTATTTTCTCTTTAGAAATCTGCAGCTGAGCTTGCTCTTGTTGCGAGATTCTCCTTAATCTGCAATATATTAAGCTTTGTCAGCCCCTCTAAATAAATCTGGTTAAAAATTCGCTGCCTCTCTCTTATTTCTACAAAATTTTTAAACTCCACTTTCATATTATCCCACTCACTAGTTACAACTTCTGAAAAGATTTCCATCTTCCTTCATTTATCCAATAACTTTTACTTCCCATTCATTAAATTCCTCTTTGTAACAGGTAGGTGGGAAAATATTTGATAACACTAACAGAACAAGAATTATCTGCATGAAAGCAGAAAGTATGAAAATACCACTTTTGTTAGTGGGTCTTGATGCAGATATAAAATTCCAGGCTTCCCCAGTTGAATGCTATTAGTAGGGCAATGTAAGCATTTGCATTCTCTAAAACAAGAAGATTAAATACAAAGATATCCGAGGGATCAGAGGAGAAAATAGTTATGTACTTACCATAACTCGGTATCTCTGTTATCTGTAGTCACTACTCATCACGTATGGATCTAGGATCCGACATCGAATCTGGGCAGGCACACAAACAGCTTAGCTCAAGCTCCTCTCATAATGCTCTGCTGCCCTCTAACCACTCAGATCAAGTTTGCCCTAGAAGACGGACAGAAGAGACCAGCCACCAAACAAGGTCCAAAAGTCCTGCCAATCCCTCAAGAAGTAGGATGGAGGGTTGGCCATGATGAATGGTGACTATGGATAACACAGATACCAAGTTATGGTAAGTACATAATTAATCTGAGGTTAACCTAGTCACCATTCATCACATATGAGTCAGAGTCCCCAGCTACACAACATTCTCAGGTGGCCTCATGGAAAGACATGCCAAAGAACAGTGGAGCCAAAGGAAGCCCTTCTCCTAGAAACTAGGTCAAGTTTGTAATGAAAGATGAAAATATGAGGAGAGGACCAAGTTGCCACTGCACAAATGTCATCCAAGGATTGACTAGCTACAAAGGCAGCTGAAGGAGCCACTGACTTGGTAGAATGAGACAGAACTTGTCCAGGCAAGAGAGAACTGCATGAGGAATATATGTACGAAATGCACTGAGAAATCCAATAGGATATGGAAATTTTCAAAACAGCTTGGCCCTTCCTGTTGACTGAAAATGTCAGAAAGAATTGGTCTGACAAGCGAAAAGCCTTACTTCTGGGCAAACAGAAATTAAGCTGTCGAACATCTAAAGTATACAAAATGTAGCCCCCTTGTTAGCATAATTAGGAAAGAACACAGAGTTGGATAGACTGAGGTTCGCTCCAGTGGCCACTTTTGGCATAAAGGAAGAACTGGGTCTTAAGGCCACTTTGTCTTTATGGAATATCAAATATGGAGGTTTAATGGTAAGGGCCTGCAGTTCTGATACTCTTCACTAAAGTAATCCCAACCAAAAGGGCAGTCTTCCATGAAAGAAATTTGAGGTCACAGCATGTAGAAGGTTCAAAAGGGGGTCTAGTTAGAGATTGCAGCACTAAAGCAAGATCCCACAGTGGAGAAGGGCTCTTGACTGGAGGATGCAATAAAAAGATGCCCTTCAAGAAGGCCTTGCAGAGGCAAGAAGAGAACATAGGTTCATCATTAAGGAGAAAATTAGAAATAGCTGCCATTTGGACTTTAATCGTAGAAAAAACTAGCACCCTTCCGAAAAAGGGAAGCCAAAAAAAGAAGGATGTCAGAAATATGAGCTGAAAATAGATCCAGATTCCGATCTTTAGCCCAAATAGAGAATCTTTTACACTTACTTCTGTAGACTCTCTTGGTAGAAGATTTTTTGAGAAGCAAGGATAATATCCTTTAAAGGGGAGGAAAGCGTGGACTTAGCAAGAATCCCTGGAAGTGGAGAAACCAGGCTGTCAGACGGAAGGTCTGCAGATTTGGAAGCAGAAGGAATGACAGATGAGAGATCAGATCCAGAACCAGATTGAGCACCCAATAGGGGTGCTTCAGATGAGATCGTAGAAGTGGGAACCACACCTGCGGAGGCCAAAAGGGGGCAATTAGGATAAATTGCATCCTGAGGCATCTTGCTTTCTGAAGAACCCAATTCAAAGGTAATGCAGGAAAGGCATAAAGGAGACCAAGAGGCCAATCATGAGTCAGAGTGCCCCTGGGGGACTTCCCCTCTGGAGGGATCAGGGCGAAGTAGCTGCTGCATTTGTGGTTGAAAGAGGAAGCAAACAGATTGCAGCTCGCTTTGCCCCACCAACAGATGATCTGCTTCACCACTAGAGGATTCAGGGACCACTCGTGAGGGGTCGGAATAGCTCTGCTCAGTTTTTCTGCCAGCACTTGGATGCTTCGGGGATGTGTTCTGCAAGCAGAAAGCACTCGGAGGACATCGTCCACTCCTAAACCCTCATGGCCTCATGACAAAGCAGATAAGAACATGTGCCCCCTTGCTTGTTTATGTACCACACAACAGCCATGTCGTCTGTGTCCACTGTATTGTTCCCAGAGGAAGGCAATCCTGAAAAGATTGCAACAAAAGGACTGCTCTCATCTCTAGAACATTTATGTACAAGTTTGGTCTCTGAAACGAACCATGTCCCATGGACAGTCTTCCCCTGGAAGTGGCCCACCCCCACCCTAGCAGGAAGCATCCATGGTAACCATGGTCATCGGAACTAGGGGAGAAAAGACATGCCCGCTAGGAGATCTGGAGAGTGCATCCACCATGACAAATGCCTTTTGCATACTGGAGTGAGCCATATGGGGACTGGGAGGATGAGAAAGAGCGGACCACTGAACCAGTAGGGTCCACTGCAGAACTCTCATGCAATACCTGGCCATCAGAACCAGATAAATAGCTGCTGCTGCCATAGAACCTAAAGCCCTTAGAATGAGTGATGCTACAGGAAGAGTTTGCTCCAGAACAGATTATATGTGAGACCTGATAAGAAGCACATGTCAAAGGGGAAGAGCTGCAGTCTCCAAGGTGGTGTCCAACTGAGTGTTTATGAACTCCAGCTTTTGAGATGGGGTCAAGAAGGACTTGGCAAGATTCAGTGAAATCCCCAACAGATCAAAAAGACGAAGAAGAAAGTGTGCGGTCTCCACCAGTTGATGCTGTGAAGGAGCAGTGAGGAACCAATCGTCGAGAGAGGGAAACACCTGGAATCCCTGCAACCTGAGATGAGCTGCCACCACTGCCATATCATTTGTTAAACACTGGGGGGCTGTGGTGAGCCCTAAGAGCAGGTCTCTGAACTGGAATTGATCTGCTCCTAGGCGAAAGTAGAGAAATTTCCTGGACTGCCTGTCTATTTTGATATGACAGTATGTGCCCTGGAGATCGACAGAGCACATCCAGTCAGTCTTGTGCAAAAGGGGCATAACTGACTGTGCAGTGACCATATGAAACTGACTTCTTGACTGATAGATTTAACTGACTGAGGTCCAGAATTGGACACAGGTCCCCCGTTTTCTTGGGTACCAAAAGTAAGTAGGAGTTAGTTCCAGATCCTCTCTGCTTTGTGGGGACATTTTGGATGGCTCTTTTTCAAATGAGGTTGGTCACCTCTAGACAGGCTGACTCTCTCTCACCAGGTGGCATGTCTGGAAGAGTTCTACTTCTTGGGTGGGTGGGGTCGGAAAAGGGAATATAGCAGCCCCTGGATATAATTCTTAGCACTAATTGATTGGTTGTGATGTCTGCCCAAGCTAAAGGGTGCAAAGATAACCAGTCCCTGACTGCCTCCAGGGAAGGAGTCAGGCAGCGCTTCAGGAGTGCTGAAAGGGCTTCTCAGAGAAGGGTTCTCTAGAGCCCTGGTTGTGCAGATCTCCTCTGACCCTAGGGCATTGACCATTGAAACCTCTCCCCCGTCCCCTGAAAGAGGAATAAAGTTCTTGAGCCTCCTGAAGGGAAGATTGCAACTGTTCCCCTACTAAGTCTTGGAAAAGGACCTTTGGGGAGTAGAAAATTTGATCCCAACAGCATATTTCCTTCTTGCTCACTGTGGGGCAAAGTTTCCTTAAAGGTTGGTCCAAAAAGGGTTGAACCATCAAAGGGGGTGTTAGTGAAGGATGCCTTAAAGGCCTCTGCAAACCTGCATAAGCAAAGCCAAGCATGACACCTAATGGCAATGCCTGTGCCCGCATCCCATGAGGTACCCTCTGCCACGTCAGAGATTAACCTTAAGGACAAATTAGCCATGGACGTGAGAGTGGCCGGCTTGGGAGAAATGGCCTTAAAGTCCTCCACAGGCATGGACTCCCAAGAGGGAAGTGGTAAGCTCCATCAAATCCCTCTGAATATGGGTGAAATACATAAGCTAGTTTAAGACTCACAGGCTGAGAGGAGCTGATGCAAACACCAGCTTTCTGAATCTGTCGATCGCTCTTGACTCTCGGTTGGGAAGTTAAACAGATGAACCCTGTTCCGCCAGCTCTTTCTTGAGATGAACCCTGTTCCGCCAGCTCTTTCTTGGTGGCAGCAACTACCACAATCACATCAATTGGTAATGCCTTGCACTAAACGACCTTATCGGCAGGGGGACTCAACTCGTCTATCTTTGGTACTGGCTCTACTGTATTGGGCTCCTTCCACTCCCTGCTGGCAATGAAGTTGATCAAATGGTCAGTGGGGGGGGGGGGAGACCCCCAAAAGGTAGATGGGCCCATACCGAATGCCTCTAGAAACAAGTCTTCCTCTGGGAGTGGGGGATGGGCAGACCAACCACCCTTGGCCTTACGTATCTCCAGAATGTCTCCAAAGAGAGACATCGGGCAGTGACCTTGAAGACCCATCCCCTTCAGCAAGGTCAGTGTCCTCCGTAAGTGACTCCCTAGGGGAGTCAAGATGTCGCCTCTTACATGTCCTCTTCTGAGGAACTTCCTCCATGGGAGGCTCAGGGGATGACTCGGAAAAGGAAGGGACCCCCAATAGGGTAACACCCTTCTGGAGGCCAGGTCAGATGGGTGGAACAAGAACAAGATGAGAGGGTTCACTCAAATTCTGAGGCTGGGACAGAGCCTGGCAAGCAGGGGAGGCTACTCTGGTAGCAGAGAGGGGATCTTTCCACCATAGAGAATGCAGAGGGGCTGGACGAGGCCCCCCCCCTCTCCCTCCCCGACAGACACCACCAATGAGGAAAGAGCAGATCCTGCCAGGGCCTCCAATGCTCCTGAGAAGGCCAGACCAGAGCCATCAAGCGCCAAAGCACAGAGGTGCAAGAAATGGTCCGAGAGGCCTGAACATGCTCCCATGGACTCCAGGGCGACAACCCGGACTGGTGACCCCGCCAGCCCCAGGGGGATGGGAGCAGAGCTAGACAGATTCTGATGGGGGTACGGACCAGGGAAGTCCTGGTGACCTCCTTGCCTCACACAGGCTTCAAGTCCAGTCCCTGAAAGGTCAGATGAGAATTTAACCAGGGAGTGGGAGAGGGTCCCCCCTAGTCCTGTGGGATGGGGAAGCCAAAAAACCCAACTCTATTGGGCCTTCAAAAAGGACCGCATCATCCAGTCCATATCGGACAGGAGGATTGGAAGGAAATAGAGGACCTTGCTGGAGACCAATGTCGGGACCCCGAAGGCCTTCTCCAATGGTCCCGGGAACGGCTCCTGCGCAGAGGGTTAAACAAAGGCTCCACTCTCAGAAGATTCGAGGGAAGGTCCTCAATAACAATAGGACCAGACACAGGACTCAGATCTGGCCGTATCAGATCCGCGGAAACCGAGGGACCCAAAGGAAGGGCTCGAGTCTCTTGGATCCGACAGAATCAGATCTGCTCCAGCTCAGATCTGAAGGCCTCGATCCGGAGGCCTGGGATCCAGGAGTAGACTCTAATACCCTCGGATCCAAAGACCTGGGACCAGAGGCCTTGGATCTAGTCATTAACTCTCTGGAGGGTTTCGGATCCGGGATCCCTGGATCCGACCCTGCTACATGCTAAGGCTGGAGTTGGATCAGAGGACCTGGGATCCGACAGCCTAGGTTTCTTGTTAGAGACCTCCCCAGAAGAGAAGGAAGGAGCTTTTTTCTTATGCTCAGAGTAGGTCTGCTTGGTCGAGGACTCCTTGACCAAGGGACCCCCCCCCCCCCGAGCCATCCCTTTGAGTAAAAGTTTGTTTCGATGGTTGACAAGGGCCCTGGGGTTGACCACTGCACAAATGCCACATTCAACCTCCAGGTGGCCGACGCAGAGGAAATAGAGGCATTCCTCATGCGAGTCAGACACATGCATCTTCCGACCTCATGTGGAGATCCTCTTAAATCCTAAAGGCTTCTCCACCAAAGCCAAAGGGGAAAAAAAGAAAGAGTCAGAAACTCAGGCAAGAGATCTAGCACCATTAAGATTCATCCTTCACTTAAAAATACAGAAATAAAACCAATAAACTAACAATAACAAATGAAACCAAGCTGGAAAGATTACTACACTATAGCACTACCCAAAACAAAAAGGGTGCCAAAAAACAAGATGCCCTAAGGGAGGGGGAAAAGACACAACTGAAACTCAACGGAGCACTACTACAACTAAAAACTTAGCAAAACAAGGAAAGGGCAAGAAGAAAATCCCAAAGAAAGAACCTACTCACTGAAAACATGAAAATCCCGAGGAGCTGAGCTATACAAGTGTGGCAGCCATACGTGGTGAATGGCAACTAGGATAACATCAGATCAAAGTGGGAGAGTTCCTCTCTGATAAGTTATGTCTGAACAGAAGAACCAGGCAGGGATGTCCTCTTTCCCTTTATCATCTGTGTTATATTTAGAACCATTGGCAAAGAAAATAAAGGACTCAAACTCAAGGATATAATTCGTATAGGTGTTTAAGAAAAGTTGACTTTCTTTGAAGATATTTTGTACCTGATAAATTCTGGGACATTTCTGTGTTTTTTTCTGGATACAAAATAAATAAATAAAAAAAAGGCTATAGTCATAACTATGTACCCACACATGAATTGGTTCAGCAATACCCATATTTATGGGGACATGATAAAATAAACTATTTAGCAGCAAGGATTAAAAACGGATTCAGTTACGGCAGCCAAAGATATGTTGGAAGACGCTAAACAAAAGATACTACAAAAACTGAGAAACTGGAAGCTCTTGCCTATGAATATGGGTAACAAGATGCAAGCAGTAAAAATATTTTTGTCCCTTTAGTTATATACACAGGTCAGGCATACTTTTAGCAACCAGAGGAGAAGCTGTGGATAGTAAAAGAGCTGAAGGATGTTATCTGGAAGGGGAAGATGACAAGAGTCAAGGGGGATAAACTGATCCTCCAAATAGAACAAGGAGGTTTGGGATTAACTGATTTGATGTAATGTTTTACAGCTACACGGTTAGAAACACAAGCAGAAAGCAACAATTAAATGTAGAAAGGGATATTGATGATCAAGTGGAGGGTTGTAATTCAAGAAAGAAGGAAAGCGTGTGATTTTGGACAGAGATATTTGTGTTTTATGACTACCTGTTCTATCTTATGTAATATATATCTTGTATAACTGTTAAATTTGTTTGTAAACATTAACTAATTGCACTGTTCTGGAGAGTTTCTCCCCGGGTGTCTGCTGAAAAAGGGCTACTTGCCCAGTCGGATACTACCCGGTTAACAAATATAAACAAACAGTAACAGTCATACAGAGAATTATATTCATAAAGTAGCAGAACATGTACCAAGATACCAAGAACTAAGCCAGCACGGGAATGGAGAAAGGATTCTGCTGATCAGGATGACTAATTACGGGTACAGAGAACAGCCAAGAGAGGGTTGTAATTTACTGGAGGAATATGGCAAAGGAAAGAGGAGAGAGAGAAAAATAAAAGAATGTGAAGAGGTCAAGGAGACATTTGGATGGCAGGCTAGAAATTGCCTTCTCTATCAATGACTGATATCAGAATATAGGCAAACAGAAAGTGATAGGGAATTCCTAAATGAAAGGCTGCACTGGCTGAGTTTTTAATTGACTCAAGAACAAAAAAGTACAGTTGTGTACCTACCATAAATGTAGATGTTAGAGTGTATTCACTGTTGCAGTCATTACTCTTGGGTTATCCTGCTGGCAGGCTACCCTCAGTCGGCCAGAATTCCAAAGTCTAGGTCCAGCATCGGTTGCTGTCGCCTCTTCCCTGACGTCAGTGCGCCAGGGGTATAAAAGACGCAGCAGACACCATTTTCTTCAGTTTTTCTTGCCCCAGATGTCAATTGCCTCCAAAATGGTAGGCTGAAAAATATGCCAATAAAAATGCATGCACAAAAATAACATTTCCTTCATCTACAAGCAAATACACCAAATAGGTTGTATAGGATAGAGAATTGCAGATAAGTCCCAGCAAAGAAAAAGGGGGATGGTGGGTGGGTAACCTGGACTGCAGCAGTGAATACACTAACATCTACATTTATGGTAGGTACACAACTGTACTATGTTCATCGTGTTTCACTGTTGCAGTCATTACTCTTGGGTTGAATCCCAAAGCTGAGGATGGGTGGCTGGGCTAGCTAGGATTAGGAGAGGCTATGAGGCCCTGCAGAAATGCAGTGGCAAAGCCTGCTCTGAACTTAGAGTAAAGAGGTAAGTGGTAGTGCTATGTGAAAGTGTGCACTGAACTCCAAGTTGCAACCTCTAAGATATCTTTGGTTGGTACTCCTCTGAGGAAAGCTGCTGAAGTGGCTGCTGCTCTGGTGGAATGAGGCCTAATGCCCTTGGGCACTGATTTGCCATGTTGAAAATAGCATAAACGGATGCAATGGCCTATCCATTTAGAGATGGTCTGTTTTGAGATAGCCTTTCCTTGTGAACCTGCAGCATATGACACTAAAAGTTGCTTAGTCTTTCTGAAAGCTTTAGTTCTGTCCAAGTAGAAGTGTAACTGCCTGTGTATGTCCAAAGAATGCAGAATTTTCTCATCCTTGTTCTGTGGATTTGGACAAAAGGTAGGCAAGTGAATGGTTTGGTTGAGGGCCACATTGGACACCACCTTAGGCATAAATGTAGGGTTTGTCCTCAGAGAAACCCTGTCTGGATGAAAAATTATAAAAGGTCCTACAGCCATGAGTGCTTGTAACTCCGAGACTCACCTTGCAGAGGTTATTGCTAGGAGCAGAGCTGTTTTCCAGGATAAGAATTTTATATCTGCTGTTGATGCTGGCTCAAAAGGAGGCAGTGTGAGTTTTTCCAGAACGTAATTGAGGTCCTAGGCCAGAATTGGTGCTCTCCTTGGAGAGCCTAATGTTTTTGGCCCCTCTGAGGTACTGCCTTATTAAAGGATGAGAAAAAATAGGTGGTTCCGTATTGTAATGGGCTGAAATGGCAGAGGCATGAATCTTAATTGATGAGAAAGAAAGGCCTTAGGTTCAGCATCTCAGTTAGGTATTGTAGAATCTGAGGTGTATTTGGTACACACGTGTCAATGCCTTGTTCCTGGTTCCAAGCACAGAATCCCTTCCATTTTTCTGCATAAGATTTTCTGGTACTGGGCCTCCTGGCCTCCAAGATAACATCCATAACAGCTTTTGAAAGAGGAGTGTTCTGAATGGCTACATTATCCACCATGCTGCCAGATTTAAGGTCCTGAGTTGGCTATACAGGATCCGATTGTTTTGTTGGGTCAGCAAGTGAGAAGTCTGAGGCAATATCCATGCTGGACCTTGAGACTAGCTCTTTAGGATTGGGTACCAGTGCTGGCGTGGCCAGTCTGGTGCAATCAGTATCATTTTTGGCTTCTCGTCTGACCTTTAGGAGTACCCTGAGAAGGAGAGGCAGTGGAGGAAAGGCATATACGGTTGGATTTTTCCAGCTGAAGGATAGGGCATCCACTTTCCATGCCTGCTTGTGATAAATCCTTGTGCAAAATCTCTGCAATTGGCAGTTGTGAGGGGAGGCAAATAGATCTATGTCTGGGCATCCCCAATTCCTTATTATCATGCTGAAGACTTGTGGATCCAGTTTCCATTCGTGGGGATCCATGAGGTTTCTGCTTAGTTCGTCTGCCAGAGTATTTGTTTTTCCTGGCAGGAATTGTGCTTGCAGGTGAACTTGAAAAGCCAATGCTGTGTCCCATAAGGTCATCGCTAGTTTGCAGAGGGGGTAGGAATGTGTACCTCCCTGCTTGTTTATGCACCACATGACCGTAGTGTTGTCCATCTTTATCATTATCTGTCCTGGATGAAGCAGGTCCTTGAAAGCTGTCAGGACATTTTGAACAGCTAGCATCTCTTTTTGATTGATGTGAAGATGCATCTGGTTTGCAGACCATGTGCCCTGAATACATTTTCTTGCCATATGGGCCCCCCAGGCATAATCTGATGCAACCGTTGTCAGTGTCTGTCTGGCTGTGGGTAAACAATGGCAGACCCTTGTTGTGGTGACAGGCTTCTGCCCACCATCGAAATTCCTGTTGCAGGCAGGGAATGAGTGCAATTACTTTCTCCAGGCTGTGGCAATGCTGAGTCCAAACACTTTAGATACCATTGCAGTTTTCTCATATGCAGTCTGGCATATGGAATTAGTACAATGCAGGATGCCATGAAACCCAAGGCCTGCAAGATTTTCCTTGCAGATAAGTGGGTTTTTGTTGCCAATTTTTTGAAGTAAGTAGTCAGTTGCTTTTGTTTGTCTGGTGGGAGATGAGCCATCTGGGCAGTTGTATTTAAGCTTGCACCCAGGAATATTATCTCTTGAGAGGGCACTAGTTCTGATTTCTTTTCGTTTACTGTGTACCCTAGGCCAATTAGTAATCTTTTTACAAACGCCAGATTCTGTAGAAGAATGTCTTTGTTCTCTGCTTGAATTAGGCAGTCGTCCAAGTAGGGATATATTTGAATTCCTCCGTCTGCAAAACGCAATTACTGGTGCCAGGCATTTTGTGAAGACCCTGGGCGCAGTAGATAAGCTAAAGGGCAGTGCAGAGAATTGGTAATGCATTGAGCCAGCTATGAATCTGAGGTATCTTCTGCAAAATTGTCTGATTGGGACATGCAGGTATGCCTCCTTTAGGTCCAAAGTTACAAGTCAAGCCTTCTTGCCCAGCATGGGCAGTAACTGCTGCAGAGTCAACATCTTGAATTTTGAAACTTCCAGAAACTTATTTAGTATAGACAGGTCCAGTATTGGTCTCCAGGTTTTGTCCTTTCTGGGTATTAAGAAAAGTCTGGAGTAAAATCCTTGCCCCCGCTCTTGTTGTGGTACTTGCTGAATGGCCCTCATGTCCATGAGGGCTGTAATTTGTTTTTGTGCCTCTGCCCATTGATTGTGTGGCAGGTCTGCCATACCTTTTGACCTTGCTAGAGTGTGAAAATGGAACCTATAGCCTTGGGAAACTATTTTCAGGACCCATTTGTCTTTGGTAATCATTTGCCAATTTGATGAAAAAAGTGCTAGTTTTCCCCCTTAGGGGCCTGCCAAAAGAAAAGTGCTTGGATCTGGCAGAAGAAAGTCACTGGGACTATTTCCTGTAAGGTTGTGATTTGTCTTCTCCGCTTTTGGAAGTAGGAGCACCCCATTGTTTAGGCCTGTAAGAGCCTTGGGGCTGAAATCTGCCTCTGGGACGCCTGTATCTGCCTCTTTGTGGTCTGTCTGACACTTTAAAGGACCAATTTTTAGAAGGCCAGTTCCTGCTAAACCTGGGTGGCTGTACCTGTAAGAAATCCTTGACTGTCTACATGGATTTTGCTTTATCCTCCATTTTTTTCAAAACCTCTTTTGCTTTAGTACCAAACAAAGTATCATGCTGTAATAGTGCATCTAATAATTTAGCTTTAACATGATCAGGCAGATTCTGTTCCTTTAACCAAGCATGCCTTCTAATAACAGTACCTGTAACAGCGGCCCTGCAAGAGGCCTCCAGTGAATCATAACCACATTGCAAAGTATGCTTTCCCACTTGTTTAGCTGCATGCAACAAATCCTGCAATTCCTTGTTCTCTGAACATTCAGTATTTGTCAACAATTTCTGTTTAAGCAGTGACATTAAATATTGCTGATATTTAAGCATATGAAACTGGCAATTTAAAGCCCTTACAGCCAAAGTAGCAGAAGTGTAAACTTTTTTCCCCCATCTGTCTAGAGCCCTAGAATCCCTATCAGAGGTGACAGGGTTTTTTTGCAGTGGAAGCTTTAAACCCCTTTGGGACCCTGAGATATAGTTTCTGGGTCAGCAGCGGGGTTTTTATATAGGAATTTATGAGAATCCGGGACCCTGTAGTATCTGTCTGGCTTAGCAGGTGCAGGGGGTAAAAAGTCAGGGGACAGGCCAGACTCTGAAAATACATCTACAATGTCCAGAACAGGTGGAATTAGCAAGGGGTCTATGCTGAGGAAGTAGCAAAAAGTCTCTGAGCCTTTTCGTAGATTCAGAATAATCTTGGCTCTCCCTGTGGAAATGCTCCCTCATGGTATGCAGGGTTTCCCCAAAAGAATAATCCTCAGGAGGAGAGGCTGAAGGAATGGATTCTTCAGCATCAGAATCCTCATAGGAAAGCATGGAGTAATCCTGTTCAGAAGAGGAATCAGAGGAAATAGAAACCTGATCAGAAGAACCATACTTTGTCTCTTGCCTAGGCCCTCTTATCAGGAGGAGGATGGGAGCCCCTGATCAAAGTAATTAGGTCTTCGGCCATTTTGAGCATCTGTTTTTTAGGCATTGAGGCCTGGATAGGAGAATGCTGTACTTGTTTCTTTGTCTTTAGAGCTGCTTTGGTCTGTCTTTGAAGCTGAAGATGGCTTAATATATAGTTGAGTAGGACTGAAGACACCCTCAGAAGCCGATGCCTGCTCAGCGGCTCCAGACCCATCTGAGGGAATGATTTCCGAGTGTCCAATACCTTGAGTATCCAGAGGCCCAGTCGGCTCCACGTGGGAGTCGGAAGCGGCCTGTGGCTGAGGTAGAGGGCACCAGGGGCTGTGAAAGCACCTCACTGAGAATCGGCAACTGGCCTGGCAGAGACCTCGTCGGTTTTGTACCTCGGATGCCTATCCTTTTCTTTGTCCTTGCGTTTTTTTGTAAACTCCGGTCGGCTGTTCTGATGGCATTATATAATTAAATCTTTGGCCAAAGTAATGAAATGCAAAATCAAACCGACGCTTAATAGTGCGTTGGTTAAATCTAGCACAAAACCGACAGCTAGCAACATTGTGATCAGGGCCTAGGCAAGGAATACAGTAAGAGTGAAAATCCTTATTAGGTATTTGCTTCCCACAAGAAATAAAATTGTTAACTTTGTCTGACATTGATCTGGAGCAAGAAAAAAGTTTCCCCAACGGGGTACTTAGCTTTAATGAAGACTTCGGTTCTGAAATTCGGATTTGAAAATCTCAGGAGTCAGCCGACCGGCACTTGCGAACTGCTTTTGCTTCGGACACCGCGCGGCAAAAAAGACTGAAGAAAATGGCGTCAGCTGCGTCTTTTATATCCCTGGCGCACTGATGTCAGGGAAGAGGCAAGAGCAACCGACGCCAGACCTAGACTTTGGAATTCTGGCCGACTGAGGGTAGCCTGCCAGCAGGATAACCCAGGAGTAATGACTGCAACAGTGAAACACGATGAACATCTACTGTTAGAAAAAAAAAAAGATAATTAGCAGGCACTATAATTACAGGAATCAGAGGTCGGTCGGAAAAATTGGGAAGAGATATTCGATAAGAAATTTGCAAAGAATCAATGGGAGGACATATGTACGACTCCTAAATACAGAACAAAATCTACAGGATTTATGATTTTTACCTGAAGTGTTTGCATAGATACTGTTATACCCATTGCAGACCACAAATAATTTTTCCTTTGGTAGATTGCAAATGTTGGTGGCATAATGGGGAAGAAAGAGGTACCTGGGTGCATATGTTTTCAAAGTGTAATTAGTTGGCAGAGTTTAAAAATTCCCTACAAAATACTCAGTCAGGAGTACTGGGCGTGTAAGACTAACTATAATTTTTTTTCCTTCCTGGGATACAGGATCTGAATTGCCTAGACATAGTAAGGCCTTGCTAAGTTTAATTCTGGTGACTGCCAAAAAGCAAACACTAGAAAAAGGAAATCAAAGTCTAAACCAATTGTACTTGAAGCAGTGAAAATTGTAACAGAGATAAAAGAACAGGAAGTAGGATCTTTAGGAAAGGGTGGAAGTAAATTACATAGACAAATATGAAAACTGTGACAACAATACATGCAGAAGTGTTTTGCAGGAGGGGTGAGGTTTAAGAGAGGACAGGAACTGAACAATTTATGTATATTGCTCTATACCGTATGATCAAAGCAACGTTTGTTGGGTGTAAAGTTTGCAAATATGAACTTAATTTGGTTTGATTACTTTTATATAAAACAGTGTACTTATGTCGCAACAGATAATTCAATAAAGTTGTTTTTAAAAAGTTATTATTCCCACCTATTATAAAATGACAGTTTTAAGGTCTACGTCCAGCTTGTGTGCGATATTCACCTACTAATGTTTGGCAGGTTGCTCTCAACACAGTTTGTCATCTTCATTTGAAACCATGCCACATTTTATAAGCCTTTTGGTTTTGATGAAAACCCTCAAACAAAAAACAAAACACCACCACCCCCACAATAACCTATTAACTTAAAACAGGCACACAAAACTACATACATCTTCAAATAATGAAGTTTAACCCTCCTAATAGTAACAGTTGTCCCAAGATTGACAGTTACACTCGCACACAAGCATAACTTAACCTAACATTAAAGTTCCCCACTAACTGTTGTCTGCACTAGTCTTATTTTCACTCCCCTCCCAGACATCAAAAACAGCTTAAATGCTTTCAGAAAACATTAACCTTTAGCTTTAAAAAAAAGTGTTCCTGCTTTTATTGCTTCCTCCTACAGTCATCTAGTCTTCATGGAAACACAGGTACCAAACGTACATACACCTCTGTAAAACCTCTAATCATACAATGAGTATTTGTCAAAGGAAAGCTTTTCATTCCATTTGGTATCCTCTTATTTACTTGCTTACACAAAAAATGTGCTATTAGATTAAGTCAAAAGCCTTAATCCAGACATTCACCAATACAAACCAGAACATATCAACTCTAGATAATCAGTGAACTTTTACAACTCATCACCCACCTCAACAACTCAATGTTACAGCATATTATCTGAAACATGCTTTTGTCTTGCCTCTCTCCTCTTTTTATACTGTAATGTCCTGCAGTTCGTAAAACTATACTGTAATGTCCTGCAGTTCGTAAAACTATACAAGTGACCCATACAAATATTGTTTATAAAATTGTTTTAGTTACTTTTCTTCCTTCATTCTCTTCACTCTCTTTCCCAACATTTATGACACAAGTTGGGACATACGCATTTCAGTCCCCCACAAGTCAAAATCAACAAAAGTCCAATTTTCCACTTGATTTTACTACACTGTGCTTAGTTTTTACTGGATGCATACTATCTCTGTAGTTCACTTTTGTTGGTTTCCTGTACAAGTTGCTAATTAATTTTCTTCTCTCTATCAAAACTGACAGTCATATCAAGGAACTGCATGGACTCCTAACTGATGAAGTGGCACATTTGAGGAAGGACGGTGGCATTACTGATGTAATGGATAAACTCAGCAAATTTAGATTTCTCACCTTGCCATGTAGTATTGGTATAATTCCGCCATTTACCATACCGGTGAACACTCATGGAGACACCTGCACACTTTTTATACATTACAGATGCATTATTATGGTAAGTACATACCTTTTGTATCTGATGTCTTTTTCGTCCATTTGTCAACCACTGGGACAGAGTCCCCACCTAGTATAACCCTGGGGTGATCTCATGGAAGGATATTCCAGAGCACAGCAGAACCAAACACTGCCCTATTCCTAGAAAGAACATCTAATTTGCAAAGAGTTATGAAGGTATGAGCACTGGACCAAGTAGCAGCAGCAGCACAAATAGCTACAGAAATTCTAGACAAAAAGGCAGATGAAGTGGAAACTGACCTTGTGGAATGAGTTTGTGGTTGTCTTGGTAAAGTCAAGCCTTTTTGTTTATAAACACAAAAATGTAATAAGTGAGAATGTGCTAATGAGAACTTTGACACATTATTTCATTTTAAAGAGCTAAACTAGAACAAACTATTAAGCCGCTTTTGTGCAAGTTTTCATCCTATGGAGACAGAATCTCAATTGTCTGTGTACATCCAATAAATAAAGCTTAAATTACTCTTTATTGGAGAATTTTTGAAGGAAAACTGGCAAGTTAATGGCCTGGTTAAGGGCAAATTTAAAAAAAAAAACAGCACTGGAAGACAACAGCCAGACAAGAACCAAAAGCACATGAGATCCAGTTACAAAGAGCAACTGAAATCACACACACACACATATATATATATATATATATATATATATATATATATATATATATATATATATATATATATATTAGTTTACTATTGCCACTTTCTATTTAAATTAAAGTTGAATAAGCCTTGCATCCACAGTCAGGACAGGAAATGGACAACAGATATGGAGTAAACTACAAAACTCCCAGACCAAGGATATCAGACCTTAAGGCAGCACACTTATAAGTAGAAAACTCTCTCCATAGATTACTAGGAGGGTGATAGAAAGAGGCTATATGGGTTTGCATCAATAAAGTGAAAGTGAGAATATGTGCTCCAAGGAAGACAGACAAGAAAAGCTACAAGAGGGGTAGCCCACCTTTCATTATGTAAGTACAAGTTAGAATTTGCTACAAGGTCAAGGAACCCCATCTAAGAAGAGAAAGAGATTGGAGAAAAAAAGATGGATTGATGTAAGAATAATTATGGATGCCAAAAAATCTACCATGTGTCTGTCTGGCTGACTTACTGGAGAACAGTCGGTCCTGAACCATGAAAATGGGAAAATACATAATCGAAGTCTCATGACTGCACCAGTGAATTAACCCCACAGTAACCAAGACATTTAGTAAGAAGGTTAGGGGGTTGGCATAATGTTAAGGCTATTTCCCTCATAAAGACAAAGTACAGGGTTTGAGTCTCACCTTTGAAAGGGAAATTGGTTAGGCTTAAAATGCCCCACAAGGCCTAGTACTTGCCTATGAACACATGAACCTATATGAACCTACTGGTATCTACACTAGAGTTGACTTGGTTAATGGTAGGACAAGTGTGCAACTAAGAGAAAGCTGAAAAAACTCATACCACCGGAGATATAAGGAAATATAGGAGTGTTGCTTTCAGACTATGCAAACCATGGCTGAACTGATAAAGAGGAAAATGTTGACCAAAAGCAAGTTGAATACTGCAAGCCTTAGCCAGACTGGAAATAAAGACACATAAATGTCAGCCCCAAAGTCAGAAAAGATGGTTGATCGAGATGCTGAGACAGCTGACCCCAGCAAAATGGACAACTTGGAGTCAAGCAGCTCGACTCAGAACAAACATTTTTATAGACTGATGTAGAGAACCAAAAAAAGTGGTACAGATGAATGGTCTACTCCAAATAAGGACAAATGCTGAAAATCAGGTACTGAAGGGGTCAGCATCAAAAGGAATAAAGTTGACTCAGACGACTAGATACCAACTGTTTAACTCTGCCGAGAAGTTGAGAACCAGGAATAACAAAAAGCTGTACCGTGTTAAAATGGCTAAGATAATGTGTCAGACTATCAACTTCACTAGACTAGGTACCTAATTTTGGGGAGGAAAAAGAGGCATCGGACACCAAACCAGAGGTCAAAATTAATGCATCATTGAGGAATATCTCCCTATTAGCTGGTAAAATGCTTGGCGCTAACAATCCTGTATCAGACCATTAAATGAGGCCCTAGAAGAAATAAAGATCCATACCAAATGCATCAACCCCAAGGGGACCAAGACCCCAACAGACACTGAAGTCATAAATGGGCTGATGAGAGGGACTGTAAGATACAATTCTATTCAACCTGGAACAAGGATAGGAGTGTCTCTAAGGGAAAAAAATATCACCAGAGTCTGGTCAAAATACCAACATATGCACCTAGTATTGCCAGTAGCAGCAGGCTAAGAAAGAAGCTCTTTAGACACCAAAAATCAAAACTGGACTTGTGAAAGGAAGACAAAACTAAAGACAACAACAAATTCTTATGACAACAACAAATTCTTATAACAATACAAATACACTTAAGCTTGAATATCATTTACACATACTTGAAAAAGGTCACACTAAGTTTACCTATCTAAGTGACCAGAACAAATCCAGTTCAAGGGAATACGTATGCACATACACCACATTAGGTTCAGAAGTTTAGTAATAGACTCATACCCTGCAAATGAAGCTTCATTCTATTAGACTTCATCAGAGAAGACTGACATTATCTTAATGTGAGCACAGAAAACCAATATACAATGCATTTCCTGAAAGCAGTACCATGCTAATAGGAAGATTCTGAATGGACAACCATAATGAATTCCCCAAACCAGACAAAATAACTAAACAGTAGAAAGACTGAGCAAAACTGTGCAAAGTTGAACAAACCCACCCAAGGTCTGACCAATACACAGTGTTAAAAATGAGAAAGATAACCTAATGTCAAAGAAAAATGCTGAGGGGTATAAATCAGGAATTCAAATAAGAAAAATACTGACCTTAAAGATCAAGATCTGTAAAGTGACCAGGTGGGTTAGAGCTGATCTCTTAATACAATCCAAATATATTACACAGAAACCTGGGAGTGTGTGGACAGACAGATCTGAAGGCGTCCTTAGCAAAGTACTGACCATTACAGATGGACAGAGTCAGCATCTAAATGCTTTATACCATGCACAAGTCCCCTCAAATTATCTATGGTATGACCCAACTATTCTCATTTGGGGAATATGTAACTATTGACCATGGGATGGCTAAGTCAAATCTATAACCAAATGGGATAGGTTAATTTGAGCACAAAAAGGGAAACTGGCTAGGCTTAAAATGATCCATAAGGGCAGCTAGCCCAGTACTTAACTATGAACCTATAAAGGAATGTGGGCAATTGGGAAGAGCTTGGTGATCTGGGAAAGTTTTGGGTGATAAGGTGCTTGAGTGTCACCGGCCTTGAGTCCTACAAGTAGAAAAAGATGGACCAGTCCCATCATATCAAGCAGTTAATTCACTTAGCAAATGTTTCCTACCAAGACATCTGAACTACACAAATCTGTAAATTTTGGCGACTTTCTAATGCACATGCTGCTGACAAGCTTCCATATAGTGAGTTGTTACCAATTTGTACAGAAAAGGCTTGCTGTTACTCAATGAGACATTGGATGCTGACTGGTATTCTGCATATCAAGAAGAAACCAGAAGCAAAATCTGGCAAAGGACAGCAGGGAAGAGAGTAAAACAGATGGCTGAAAACAAGACAAGAGAGGAACAAGCTGTCCCACTAAGCGAGATGTGGAAAGAGTTGGGAAAGAAAAACAACCCTGTAGGAGAACTTGAGTCAAAAAAGCAACTGGACACCATGGACCTACCACAAAGTAAGCATTCAGATGCTATCAAAACCTCAACAGATAGCATGGAGTTAAAGGCATGGGAAGATGCTGCTGAAGTCTGACTGGAATGCCCGGAGAGGGATCACAAATCTAGAAGATAGATTGAGAAGAAAAACAAAAATCAGTGGGGTACTAGAGAGGTGTGTGAAACAAATCTGCAAAGATAGAGAGAATTGTTGAGCCACTGGATGACCAATCCCCTGGGAGGGGATAACAGAGATTGCCCATAGGAGAGCATCCAGATGCAAAGACTAGTTATTGAGTAGTTCCAGACAAGAATAAAGGGAAGATACTACAACTGGTGTGGCAAAAATGGAAAAGATTATGCTTTTGTTGAGCAGGAGGAGAGGGACATTCCAACCAGTGATTAGTCAGTCAGCAGAAGGGCTTCAGATGGCAGATAAGTCTTCCCAGCTATTCTGGCAGAACCCTGGAAGTAGATACGTTGATAATTTGCAGAACACAGGAAGCAATGGAGGGGATATAAAAAAAAAACAGTAGATCATAGACTAAAGGACAGCAAGGCGACTACTGCAAGTTTAGACTGAACATGGAAAGGAAGTCAAAAATTAAAGAAAGGAATCTTCCCACTTTTCAGGGAACAGATATTTAAGGAAAAAGCACTAGCAATGCAAGAGAAGAGAAGGAAGAGGAAAGAGGATAAAGTTTGTTAAAAAAAACAGGTGTCCGCCATATAACATAATTTTACTTATTTTATTTGCCGGGAAAGTCCAACTCGGAACAAAGCCAATTTTCAGCGGAGGCCCAGGGATAAACGCTCCAGACGCATGTCTTTGTACGTATATATATATATATATATATATATATATATATATATATATATATATATATGTTATAATACATACGTGTTATAAACAGTATTTGTGTGACATTAGTTAACTTTAACAAAGACAATTTGTTTTCTGGAGCTGGCAGGGGCAGTGCAACAAAAGAAGGGCTTTGGTTGCAAGCAACTCCACCCTCCAAGACAGAGACTAATTGAATGATTTTATGTCACTGAGGGGAGGGGAATTGGGTATTGGGTGTAGTGTTATCTAGAAATTAATGTTTTTAGAGGCAGAGTAAAGTGAACACACAAATGCCTGCAAGCATGCACAAAACACAAGGTATACTATGTCCATTCAAGGAGCACAGCTGCCCCTAAAGCCAGGAAGAACTAAAATCTAGGCTCTTATTATTGTTATATGTGTACTGCGCTAATGTGTAGAGCAACAAATGTTGGAAAATCTAATGTTAAGCTTATGCAAAGCAAATGTGATTTTTCTTTATTTACAAGCTACACAGAATCTGACATATGGACATTTTTACAGTGTTGTATACGAAATCAAAGGGATGGAATGTTATAAATGTACAAATAAGGAAGTGATAGGAGTAGCTAGGCTACTGCTGCTGAGCAATATTAGTAACTGTAGGTGAAAGGAGAACAGTGGCAGCAAAGAACTATTACAGATAGCGTGAGGTTGACCCAATGCAGGAATGAAATTTTTATAAATGGCTATTTAGTTAAGGTTACTGTTAGATTAGGGATTTCCATTTTAAAATAGTTATTAAACAGTCAATGCTACATTGTAAACCTGACAGCACAGTTAAAAATTCAGATCCTACGTATAAAAAGAGTACATTATGTAATAAGTTTAAGACTGTATATGTTTTGTATGGAAATGGCAGTTTGCCAAGTACCTCAGTTCAGATTACAGTCAGCCTAGTAAACTAAATTATGTCATAGGGGTATATGGCATCCATTTTAATATTAAAAAAGCTACAACTGAGGCAGCGGTAAATCTATTTAAAATGCTTGCTACGGGGCCAATTAAGTACTGGGAGCACAGTAGTAGGGTATACAAGGTTACATACATAACATTAAGGAATATAAGCTTATGGTCATTCTGTACTCCCTAAATAAGCACAGTGGAATCAGAAACTGCTGCATGTACAATTCTTAATTAAATTAAGTTGAGCAGGAGATAGGCGCAACTGGGTGTGTGTGCACATTATATAGATTACAAGTGTTTAAAAAAAAAAAAAAAAAAAAATATTAAAGCTACTCAAACCAAAAAAACATTGCATACTGAATAGCTGATTAACAGGAAAACACATTTATACACACTTTCTTATTTCAAGCGTTTTAGCAGGTTTTGCAGAGAGCTTTCAGTTTTTTGGGTTTTTTTTAATCCCTACGCGTTTAAAATCATCCGGGGGGGGGGCTTGTAGTTTAGAGCTGAGGAGGGTAGCAGATCTATTTAGTGTGCACACTCCCAAGATAGGACAACAGGAGTGACCGAACTTTATAGAGACCAGAGTGAAAGTGAAACAAAAAAAAACACATTAAGTACACTTGCTAACACTTGCTATTTTTAAGGGACTCAAGTCTGCATGTTTCCTCCAGTTTGCATCAGCGTGCATGCTGATTCCGGATATCCTTCAGGTCAGTTACAACACTGACCAACTTTTCTATATACGGTTTTGTTTTTGGATAATTTGTGCGTGTGAGAGACAGGGTGGGAATTTTTTAATTACATTTAATTTTATTTATATCAACTTACTAGGTAAAGTGACTCTTCAGCCATGACCCCAGTACAAAAAAAAGAAGAGCACAGGCGAATGTACAAGTAGAGTCAATGCACAGTCAATCTGAAGTGGATATAAAAATTGAATAGTTGAGGAAACATTAAAGTGTTACATGTACCAAACATCAGTACTTTTAGGTTTGTACATTACATTCAGTCTGTATGCTGTACACAAGAAAAATACTGTAAAATGCATCTCCTGTGTGAGAGACGTGCTGATATATAGGTAGACAGGTTTCACTTCTTTACTCAGTGGTGCAGAAAATATGGTGGCTACAGCATTTATTTACTAGCTACAGCCACAAACAGTTCTGTTCATTCATTTTGTGGCTAAACCAACCCCCACAGCTCTCAACCAATCAGGAACACTTAGAATTATATTAATCTTAACACGAGACACTGAAAGATTAACAGACTGTTAATATACATTTTCTGAAGTAATTCTGTAACTCTAAATTATTGTCATTATTAAGTTTAACTCACCACCTTTTCTCCAAACATCACCAGTATTAGGAAGGATCAAGAGGGGCAAATCTAAAATTTGAGTCAAACTCCGGGACAATTCAGAGGTACGCCAACCCCACCCCCGGCAATGTTCAATTCACTATGGTCATGCCAATGATCTGTCCAATCAGTAGGGAGAGTTTTGAATGCTAATTAGCATTTTATTGTAAAATAATGGCTTTGAATCATTTAAGATGTAGAATTTTATATCAAGATACAACAGATGCACTGACTCTCTTAAAAGACTTGAGAAAGCAGAAGGTCAGAATGCAATACTTTGCTTATTAAAAGGTTAACCCTGATTCAAATTAAACACTTCATTGTGAAGCATTCTGTTAAAGCTGACTTTACAGTACTCCTTTATCTGTGCTAGTTCTGCTCAATGTCCAGTTTATCTAGAGGGTTCTCAGCAGCTAATCTATTCACATATGCACATTGTTTGCCACTGATGCAATTCTACTGAAGTATTGACTTACTAAAGCTGCCCAACTCATTTAAAATGTTTAGACCTTTTCTTCTCAGTATACACCCATTAACTTGACCTTACTAAAGATCTGCTCAGAGTTACAGCACAATGACACTAAATATACAGAACCAACTGATATTGCCAACATCCTGGCAGATAGGTTCAGTGCTAACTTTACCCCCCTCTCACCCCCTAAAGGGCCCATCTTTATACCGGAAGAATGCAAAGTTCCTGTAATCATGGCTGCACAGGTAAAAACCTCACTCTCCAAAGCCAAGAAGACAGCATCCATGGAACCTGACAACATCCCAGGCTGCCTTCTACATGAACTAAAGAATGAACTGGCACCCCACGCAAGTACCATGTTCAATCATAGCCTCAACTCAGGCTTTGTGCCCATTGAATGGTGCACCACGACAGTTATCCCACTCCACAAAAGGGGGGGGGCCACAACAGACCCCGGGAACTACTGCCCCATTAGCCTGACGAGCCTCGTCTGCAAGGCCATGGAACGTATCATCATGGAACTCAAACAAAGACATTGGAGATCTCCAAACTCTGGACCCCACACAGTTTGAGTTTGTAAAAGGCAGATCATGTCTCCTAAACCTGACAGACTTCTTTGAAGCAGTCACCAAAGCCATAGATGAGGGTAAGGTGGTTCACACAGCCTATGTAGATCTCGCCAAGGCATTCAACACCATCCTCCACTCTGGAATTCTAGATAAACTCACTAAACTAGGTATAAATCCCTATGTCACAAGATGGGTTGCCAACTGGCTTACTGACAGAACCTACACCGCAAAAGTAGCAGACTGCAAATCAGACTTCAGACCAGTGACAGGTGGAGTACCACAGGGGTCAGTCCTGGGTCCTCTCCTGTTTGGTATCTACTTCTCTGAAGTACAGGATAACACAGGTGGTCTTTGGCTAACTAAATTTGCAGATGACTGCAAACTAGGAGCCATAATTGAAACAACTAACGATGTAGACATCTTACAAAAGAACCTCACTGAGACAGATGCCTGGTGTCAAAGATATTGTCTCAAGCTCAATGCCAAAAAGTGCATAGTCATCCCCTTTGGTAAAAACTCTGTACCCATGAACTACCACATAGGCGGCAGTCTACTTAACACTGAAAGTTTGATAAGAGACCTTGGGACACAGGTGGACAGTAATCTCTCCTTTGATAATCACA
>NC_056736.1:364332511-364398869 GCF_019279795.1 Protopterus annectens
GGGTTTTTGTTGCTGTTTGAAATATACAGTCAGTTGCCTTTGTCTGTCTGGCGTAAGGTAAGCCATCTGGGCAGTTGTATTCAAGCTTGCACCCAGGAATGTAATTTTTTGAGAGGGTACCAGTTGTGACTTCTTTTCATTTACTGTGTACCCTAGGCATGTTAGAAGCCTTTTTACAAATGCCAGATGCTGAAGAATGTCCTTGTTCTCTGCTTGAATGAGACAGTTGTCTAGGTAAGGATAAATTTGTATGCTTCTTTGTCTGCAAAATGCAATTACTGGTGCCAGGCACTTTGTAAAGACCCTGGGTGCAGTAGATAAGCCAAAGGGCAGTGCATAGAATTGGTAATGCATAAAACCTGCCTTGAAGCGGAGGCATCTTCTGCACGATTCCCTTATTGGGATATGCAGGTATGCCTCTTAAGTCTAGAGTCACTAACCAAGCGTTTACAACAGCTACTGCCTATGCTGGGCAGAAAGTCAGCATTTTGAATTTTGGAATGTCCAGGAACGTATTCAAAATCGATAAGTCCATTATTGGACGCCAGGCATAGTCTTTTCTGGGTACTAGGAACAGTCTTGAATAAAAACCTTGTCCTTTTTCCTGTTAGGGTACTGGTTGAATAGCCCCCATATCCATGAGGGACGTAACTTGTTTCTAAGCCTCTGCCCACTGATTTTGTGGCAGATCTGGCCAACCGTTTGGAATTGGTAAAGTATGGAAATGAAATATGTACCCCTGGGATACTATGTTTAATACCCACTTGTCCTGTGTAATTAACTGCCAATTTTGAACATGAAGTGCTAATTTTACCCCCAAGGGGGCTGCCAAAAGATAAGTGTTTGGTGATGGTAGAGGGAAGTCATTGAAACTGCTTACTGTAGGGTTGTCCTTTGTCTCCTCCAGATTTGGAGGTGGAGACACTCCATTGCTTTGACCTGTAAGAACCCTGTGATTGGTATCTAGAGCCTTTTGAGCACCTAGATTTGCCTTGAGAGGCTCTGTTGGACACAGGAAAGGAACAATTTTTAGTAGGCCAGTGTCTACTGAATCTGGGTGGCTGCACCTGTAAGAAATCTTTTACAGTTTGCATAGATTTAGCTTTGTATTCCATTTTCTTTAAAACCACTTCTGCCTTATTACCAGAGTATCATGCTGTAAAGGGGCATACAGTACAAATGAAAATCCTTATGACGTATTTGCTTTCCACAAGTAATGCAATTATTAACTTTTACTGACATCGGTAAGGAGCAAGAAAAAGTTTCCCCAACGGGGTACTTGGCTTTAGTTGAAGACTTCGGTTCTGAAACTCGAATGTGAAATTTCAGGAGTCGGCCAACCGGCACTTGCAAACTGCTTCTGCTTAGGGCACCATGTGGCAAGAAAGACTGAATAAAATGGTGTTGGCTGCATGTTTTATACCCCCAACGACCTGACATCATGGAAGAGGAGACAGCAACCGACGCAGGACCCAAGACTTTGATATTCAGGCTGACTGAGGGCAACCTGCCAGCAGATTACCCAAATGTAATGACTGCAACAGTGAAACACAGAGAACATCAGACTAAAAATTCAGAGAACTATTTACAGTTTTGAAACCAACTGGTATACTGAAAAAACGTTCAGAGGAGAATAAAAGTAGCAATGTTGGTATTAAAGTTGCTTGTAAGGGGCAAAGAGAAACACTACCTTTGATAACAGTTCAAAGTATTATCTTACTTAAAAGCTAGCAAAGTAAAATTCAGTTAAACTTGGAGGTGGGAACATGCATTCTAAAAGCAAAAACCAATAGAAGTCCTTAGGAAACAAATTGTACATAAGGAAGAAATTCCTATGTTAATGGATCAATATTAGTACTCACGATTAGAGAGTAAAGGTCCTTCACACCCAGGTTCATATACAACCATTTAAATTTTAAACCATGACTGTAAAGTGCTTATATCTACACCAGCTAAGACAATGGCAAATTGGTTGCCAAAATTGATGGATATTGATCAATGTGGTTTTGAGGAGGGGAGGCAAACTTTTGACAACATTAAGAGGATTAGATATTTCAAACATTTTATGAAAATATGTATAAAGCAGAGAATGTGGAAATGAAGGAAGAGCATAAATGGAAATATTTATGGAAAACTTAATTATGCCAAGATTAGAGACAGACAAGGCTCAACTAACAGTTTTGATAGGAGAACAGATGAGAAAAATGGTGATGTATAATCAATATTCAGAAAGTCACCAGGAACAGATGGTATTCCTTTGGAAGTTTAGAAGTTAGGAGGAAAGAATGTGAAAAAGATCTGGAAAATTTTGGTCATCAGTATTTTACAAGGAGCGGAAGCACTGACATCTTGAAAGAAAGCTATGGTGGGCTGTACTTCCTAAAGATAGTAAAGAAGCATCAGATCCAGCTTCATATAGGCCCACTTCAATTTTAAACCATGATAAGGTATTTGTCTACACTAGCTAAATAAATAGCAAACGTGTTGGCAAAACTGACAGATACCAATCAATGTGGTTTGGTGGAAGAAAGGTAAACATTTGACATTAGCAGAACAATGATCTAGGGAGAAGCAGAATGTAAGAAAGTACTGCTTTTGTTGGTGGGTCTTGATGCAGAGAAAACAATCAGAGTAAGTTGGGATTTTGGGAGTAGGGCAATGGAAGCATTTGCATTCCCTGATAAAATAATAAGGTTACATTAGGAGGGTATACGCAGGATCAGAAGCAAGAATTAAGTGGGGTAGTTCTTCTCTGATAAGTGGTGTATTAAAAGAGGAACCAGTTAGAGGTGTCCTCTTTCCCATTTTTTATTTGCTTTATACTTACAGTCATACGTAAAGAAAATAAGGGGCTCAGAAATGCAAGGATATGATTGGCATGGTAATGAAGAAAATTTGGCTTTATTGGCAGATGTGCAGCAGTTTTTGTCGCCTCACAGCAAGAGGCTCTCTGATTCAATTCTTGGCTGGGGTGTCTTCTATGCAGAGTCTGCATATCCTCCCTGCATTTGAGTGGGTTTCCTCTGGTTGCTCTGGTTTCCTCCCACATTCCAAAGACGTGTGTCTGGAGCATTTCTCCCCAGCCTCCACTGAAAATGGGCTCCGTTTCAGTCAGACTTTCCCAGTAAACAAATATTACATAAATAAAACAAATACAATATATTTTTTTACATGGTAAGTACAGAAAACGATAGGTCAATGCTATGGAATATTTTGAGTGGGTTTACCTTTTCAGGATATAAAATAAATGAAGTTAAAACAAGAGTAACCGTAAACTACGTACCCACAAGTGCATTAGTTCAGCAATACCCATACTTATGGGGTAATAAGACCGTATTTAGCTGCATGTATTAAAAAAAGTGCGTGTTATGGCAGCCAAGGATGTGATCAAACACTAAACAAAAGATAAAACAAAAAACTGAAAAGGTTGAAGCTCTTAATTATGGATAAGGACAGGAAGATACAAGTAGTGAAAAGGTGTCTAGGTCTTTTAGTTCTACACAAAGGTCAAGTACATTTCTAGCAACCACAGAAGTGATGGACCATAAGAAAAAAAGTTGGCAGGGAAAGAGACAAGTTTATTCTCTCCAAAGAACAAGGGGGTTTAGGATTACCCAATTTAAAAGGTACGCAAATATGGCTCATACATAACACAAGCAGAAGGCAACAAGTCAAGTGAAAAGGGATGATGAAACGGGGGGGGGGGGTGTTGAGAAGTAAGGAGAGATAATAGGATTTTTACCAACAGAAATAACTGCAATCAATGCTACAGAAAGTAGTCAAGTAGGGTGAGCAAACAACTGCAGAAGGAAAGGTAACAGAGTGGAGAGAGGCCAAGTAGAAGTTTGAAATGCAGGTTCCAGAGTACCTTCCCTACCAGAGATTGATAAGAGTACAGGCAAACAGAAAAAAACAGGGGTCGCTAAATGAAAGACAAACTCAGTAGTGTTTTTAGTTGGGTCTAGAAGAGAAGTTGCTGCTTAAAAAAAGGGCTAATTAAGTAGCATAAAAATATTACATAACTAGAATCAATCACAAGATGTTAGAAGAGACTGGGAAGAAAGAATACAAAGACAACATACAAATAAACCACTGGGCTGCATCTGTACACCACCTAAGCAAACAACCAAAGTCCAGAAAGTTTAGAAGTTCTGAAACAAAGCGTTTGCATAAATATGTTTAAATCTCAAGCAGACTTCAGAGAGCTTGTCCTCTGGTAGACAGCAAATGCTGAAAGTGTTACAGAAAAGACATAACTAGGACATGATTTTTGCAACATGATTTTTGCAAATGTAATATGTTGGCAGATTTTAAAAATTCCCTACAGAGTACTTTGTCAGAAATGCTGCGGGAGCAAATGGCTGTAACTAAGGAATGATTCCTGTGAGTTGGGATATACAATCTGAACTGCCCAGACATAGAAAGGTTTACTAAATTTAATCCTGTCTGCCAAAAAAAATCTAAACCAGCTGTAACTGAACTACTGAATATTGTAAAGAAGATAAAAGAACTGGAGGTGAGTTACAAAATAAATTAAATTAAATCTGAGGGAAGAATACATGTAAAATAATGTTGAGAAGGAGCTGTGAAATTTAAGGGAAGACAGGGATTGAGCAATTTATGTAAAGCTGAAATTAGTGAATGAAACAGTCTAAAAAACAAATTGCTCGACCATGAGGCTCTCCTGCATCTGGACTACTTTTATGCATTAACTGGTTTAAAAAGCAGAAAGCACTCCTATACTGGGGTTTTACATCTACTATACCTTTAGATCAAATGGGAACTGTGGTAAAATGCATCCGCCTACAGATATTCAGCCTGAACATAGCCACTAGCTTTGTCCCTCACATATGGCACACTGCAGTTGTAATATTTCATAAGGGTGGCCCCACCACAGACCTCAGAAACTACAGACCCATTAACTTGAACAGCCTCATCTGCAAGGCCATGGAATAGGTCATAACTGACTTAACTACTATATTAAAAATCTTATAAGACCTGAACCAAACACAGTTTGGCTTTATTAAGTGTAGGTTCCGACTAATGAATCTGGTAAACTTCTTTGAAAGAGTAATTTTGTCATGCAATCTATACAACATAATTTGACTTCATCAAAATATGTTATACCTACCATATGCCAGCATAATCAACAAGCTAAATGTGCTCCAAATCAATCATTGTGCAGTTAGGTAGGTAGCAAACTGGCTGAGGGACAGAATCCACACAGTGAGTGTGGCAGGTACATCTTCAAAGAATACAAAGGCAGCCCAGTTGACCCCCTCAGGTATCTATATGCTAGGTTTTCTACCATTAGTCATACACTTCTGATCTCCAAACACAAAGGACATCTAGTTAAAGTCTGCAGATAATTGTAAACTGAGTGTCATTCTTAAATCACCTTTGGATATGCAGAAACTACAACTTGAGCTTACACACTGATAGCTACTGCACAGACAATGGACTAAAACTAAATGCTAAAAAGTGCACTATTGCTGCAGCTGATAAATAATCCCTCAACTCAGCTTATAACAGAGATAACACTCTACTCCAAAGTTATGTTGTTGTGAAGGACCTTAGAACAAGGTTGGATAATTCTCTCTCCTATGATCATCATACTGCAAAAGTGATTAGGAAATTATTTTATCTGGTGCAGCTGATTGCAAATGGTATATCCTCAAGATCTAAATAAGTTTATAGTCATGTGCATTCCACACTGATTGGGTCCCTCACATAATACAATGCCCTTACTACACATATTGTGCAGCTGGAGACAAAGTACAGTTTTGTACACTTTACCATAAATGTAGATGCTTGAGAGTATTCACTGTTACAGTCATCACCTGTGGGTTATCCCTGCTGTGGTAGCCCTCTGCCGGCCTGAATATCAGAGTCAATGTTTTTTTGCATTAGGTGCGGTCATCTGTAGTCTGACATCAGGTAGTTAGTGCTATAAAGGAAGGCAGCCGACTTCATTACATCAGTTTTTCTTGCCCTAACCCATCAGAAGCACAAGGAAATAAAGAAAAGTGGTCCTGGTGGCCAAAAGCCACCGTGGGAAGCTTATGCCCCCCTAGGGGAAGATGCTATACGGGGGATGGAGGGAGAGAAACCAGGACTGCAACAGTGAATACACTCCAATATCTACATTTATGGTAAGTGCATACAACTGCACTATGTTCTTCGTGTTTCACTGTTGCAGTCGTCACCTGTGGGAGGATTCCCAAAGCTGAGGAGAGGGGTGGAAGGAAAGGTTAGAGTCCTAGGCATGGGTCAGCAAGAACTGCAAAGGAAAACCCTGTCCTAGACTTAGAAAAAAGAGGTAGGTGGTAATGCTTTGTAAAGGTATGGACAGAGGTCCAGGTAGCAGCTTCCAAGATGTTCCTGGTGGGTACTCCTCTGAGGAAGGCTGTGGAAGTGGATGATGCCCTAGCGAAAAGGGTATGGACAGCCTGGGGGGGGGGGGTTCCCATGTAGTCTGTAGCAAAAATGGATAGAATGTGATATCCATTTTGAAATGGTTTGTTTGGAAATTGGCTTCCCCTCTGCCCCAGGAGCAAAGCTGACAAGTAATTGGTCTGTTTTTCTGAAAGGTTTAGTATGGTCCAGATAGTATCAGAGTTGTCTGTGCATGTCTAGCGGCTGTAGAATTCTTTCCACCTTGTTTTGAGGGTTGGGAAAGAAGGTGGGTAGGTGTATGGCCTGGTTCAGGGTCGTATCAGATACCACCTTGGGCATAAAGGAGGGGTTAGTCCACAGGGTTTTCCCTGTCTGCATGGAAAATGATGAAAGGGCTCAACCGCCATGAGAGTCTGAAGCTCCGATACCCTTCTGGCTGAGGTGATGGCTAAGAGGAAGGCAATCTTCCAGTAGAGGTATTTCAATTCTGTAGAAGCAGCAGGTTCGAAAGGAGGTAAGGTTAGTTTTTCTAGAACATAATTCAGGTCCCAGGGTGGCATGGGAGGTCTGATATTAGAAGCCCCTCTGAGGAATTGCTTAATCAAAGGATGAGAGAAGATGGGTGGGTCTGAATCGTAATGAGCAGAAATGGCTGAGGGATGGATATTAATAGAGGAGAAAGAGAGGCCACTATTGAGCAACTCTACTAGGTAATCCAAGATAAAAGGGATGGAAGGATGGGAGGTACTGGCCCCTTTGGACAGGCTCCAGGAGTAGAATCTTTTCCATTTTCCTGTCTATGATTTTCTGGTGCTGGGCCTTCTGGCCTCTGTGATGTCTAGGACCAGTTTGCTTAACAGGGACTCCTTGTTAGCTTTTAATGTATAAGCCATGCTGAAAGACTGAGTGTAAGTTTGGGTGCATTACCTTCCCCCTCTGCTTGGTCAAGAGGTCTGAGATCAGGGGAAGCTGCCTTGGGGGCTGTAAGGTCAGGCTGCGCAGTAAGGGATACCAATGCTGTCTGGGACAATCTGCAGCAATGAGGATGGCCTTTGGTCTCTCCTCCCTTATTCTGATCAGTACCTTGGGAATAAGGGCCAGAGGAGGGAACATGTACACAAAGAGTGAGTTCCAGGGGAAGGTCAAGGCATCCACCTTCCATGCTAGGAGGAGGTGATACTTCCTGGTACAGAACTTTTGCAGCTGGTGGTTGAGGGGTGAGGAAGAGAGATCCACTTCCACTCCTGAGTGATTTGCAGAAAAAATTCCCTGTGGAGCTGCCATTCACGGGGGTCCAATAAGTTTCTGCTTAGGTGGTCTGCCAGGGTGGTGTTGACCCTTGGTAGGTATTGGGCAATTAGGTGTAGACCCTTAGTAGGTATTGGGCAATTAGGTGTAGACCCATGGAGGTGGCTGTAAGCCAGAGGCTCATGGCTAACCTGCACAGGGGGTAGGATTGGGCCCCCCCCATGTTTGTTGATATACCACATTACTGTGGTGATCTGTTTTTATAAGAACCACCCCTGGCCTGGGATGGGGTTTGAAATATGTCAGAGCCTTTGGTACTGCCATCATTTCTTTCTGATTGATG
Organism: Protopterus annectens; assembly: GCF_019279795.1. Lineage (NCBI taxonomy): Eukaryota > Metazoa > Chordata > Ceratodontiformes > Protopteridae > Protopterus > Protopterus annectens. The sequence goes on from NC_056736.1 coordinate 364,340,499, forward strand.
TGCAAGTGAAGTTGCTGGGCATCCCAAAGACCTTGGGTGCACCTGCCTGCTAGGTGAGCACTCCAAGCAATATCTGAGATGTCAGTGGTGATGGTCTGGCTGGTAGGGCAGAGGATGCATGGAAGACCCTTGGTCCTGGAACAGGCCTCTGCCTACCAGAGAAACTTGCCCCTTATACATGGGATCAGAGGGAGAGAGGTCTCTAGGGACAGAGAGTGCTGGCACCAAAGGTTCTTTATATACCACTGACATTTTCTCATGTGAAGCCTGGCCAGAGGAATGAGAAGGATGCAAGAAGCTATGTATCCCAGGGCTTGCAGGAACTTCCTCGCAGTGAGGTGACTTCTGGAAGCCAGCTGGGTAAAGTAGAGAGGCAGGAAGCTCTGCTTTTCTTAGCATAGGAAAGCCATTTGGGATGCTGCGTCTAGCACAGCTCCCAAGAAAATTATCTTCCTGTTGGGGTTTTGCTTTGATTTCTTCTCGTTGATGGTGAACCCTAGGAAAGTTAGGAGTGATTTGACTAAGAGAAGTTCTTGGAGCAGCTTTTCTTTGCACTCTGCCCGAATGAGGTAGGCATCCAGGTAAGGGTAAATCTGTATATTTCTTTGTCTGCAGAATGCTATGGCTGGGCCCAAGCATTTGGTGAATACTCTGGGTGTAGTAGATCAGCCAAAGGGCAGCACAGAGAACTGTAAGTGTTGTAAGCCTGCTCTGAAGCGCAGGAATTTCCTGCAAGATTCCATGATTGGGATGTGGAGGTAGGCATCGTTTAGGTCTAGGGTCACTAGCCAGGCATTTTTTGTTAACATAGGCAGCAGAAGCTGCAAAGTTAACATTTTGAATCTGGGGACCACCAGGGAGGTGTTCAGAACAGAGGTATCCAGGATGGATTGCCAAGTGCCCTCTTTTCTGGGAACAAGGAATAGTCTGGAATAAAATCCTTTGCCCATTTGGTCTGAGGGGACAAGTTCTACTGCCCCCTGGGATATACGTTTGTACTGCTTCGCTAGAGACTGCTTACACTTGTCACATTTAGGCTTTCAAATACTGGCCAAGGCTCTTGCCACCCCCATAGTGCCTTTTTTAGGCAAGGCTTAAAAGACAAACCCACCGCCATAAATAGCACAAGTAACAAAAATCTGAGAATAGTGCTACTCAATGCCAGAAGTCTAAACCTCAAAATGCATGCAGTTGAGGCACTCCTCAGTGTGGAGAAAATTGATATATGTGCAGTAACAGAAGCTTGGTTTAAGGCTCCAGAGAGCACCCCAGCACTACCAGGCTACAACTAATACCATACACCCGGACCGAAATACAAAAGGCGGGGAGTATCCATATTCATCAAGGATACCCACATCTCCAGGTTAGTGGCACAGCATGATGCTTCAGAGGTCATCCACGTGCAACTAACTAGCAAAACTGCAGTTCAACTTGTAGCTTGCTACAGATCACCAACCATGTACCAGGACCCCCATTCTGCATTTCTGAAAACACTGGGGAACATAAAGGTCCTACCAAACGCCCTAATATTGGGGGATTTCAACTACCCAAACATTAACTGGGAGAAATACTCAAGTACCAACTCCCTTGCCCAACATTTCCTACAATTTATAAACTCAAATGCCCTGGATCAACTGGTCAACACTCACCAGAGGTGACAACATATTGGACCTGGTCATCACCAACATGGGGGTGTTGCACACCAGAGGTCAACCCCTCGCTGGTTAGATCTGATCATAAACAAATCACTTTGGATATCCATATTCTGCCCCCACCCCCGGACAAGGAAACTACAGTGAAAAACTTTTCAAAAGCAAACTTCACGTTACTTAAGACCGAGGTGGAAAGTTTTAAAGCCCCCATGCTAAAGGATAACACTGGGGAGTATCCATATTCATCAAGGATACCCACATCTCCAGGTTAGTGGCACAGCATGATGCTTCAGAGGTCATCCACGTGCAACTAACTAGCAAAACTGCAGTTCAACTTGTAGCTTGCTACAGATCACCAACCATGTACCAGGACCCCCATTCTGCATTTCTGAAAACATTGGGAACATAAAGGTCCTACCAAACGCCCTAATATTGGGGGATTTCAACTACCCAAACATTAACTGGGAGAAATACTCAAGTACCAACTCCCTTGCCCAACATTTCCTACAATTTATAAACTCAAATGCCCTGGATCAACTGGTCAACACTCACCAGAGGTGACAACATATTGGACCTGGTCATCACCAACATGGGGGTGTTGCACACCAGAGGTCAACCCCTCGCTGGTTAGATCTGACCATAAACAAATCACTTTGGATATCCACATTCTGCCCCCACCCCCGGACAAGGAAACTACCGTGAAAAACTTTTCAAAAGCAAACTTCACGTTACTTAAGACCGAGGTGGAAAGTTTTAAAGCCCCCATGCTAAAGGATAACAATGTCCACGCTGCAAAATCCTTTACTAATGCATTCTATGGGCACCTACAAGAATGTATGGATCATGCTATCCCAAGCAAAACCAAGACTCACTCCTCTAAGAAAAGGAAACCAGTCTGGTGGACCCCTGCCATAAACAAGCTATACAATAGAAAGAGGAAACTAGTACAGCAGAGAGTAAAATCCCAAGAAGGGAACACATCCATGATAAATATCAGCAAAAAACTACAATCCCTCAGAAAATCGTCCACGGCAAGCTACAAAAGAAAAATTGCCAAGGACTCCAAAGATGACCACAAGGTATTCTTTAGCTATGTCAAGAATCTAAGCGGCAATGCTCAGATCTGCTCAGAGTTAATGCAGAATGGCATAAAATACACTGAACCAACTGATTTTGCCAACATCCTGGCAGATAGGTTCAGTGCAAACTTCAACCCCCTCACCCTCAAAAGGGCCCATAACCATACCAGAAGAATGTAGAGCCCCTGAAATCACACTCAGGTTAAAACAGCCCTCTCTCCAAAGCCAAACAAACAGCATCAATGGGACCAGACGGTGTCCAAGGCTGCATCCTACACTAGCTCAAAGACTAACTAACCCATCACCTAAACAAACTGTTAAAACTCAGCCTCTCCACAGACTAAGTACCATAGAGTGGCGCACAGCAACGGTTATTACGCTCCATAAAGGTGGAGCCACAACAGACCCCAGGAACTAAAGCCCTATAAGCCTGACTAGCTTGGTCTGCAAAGCTATGGAGCACATCATCATGGAACTCATTAACAGAGACATTGGGAACCTCCAAACACTGGACCCTACCCAGTCCAACTTTGTTAAGAGCAGATCATGCCTCCTAAACCTGGTGGACTTCTTTGAGACAGTTACCAAGGCTATAGACGAGGGAAAGGTGGTACACACAGCATACCTAGACCTCGCAAATGCCTTCGACACCATTCCACATTCTGGTATTATAGACAAGCTCACCAGCCTGAACATAAACTCCTATGTCACAAGATGGGTTGCCAGTTGGCTCACAGACAGAACCTACATGGCAAGAGTTGTGGGAACTAGGTCTGACTCTAAGCCGGTTACAAGTGGCATTCCCCAGGGCTCAGTCCTAGGACCCCTCCTGTTCGGCATATACTTCTCAGAGGTACAGGCAAGCACAGGAGGACCATGGCTGACCAAGTTCGGAGATGATTGCAAACTAATATAATTGAGACTCTGGGTGACACAGACATCCTGAGACGGATACCTGGTGTCAAAATCATGGCCTCAAGCTAAATGCCAAAAAGTGCATAGTCATCCCTTTTGGAAAAAACAAAGTACACACAAACTACCACATAGGTAGTAGCCCCTTAAATACAGAAAACGTAATAAGGGATCTGGGGACCCAAGTAGATAGTAATCTCTCCTTTGATAATCACATTGCCAAAGTGGTTAGAAAATCCTTCTATGTGGCCCACCTAATCACAAAAGGGTTTGCATCCAGATCAAAAGCAGTCATTGTGCCCCTCTACTCATCAGACCCATCACAGAGTACAACGCCCCATTTGGGATGTACCTTACAAAATGCCTGCAACAGCTGGAAAGACCACAGAAGTACCTCACCAAAAGGATCACTGGCCTCAAACAGATGCCTTATGCAACTGGAGTGAACCAGCTGTACACTGTTGCATACCGCCTACTCAGAGGTTATCTCCGCCTGACATACAAGGACATGTCAAACCCAGAATTGATGGACATGCTCCACCTAAAGAAAACCTTACTCCCTCGAGCCACACACTCTAGGGATCTAAACCTCACCACAACAATAAATAGGGTGTGCTGGAGGGATAGCTTCCTGTCCCAGAGACTTCCCATGCTTTGGAACAAGATTCCAATTTACATTAGGCAGAGCTCCTCGCTAACACTCAAGAGAAACCTTGACGAGTGGATGGGAAACAGAAAGTTTACCCCAGGGATCACTTCAAAGGCTCTGCTGGACAGAGGCACAGGGAACAAATCTAAAGGGGGCGGCGCAAGCCAACACATTCTGGCTAGGCTTATAAATGCCTTTGGGCAGACAGCTTAGTACCCATCTATGAAGCTGTTTCAATGCCTCTGCCCACTGATTTGGAAGTCTGGGTACCCTCTTGGAATTGGGACTTCACTGAAAGAGAATTTGTATCCTGAAAAATGATCTTTAAAGACCCACTGGTCCTCTGTTACAGAAAGCCAATTCTCTTTGAAGAGGGAGATCCTTCCGCCAAGCTTTTGATGAGTGAAGGGAGGGCAGAGGTGGGACGGGGAGTCATTGTTGTGAGTGTTTGCCATAGAAGGCTGGCTTAGAACTCCCTACCTTAGAGACGGAAGTGGTCCATTGTTTGCTTCTCTGCTGGCCCTAGGATAAGGGCCTGGATGGTCTGTCCCTGCAGGGCTTACCTTGGCCCTATCTGCTAGGTGCACGGAAGGTTCAGTGCTTAGAGGGAAAGTTCCTGCTGAACCTGGGAGGTTGTACCTGAAAGAAATCTTTTACTGTATGCATAGATTTTGCTTTGTCTTCCATCTTTTTAAGCAGCTCTTCTGCTTTTTCCCCAAACAAGCGCTCCTTATCTAGGGGTGCATCAATAAGTTTAGACTTGACATGATCAGGAAGAGGTTGTTCCTTCAGCCATGCATGTCTCCTAATAACAGATCCTGTTCACGGCTTCCCTGCTAGTGGCTTCTAGGACATCATATCCACATTGTAATGAGTATTTGGCCACTTGACAAGCAGAGTGCAGTAAATCTGCCAACTCTTGAATTGGCATAGTCAGGAAAGGTAGCAATTTTCTGTTTTAAAAGTTCCAAAGTGCATTGTTGATATTTTAACATATGGCACTGACAACTGAGTGCTCTGATACCTAAGGTTGCAGAGGTGCATACTTTTTTACCCCATCTGTCTAGAGCTCTGAAGTCCTGGTCAGAAGGAAGAGTATTCTTGGCAGTCTTAGCTCCTTTTGGTCCCTGTGTAATGACCTCTAGGTCTGCAGCTGGATTTCTGTACAGGTATTTGTGAAAATCCGGTACTCTTATTACCTTTTAGGTTTATTGGGAGCAGGAGGGAGGGCATCAGGGGCTAAGCTGGATTCATGGAAATCATCATCAACCACTTCTAAAATAAGGGCGGTGGCCAGGGGTCTGTGCTGGGGCAGGTCCAGAAACTCTCCAAGCCTTTTCTTAGACTGTGGGGAGTCCTAAGATTCCCATTGGAAATGTTCCCTGAGGGAGTGAATGGTTTCCCCAAAGGAAAGGTCCTCTGGAGGGGAGGCAGAAGGGCTAGATTCCTCTGCATCTAAATCCTCATAAGCAGTTAAGGGATCCTGTTCCTCTTCAAAAACTGAATAGTCAGATTCCTCAAAATCCTGTTCTGTCAATTTCTGGAGAAGGGTGCCTTTTCCTTTTAGAAATTGTGGCCTGACTACCCTGGATAAGGGAGACGAGACCCTCCGCCATTTTCAGCATTTATGCTTGGGGTGGTGGGAGCAGTAGCAAGATGGTGGCTAGAAGCAGATTTCCTAGGAGTGGCCTGGCTTCTAGGCCTGAAAGAATCCATCGGTCTGAGAAAAATGGTAGTCAGAAGAGAAAATGTTGGTTTCTGTCTAGACTCGGTAGTGCGAAAGGTCTCCTTGGAAGCCAGTGCCTGCATCACAGTTCCTGACCAAACTGAGGCAGAGACAGCCAAAGGCACGGAAGATGAAGATTTCTGCGGCATACCTGACTCCAAAAGGGTCTCGGTAGAGGCCTGCACAGATACTGAATTGGGCATCAGGGGCTGCGAAAGTGCCTCACTCAATTCCGGAGAACCGACGACCTGCTTAGTGGTAGCATCATCGGAAGGCTTAGCCTTATGTGGTCTGTCTCTATCTTTATCTCTGTTTTTTCAGAATGTCCACAGATTGTTGGCTGACGGGGGCCATATCGGAATGCGAAGACAGAACACAAAAATAACTGAATACAAAAAGAGCTCTACGGCGAATGGTTCTCGCACTAAAGAGGGCACAGAACTGACAACGTGGGAAGTCGTGGTCTGGGCCTAAACAAGTGACGCAGTAAGAATGGAAGTCTCTGCATGGAATCTGCTTTGCACAGGCGAGACAAATGTCAACTTTTTTGGACATGGGTTAGTGCAAGAAAAAAGGATCCCCAATGGGGTACTTGGCTTTAGACGTTTTCAGCTGAAAATTCAACTTCTGGTAGCGACCGACTGGCACTTGTGTGAACTGCTTCTGCTACGAGCTCCACGGCAAGAAAGACTGATGTAATGAAGTCGGCTGCCTTGCTTTATAGCATTGACGACTGACATCAGACTGCAGCAGATGCAAAAAAAAATTTACTCTGGTATTTGGGCCGGCCGAGGGCTACCACAGCAGGGATAACCCATAGGTAATGACTGCAACAGTTGATTCCTAGCAAAAAAAGAACACTGGCCTAAAAGACACCAGATACTAGGAGAAAATGGAAGGTCTGTCCCTACGGACTCCTTAGGAGTGATATGTGCCTTGTTTTTCAAACCATTAGCGATCTGCCAAGCCAGGAATTTTTATATCCACACAAATCAAACAATCCAGTGACGATTATGACTACATATCTGAACTTGCTTCTGCAAATCGTAGTGGGGGGAGACAGAGCAGAGAGAGAGAGAAATTTGACGACTACCCTTTCACTGGGATAAACTCCCTCTCCCTATCAAACAATGTGATGTACTATTTTCCTTTAAAAAGAAATTTGAGAATTAGGTGGGTATTCACAAATTCACCCCAGGCATGACTGACTCTCCTTGAAATAGTGATGTAAGGTTTAACAATGGGTACTGGCAGGGGAGTAAATGACCACATGACTCAAGTTTCCTTTTATTTCCTACAATTCTATGATGAATGGGGTCTTATCCCCCTGTGGGGTAGGTTTTCCATGGTGCTTATAGTAGAAATGAATGCAATGTCCTATCCACTTAGAAATGGTTTGCTTTGAAATGGCCTTCCCCTCTGCCCCTGCAGCAAATGCAACCAGCAGCTGTTCAGATTTCCTGAGAGGCTTAGCCCTGTCCAAGTAAAATCGAAGTTGTCTGTGCACAATACAAAGTTAAGGTCCCGGGCTGGAGAAGGGGCTCTCCTGGGTGGTCTTAAGTTTTTGGCCCCTCTGAGGAATTGCTTCAGCAATGGATGAGAGAAGAGGGGTGGCTCCGTAGAATAATGTGCTGAAATGGCTGAGGCATGAATTTTAATGGAAGAGAAGGAAAGACTCCTGTGAAGCATCTCAGTTAAGTATTGAAGAATATGCGGTAAATTGGGCACTGTTGTGCCCATCCCCCGAGTTTGGCTCCAGGAACAGAATCTTTTCCACTTTTCAGCATAGTATTTTCTAGTACTAGGCAAACTTGCCTCCAGAATGACATCCATCACTTGCTTACCAAGGGATGGTAATGGAGGGCTCAGGTAATTAGCCAGGCTGCAAGGTTCTGGGTTTGAAACTGGGGGTGCAGAATCTGGCCCCCTCCTGCTGGGGCAGCAGGGAAGGGGTCTGAGGCAGGTGCCATGGTTCCAGCAGTGGCACTGCACAAGAGGGGGTACCAGTGTTGGCGTGGCCAGTCTGGTGCAATGAGGATTGTCCTTAGTTTGTCTTGTTTGATCTTTAGTAGAACTTTGGAGAGGAGAGGCAGAGGAGGAAAGGCATAAACTGAAAGGTTTTTCCAGGTGAAGGACAGGGCTCCACTTTCCAAACTTGTCTGTGGGGAGTCCTTGTGCAGAATGTCCACTTGGTAGTTCTGAGGGGAGGCAAACAGGACCATCTCTGGGCTCCCCCATTTGCTTCTCAAAATGTTGAATATCTTTGGTTCCAGTTTCCACTTGTGTAATCCATGAGAATTCTGCTTAGGTCGTCTGCCAGTGTACTTGGCTTGCCTGGCAGGAATTGAGCTTGTAGGTGCACTTGGTAGCTCAAGGTGGTGTTTCACAAAGCCATGGCTAGTCTGCAGAGAGGGTATGAGCGAGTTCCCCCCTGCTTGTTTATGTACCATATGACAGTGGCGTTGTCCGTCCTTACCAATAATTGTCCTGGAAAAATGCGGTCCTTGAAGGCGGTCAGAGCTTTCTGTACAGCTAACATTTCTTTTTGATTGATATGCAGGTGCATTTGACTCTGGTTCCATTTGCCCTGAATGCACTGCCCTGCCCAGTGAGCCCCCCATGCATAGTCTGATGCATCTGTTAGGGTTTGGGCGGCAGGGGGTAGAGTGAATGGCAGTCTCTTGTTGTGGTGGCAGGCCTCTGCCCACCAAAGGAACTCTGTTCTTATACAAGGAATGACAGGAATCATTGATTCTAGGTCCTGAGAATGTTGATACCATTGTAGTTTCCTCATATGCAGTCTTGCATATGGAATTAGTAGAATGCAAGAGGCCATGACCCCAGGGCTTGCAGGATTTTCCTTGCAGATAGCTGGGTCTTTGTGGCCAGTAGTTTGAAGTAGGCTGTCAAATAAACTTGTTTCTCTGGCGTGAGGTAGGCCATCTGGCAAATTGTATTCAAGCTTGCTCCCAGGTATACAATTTGTTGGCAGAGTACTAGGTGTGACTTCTTTTCGTTTATGGTGTACCCCAGTGAAGTTGGTAGTTTCTTTACAAATGCCAGATGATGTAATAGTATGTCCTGGCTTTCTGCCTGAATTAGACAATCGTCCATGTATGGGTATATATGAATATTTCTTTGCCTGCTGAATGCAATGACTGGAGCTAGGCACTTTGTGAATACCCTGGGCACAGTAGATAAGCCAAAGGGCAGTGGAGAGAACAGATGGTGCAGGTAGCCTGCTCTGAAGCATAGGTATTTTCTGCAAGATTCCCTTATTGGGATGTGCAGGTAAGCTTCCTTTAAATCCAATGTTGCCAACTAGGCATTTTTGCCTAGCATGGGAAGCGGCCGATGAAGAGTTAGCATTTTGAATTTTGGGATTACCAAAAAAGTGTTTAGGATAGACATGTCCAGGATAGGACGCCAGGAATGGTCTTTTGTGGGTACCAGGAAAAGTCTCGAGTAAAAACCTTGCCCCCAATTCCTCTTCTGGGACAGGTTGAATAGCCCTGATACTTAGGAGAGATAGAACCTGCTTTTGAGCCTCTGCCCACTACCGTTTGGGGATAGTAAGGAGTGAAAGTGGAATCTGTATCCTTGGGAAACGATATTTAAAACCCATTTGTCTTGGGTAATGAGTTCCCAGTTTTTTGCATGGAGGGCGATCTTTCCCCCTAAAGGAACAGTCAGTTGAGCAGGGCTTGGAAGGTTTAAGTTTTAGTCATTGTGACAGTTTACCATAGGTGGGTGTCTTACTACTTCCAGCTTTGGAAGTGGGAGCCCCCCACTGCTTAGGCCTGTGAGTACCTTGAGACTGAAGCCTGGGTGGCCTGAGAAGGCCTGGAAGAGGCATGAAAGGACCAATTCTTAGGCCAGTGCCTACTAAATCTGGGAGGCTGTACTTGCAGGAAATCTTTACCAGTTTGCATAGATTTAGCTTTTTCCTCCATCTTTTTAAGTACTTCTTCTGATTTGTTGCCAAACAGGAGGTCTTGGTTTAAGGGAGCATCCAGTAATTTAGCTTTAACATGATCTGGCAAAGTTTGTTCCTTAAGCCAAGCATGCCTTCTAAGTACAGACCCAGTGACAGCAGCCCTGCAAGATGCCTCTACAATGAATCAAAACCACATTGCAAAATATGTTTACCAACTTGTTCAGCAGAATGCATTAAATCCTGTAATTCTTTATTTTCAGCACAGTCAGGAATCAACATCATTTTCTGTTTAAGTAATCCAAAAATATGCTGCTGATACTTTAACATATGAAACTGGCAGTTTAAGGCCCTAATGGCCAAAGTAGCAGAAGTGTATACCTTCTTACCCAATCTGTCCAGAGCCCTGGAATCTCTATCAGAGGGGATAGGGTTTTTGGCAGTAGTAGCCTTAATGCCTTCGGGTCCCTGTGAAATTGGCTCTCGATCTGCAGTAGGATTCTTAAAGAGGAACTTATGAGAGTCAGGGACTCTAATACCAGTCAGGTTTCCTGGGAGCCGGTGGTAAAGTGTCTGGGGCCAGGCTAGATTCCAAGAAGGCATCATCTATACTGTCCAGTACAAGAGGGAGAGCTAAAGGCCTGTGTAGAGGTAGGAGTAAGAATTCCCCGAGCCTTTTTTTGGAGTCAGAGTAATCCTGGCTTTCCCAACAGAAATGCTCCCTAAGAGTATGCAAAGTTTCACCAAAACAGAAATCTTCTGGAGGGGAAGCAGAGGGAATGGAGTCCTCTTCATCAGAATCCTCATAGGTAGATAAGGGCAAATCCTGGTCATCAGAAGAAACACAAATTTCATAATCCTGATCAGGAGAATCAGAAGGAAAATAAGTTCTAGGTCTCTTAAAGGGAGAAGTATGGCTTCCCCTGATTAGAGTAATAAGGTCTTCAGCCATTCTTATAATTTGTTTTTTAGGCATAGGGGCCTGACCATGCGGTCTGGGTGTAGGTTTTCTAGGCGTGGATAGAGTTTTAGGCCTTGAAGAAGATGGCATCAGTTTAATATGCATGTCAGTAGGCCTGACTACACCCTCAGAAGCCGGTGCCTGCACAGCGGCTCCGGACCCATCCAAGGTAGAGACATTCGCAGGTTCCAGGGTCGAAGAAGCACCTCGCGGCATACTTATGGACTCTGAATGGGTCTCAGTAGAGGCCTGCGAATCTGAAGTAGCGGGTATCAGGGGCTGCAAAAGCGCCTCATTGAGTACCAGCGAACTGGCGACTAGCTAAACGGAAGCGTCATCTGCAGCTTTGGACTTATGTGGTCAGTCTCTGTCTTTATCTTTGCGTTTTTTTGGAAAGTCGGTAGTCGGGTGGCTTAACAAAGCCATTTTTGGATAATTGAACAGAGTACCAAAATAGTTAGATGCGATAATGAACAGACGACGAATAGTTTGAGGATTGAATAAGGCACAAAACCGACAGCGAGGGACATCGAAGCAAGGAATGCAGTACCAATGAAAATCTTTATGAGGTATTTGCTTTCCAGAAGTAATACATTTGTTAACTTTTACTGACAACGGTTTAGAGCAAGAAAAAGGATCCCCAACGGGGTACTTAGCTTTGTTGAAGACTTCGGATCTGAAACTCGTAAACGAAAATTTCAGGAGTCGGCCGACCGGCACTTGTGAACTGCTTCTGCTTCGGGCACCGCACGGCAAGAAAGACTGATTTAATGGCATCAGCTGCATGCTTTATATCCCTGACTACCTGACGTCATGCAAGATGAGACAGCAACTGACGCAGGACCCAAGACTTTGATAATCAGGCCGACTGACGGCTACATGCAAGCAGATAACCCAAATGTAATGACTGCAACAGTGAAACACGAAGAACATCTATATCAATTCATTATGCTATGCACACTAAAGCAGAAGAAACAGACTTAAAAAAGAAGATATTTACTCCAGAAAATATTCAGAGGTGACCGTCCCTGCTGTACCAATAATGAAACTTTGTGGAACCAAACTGTGTCAAGACTAACCAACAGCCAAGTACAATCTTTGTATCAGTATTTTAACACCTTGAGAAAAAGGCCTTTCTGTACTATTTTTTTTTTTTAATTGACAAGTCATTTTACCAGTTAAAAAAATACTCAAAGGAATGTTTACATGCAATTGTACCTTTTACAGTGTCATCTGCAAATTAAGTTATTCCAAAGAATGAACACATTTTGCTATTTTCCCAAATGATGGTCTAGCAAATGAGGCTGTACCAGGGGAACTGCTGCAGAACATAGAAAGCAGTATGAAAAAGGTCTGCATCTAAAAGAAATATTTTTGTTAAAGTTCAGCACTTATAACATTTAGGAGGTTTACATCTTATAAAGATAAAGATAAATCTGAAACTATTGAGAAAGCCATAGTCCTCAAAGGTATTGCTCAGCCGAAGGCATTACTTGGTTTAATGAAATATTGTAAGAGATTCTAATCAAATCTTTCAACTTGGTAGATCCTTTATATTTATGCAAAATGTGCGTTATGGATATGGGAAAAACACAAATTATCATTTTAAAACTCTAAACATGTGCTGCAACTTGCTGAAGCAAGTGTCTATTTTTCAGATCATACTTCTGTGTTATTGCAATGACACAGAATTAATCCTTTCATGTAATGGTTGACTTTGTGGTATACAAGTTGCATCTATATGCTGAACATACATGGTACTGTGAAAATAAAAGTTGTATACTCACTATAACTAAGCATTTGTGTTGTCCATTTTCATTCTTCCTCAACGAATGGGTTTGGATCTGATCCTCTGATATAACTCTGCTACTTCCTCTGGATTCTACGATCTGACTCGAGCTACTCTCCTACCAACAATGCCCTGACCACTGTGTTACCCACAGATTGAGTTTGCTGCTATTATACAATATCACAACAAAGTATCTCAACATTGACTCGACATAAAATTGATAGCTGAAAGATCAGAAGCTCAAACAGCAATTATGGTTCCTAGCAACAATTCTGTTAGGTCGCTAACAAAGACATGGGTGGGGGAAGGTGGGAGGAGGAAGCTGTGGAACAATGAAAATGGACAACACTGATGCATAGTTATGGCAAGTACATAACTTGTATCTGATGTCATTTTTATTCGTTGCTCAACAAATGGGATAGAGTCCCCAGTTAAAGTAATCTTGGACGGCTCTCATGGAAGGATGTTCCACAGAAGTGCAGAACTGAATGCAGCTCTGTTTCTGGAGATGATGCCCAATTTGTAATGAGCAATAAATGGATGAGCATTAGACCATGTGGCATTTGCACAAATGTCACAATGTCATTAATGGAGGGTCTAGACCAAGAGGCAGCTGATGTGGCTACAGGCCTAGCAGTGTGTGCTTTTGGTTGTCTTGGCAAGGTTAGGCCTCTAAATGAACAAACACAGGAAAATACAGTACATTTGGAGAGTAGCAGCTGGCTCGAAAGGAGGGAGAGTGAGTTTCTAATACAAAATGAAGGTCCCAGGCAGGGGTTGGAGCTCTCCTGGGTGGTCTTAAGTTATTGGCCCTTCTGAGATACTGCTTTAGCAGAGGATGGGAGAAGAGGGGAGGTTCTGTGTTGTAATGAGCTGAAATGGCTGATGCATGGATTTTTATGGAAGAAAAGGACAGGCCCTTGTGAAGCATCTCACTTAAGCATTGCAAAACCTAAGGAATGTTGGGCACTGCTGTGCTTATCCCTTGCGATCGATTCCAGGCACAGAATCATTTCCATTTGTCAGCATAAGATTTTCTAGTACTAGGTCTTCTCACCTCCAAAATGACATCCATCACAGGTTTGCTGAGGAAGGCTAAGCCACATGATTAGCCACGCCGTAAGATTCAAAGTTTGGAGCTGAGTGTGCAGAATTTGGTTGTTCTGCTGAGACAGTAAGCAAGGTGTCTGAAGCAGGTGCCATGGTGGAAGGTGTGACACTGCGCAGGAGTGGGTACCAGTGCTGGTGAGGCCAGTCTGGAGCAAGCAAAATCATTTTTGGTTTGCCCTGTTTGACTTGCAGTAGAACTTTGGAGAGCAGAGGCAGAGAGGGAAAGGCATAGACTGATAGGTTTTTCAAGCTGAAGGACAGATCATCCACATTCCAGGTATTTTTGTGATGAGTTATTGTGCAAAATATGTCCAACTGATATGTCTGGGCTCCCCCATTTGCGTGTCAACATGTTGAAAATCCGTGGTTCCAGTTTCCATTTGTGTGGGTCCATGAGATTTCGGCTTACTTCGTCTGCCAGAGTATTCGGCTTTCCTGGCAGGAATTGAGCTTGTAGTTGTACTTGATAGCTCAAGGCCATGTTCCACAATGTCATGGCTAGTCTGCAGAGGGGGTAAGAGTGTGTACCCCCCCTGCTTATGTACCACATAACCGTGGTGTTGTCAGTCTATCAGTAATTGTTCTGGATGAAGGTAGCCCTTGAAACCTGTCAGTGCATTCTGTACAGCTAGCATTTCTTTTTGACTTATGTGAAGATGCATTTGATTTGGGCTCCATTTTCCCTGAATGCACTTCCCTGCCAGATAAGCATCCCATGCATAGTCTTATGCATCTCTAGTTAGGGTTTGGGCGGCAGGGGGTGGTGTGAATGGCAGTTCCTTGTTCTGGTGGCAGGCCTCTGCCCACCATAGGAACTCTAGGCGCAGGCAAGGTATGATAGGAATCATTGTTTCCAGGCTGTGACAATGCTGACTCCATAGACTTTTCAAATAACACTGAAGTTTCCTCATATGCAGTCTTGCATATGAGATTAGAAGAATGAAAGAGGCCATAAATCCCAAGGCTTGCAGTATTTGCCTTGCAGAAAGCAGGGTTTTTGTGGCCACCTGTTTGAAGTCACCCACCAAATGAGTTTGCTTCTCTGACATAAGGAAAGCCATCTGGGCAGTTGTATTCAAGCTTGCACCCAGGAATGTAATTTTTTGAGAGGGTACCAGTTGTGATTTCTTTTCGTTTATATAGTGTACCCTAGACAAGTTAGAACCCTTTTTACAAACGCCAAATGTTGTAGAAGAATGTTCTTTTTTTCTGCCTGAATTAGGCACTCGTCCAGGTATGGATATATTTGAATATTGCTTTGCCTGCAAAATGCAATTACTGGAGCCAGGCACTTTGGCTTATCTACTGTGCCCATGGTCTTTACAAAGGGCAGTGCAGAGAACTGGTAATGCAAGTAGCCTGCTTTGAAGCGGAGGTATCTTCTGCAAGATTCCCCGATTAGGATATGCAGGTAAGCCTCTTAAATCTAGAGTTGCCAACCAGGCATCTCTGCCTAGCATAGGAAGTAACTGGTGAAGAGTCAGCATCTTGAATTTTGGAATGTCCAGAAAGGTGTTTAGGAGTAGATAAGTCCAGAATTGGACGCCATGATTTGTCTTTTCTGGGTACTAGGAAAAGTCTGGAATAAAAACCTTGTCCCTTTCCCTCTTCCGGCACTAGTTGAATAGCCCCCATGCTCATGAGGGAAAGTACTTGTTTCTGGGCCTCTGCCCACTGATTTGGGGGCACCTCTGGCCATCCGTTTGGAATTGGCAATTTGTGGAAATGAAATCTGTATCCCTGGGATACTATATTTAAAACCCATTTGTCCTGGTTTATAAGTTGCCAGTTTTTTGCATGAAGAGCCAGTTTTCCCCCAAAAGGGGCGTCTAAAAGTCAAGTGCTTGGTAAGTGTAAAGGGAAGTCATTGAGACTGCTTACCATAGGGAGGTGTCTTGTTGTTTCCAGATTTGGAAGAGGAGGCACCCCATTGTTTTGTTTGGAAAGTCCCTTGGGACTGAAACCATGTGCTTTTGGAATGTCTGGTTTTGACTTGAGTGGCTCTCAAAGGAACTGGAAAGGACCAGTTCTTAGTAGGCCAGTGCCTACTAAATCTTGGAGGTTGCACTTGTAAGAAATCTTTCACAGTTTGCATAGATTTAGCTTTATCTTCCATCTTTTTTAGAACTTCTTCAGCCTTATGACCAAAGAGACGATCCTGTTGTAAAGGAGCATCCAGCAATTTTGCTTTAACATGATCAGGCAGAGTTTGCTCTTTGAGCCAAGCATGCCTTATTAGCACAGACCCAGTAACAGCAGCCCTGCAAGAGGCCTCCAAAGAATCAAAACCACATTGCAAAGTATGTTTTCCAACTTGTTCAGCTGAATGCAATAAATCCTGTAAATCTTTATTTTCCACACAGTCAGAAATCAAAATCATTTTCTGTTTAGGCAGTCCCATGATATGCTGCTGATATTTTAGCATATGAAATTGACAAGTTTAAAGCCCTGATTGCCAAGGTTGCAGAAGTGTAAACCTTCTTACCCCATTCTTTTCAGCCCCCTGGAATCTCTATCAGAAGGGGTAGGATTTTTAGCAGTAGAAGCCTCAATGCCCTTGGGACCTTGAGAAATGGTTTCAGGATCCGGAACAGGATTTTTGAAAAGGAATTTGTGGGAATTAGGAACCCTGTAGTATCTGTCTGGTTTACAAGGAGCTGGAGGCAGAGAATTAGGAGCCAGACTAGATTCTGTAAAAACATCAACAATGTCTAGAACAGGAGGTATAGCCAAAGGCCTATTCTGAGGAAGAAGAAAATCCCTAATTCTCTTTAGATTCAGAAAGATCCTGACTGTCCCAGTGGAAATGTTCTCTTAAGGTATGTAAAGTTTCCCCAAAAGAAAAGTCCTCAGGGGGAGAAGCAGAACGAATGGAATCTTCTGCATCAGAGTCCTCATAAGTAGGTATAGACAATTCCTGTTCATTAGAAGAGTCAGAAGAAATAAAATCCTGTTCAGAGGAATCAGTCAATTTCTTGATTAGGCCTCTCAGAAGGGGGGGGGGGGGTTAGCTACCCCTGATCAGAGCAATTAAATCTTCAGCCATTTTGATAATTTGTTTTTTAGGCATAGGACCCTGCACATGGGGCCTAGGCGTCAGTTTTTTAGACATAGATCGAGATTTTGGCCATAGTTTTGAAGATGGCGTCTGTCTAATATACAAATCTGTAGGCCTGAAAACAGTGCCTGCACAGCGGCTCCGGACTAATCCAAGGTAGAGACATCCGCGGGTTCCATAATTGAAACTTCTCGCGGCATACCGGACTCTGAATGGGACTCAGCAGAGGCCTGCGAATCAAAAGTAGCGGTATCGGGGGCTGCGAAAGTGCCTCACTGAGTACCAGCGAACTGGTGACTGGCTGAGAAGCATCGGCAGTTTTAGACCTCAACGGCCTGTCTTTTTCTTTGCGTTTTTTTTTTAGGTATTCCAGTAGTCCGATTGCTAACAGACGACATTTCTGGATAATTAAAGCGTGAGCCAAAATATTTAGAAGCAAAATGTACCAACATTTGATTGTTCTGTGCTTTATTTAATCAACGCACCGACAGCAAGGTACGTCGTGGTTAGGGCCTAGGCAAGGAATACAGTACAATTGGAAATCCTTATGAGGTATTTGCTTCCCACAAGTAATGCAATTATTAACGTTTACTGACATTGTAAGGAGCAAGAAAAAGTTTCCCCAAAGGGGTACTTAGCTTTTTTGAAGACTTCAGATCTGAAACTTGAAAACGAAAATTTCAGGAGTCGGCCGACCGGCACTTGTGAACTGCTTCTGCTTCGGGCACCGCACAGCAAGAAAGACTGATGTAATGGCGTCGGCTGCATGTTTTATACCCCTGACGTCATGGAAGAAGGGACAGCAACCGATGCAGGACCCAAGAGACTTTGTTAATCAGGCCGACTGAGGGCAACCTGCCAGCAGATTACACAAATGTAATGACTGCAACAGTGAAACACGAAAAACATTCTAAAACATGGAGTGGAGCAGTGAAGGAAACAAACTCTCCGATGAGCCCAAAAGGAAAACATCTTTCATTTATTCTTATAAATCTTCCTGGCTGGTTTGCGGGACGAAAAAAAGAAAATTGGCAAACTACAGAAGAAAGCCTGGAATGTCCCGCCATCTCTGGAATTGGAGAAACCATGTGGTCAGCTTGAGGCTTGCAATGTCCAGAGAAATCATCCCCGATGGGTTTGACAGGAGGTCTGGACTGGGATGCAGTGACCATGAAGGACATACTAGGTGAGACCACAGGAAGGGAAACCACACTTGCCAAGGCCAGGAGGAGGTAATGAGGATTACTTTGCACCTCAGAGAGCTTTATGAAGAAACTTGTGGAATAGAAGCAGGGGAGAGTAAGCATAAAGGAGACCAGTGGACCAAACGTGCATTAGAGCATCTCTCAGTGAACGTCTCAGAGGGAATTGGGGCAAAGAACCTGCTGCATTTGCCGTTGAGGGTAGATGGGAATAGATCGCAGTATGGTTTTACCATTTTTGGTTGATCATATCTGCCACTGATTGGTTGAAAGACCACTCATGAGGCATCAGGATGGTCCTGCTGAGCTTCTCCGCTAAGATGCTGCACTTCCCTGGTGTGTGTGTCACTAAAAGAATGCAGTTGGAGGAGATCACCCACTGGAAAACTCACTGCTTCTCAGCGCAGGGGATAGAATCTCATTCCCCTGTTTGTTGATGTACCAGACTACTGTCCTAGTGGAAGAGCGCTCTGAAGGGATCGCAATGCTAGAAGCTAAGCTGTCATCTCGAGGACATTTATATGCAAATTGGTCTCTTCGGGGGACCACGTGCCTTGAATGGTTCATCCCAAGTAAAGCCTCCCCACCCCAATTGAGAGGTATCCGTGGTCAATGTGGTGTTCGGAGACCCAATCTCTTTGGAGTGCATCCACCAAAGCACGGATTTTCTGCATATCTGAGAATATTACCAGATGTAATGATATTGACGAAAAGACACTGCACTGCTAAGGAGTCCACTGAAGAATTCTCATATGAAGACGAGTAGTGGGTATTAAAGTTATTGCAGCAGCTATCAACCCTAGGGCTTTCAGTACTATTTTTGCTGGGGGAGAAGGATGAGAAAAAAACCTGTCTGACATACGATTTCAAGGTAAGAACTCCATTTTGAGGCAGGACAGCTACACAACTGACTATCTAGATGAGCCCCTATAAACTCCAAGAGTCAAACTGGTTGAAGTTGTGACTTGGCCAGAGTGATCGCAATTCCCAGAGAGCAAGACAACTGGCGTAATATTGTAGAGGGATATAGTAGAGGATCAGGTGTTAGGAGGTACTATTTTGCCACAAGTACATCGCCAGAGAGAAAAGAGGTGTGATCTGAGAGACTTCTTAAAGAGAAGGTGGGAGGGCATTCCATAGTTTTCATTTCACCAGCTGCAAGGTTAGGTTTTTTTCAACTTTCAGCATCAGTGTGTTTTTGGATCTTAGTGGCCAGTTAGGGTGGTATGTAGTCAATAAGGAGGGGGAGGGGCAAGTTGAAGGCTTGTACACTAGTTTAAGTGCAGTAGTTAATTGTGAATAAGTGAGGTAGTGTGGGAGTTCGAGCCAGTTTAGCTGTTGTAGATATAAGCAGTGGTGTGCTGAGTTTTTTGAATTTGTTACAGATTTGGCAATCTTGTTGTGAGATTTCCAGAACCACGTGTTTTTACCACTGCATTAATTCCTAGAAGGTCACTGCAGGGCAGAAAAGCAGATTCCCATGGCAGACAAGGTCCTTCTACCTTGCTCACTGCAGGAAAGTGTCTCTAACGGTTGACCCAAACAAAGAAGATCCATCAAAGGCAGCACTGATGAATGACACCTTGAAGGGCTCCACAAAATCACACATCCGCATCCAGGCACATCTCCTAATGGCTATGCCTGAACCAGCTGCCCATGAGGAATCTTCAGCTGCATGCAAGATTAGCCTCCTGGACACATTTGAAGTGGATTGCAGGGTGGCTAGTCATGAAGACTTCTGTTCCTCTACAGACATGGACCCTGGGGTAGAGTTACAGTACCTTAACTGAGACCCTCTGTAACACAGTAAAATGTGCCAAGTAATTCAGTGACCGTAAAGCAAAGATTGCTGAAGCATAGACTCACTTCCGAAATCTGTCTAGCACCCTAGACTCCCTTTTAGAGGGATGAACAGTGGAGCTCTGCTAAGCCAGCTCATTTTTGGTGGCTGCTGCAACAACCATGGCATCCACAGGGATTCTCTAGGTCCAGTGTTGTCTGTCAGAGTGGGTGCTCAAAATTCTGTCCGGGCATTTAGGGATCAGTTCCATGGAGTCCGGTTTCTTCCATGCCCTGCAGGAGACAAAGGTCTATAAGCACATCTTTGTGTGGAGGAGGGGGGGGGGGGCAACCCAAGACGTAAATGGTCCAAACACAAAGGCTTCAAAAACTAACCATCTTTCTGGAGAAGGATCTCTAAGATTTCTCCAAACGAGACACCCTCAGGTGGAGATCTAGTGGACACTTCCCCTTCATCAAAATCAGTGTCTTCCATGAGGGGTTCCCTAAAGAGAATTCAAGTGCCTTCTCTTGCACGACCTCTTCCAAGGAACCACTTCAATATGGTGTTCTGGAGAGGTGTTGAAAGAAGCAGGGAGTTCCCTGCTGGGAACTGCTTGGAAGCTCATTCAGGCTTGCTGCCCCTGAGGTGCAGAATGAATAGACTCAGATATAGGATCCAAACAGGGAAAGCAAAAGTTGAAACTGGTATGGGATGAGAAAAAAAACCCTCTCCACAACCTCAAAGGTGGAAGGACCAGGAGAAGCAGAGGATAATACAACAGGAGCAGAGACTCTCAGCGCAGAAGATCCAAGGCCCTACCCCACCCTCCACTCCAAGGGAGGAGTCTGAGCCGAGCTGTTCAATGCAGAAGCACCAAGGGGAAGAGACAACTCCACAGGTTTCAGAGTCGAAGTCAACCACTTGGATCTGAAAGGGACTCTCTGGCTCAGAGAACCATGGTGCTCTGGGGGGGGAGGGGTAGGAGCCAATCAGATCAGTATCTTGGACCTCTGATCAGAGGGCTCCAAAACAGTAGGTTGGGATCAGAGAAGGAGCAACAGGCTGTAAAAGAAGGTTTAAGGCTCATTGATCCGATGGGAGACTGAGCCAAC
Source organism: Protopterus annectens (assembly GCF_019279795.1). Lineage (NCBI taxonomy): Eukaryota > Metazoa > Chordata > Ceratodontiformes > Protopteridae > Protopterus > Protopterus annectens. The sequence goes on from NC_056736.1 coordinate 364,361,466, forward strand.
AAGAGCCCCATCTGGATCTGTGTTCTGATGAATTTTCTCATCATCCTATCCACCTCTGCCCCAGAAAGACTTCAGGAGGACCTAACTGACAAAGTGGAAGATGGTCTGGAAGATTTTTAGGGGTCTCCTAAAGGAAAGAAGACCTCAACCTTAAGGATAACAGCTCCAGAAAAAACACTGGACTATGGAGCATTGGAGACTTGGCAATGGGAGACATCGATCCAAAGACTTCAGGTCCGAGCGTTTTGAAATTTTCTTGGGTGACTCCAAAGTAAGCAATGATTTAGGAGACCATGCAGAAGAATGTTTTCACTGCTCCACGGGCTCTTCAGATTTATGAGGGGGGGTTTGAGCCTTTGACGTTGAAGTACCAGATGGAGCAGAAGCTGGAAAAAGGCCTTTTAGAACAAGCTTGTTCCTGCCATCACTAATAGCCCTTGTATTAAACGAAGCACAGATGGAGCAGGTGGTGTCAAAATGTGCCAGGCCTAGACAACCAACACACTCCCTGTGGGCATCGGAGCTGGGGATCTTATGCTCACAGCTGAAAGATAGGGCCGTCCACTTTCCATGCTTGTCTGTGATAAGTCCTTGTGCAGAATCGTTTTAGTTGATAATTGAGAGGGGAGGCAAATAGATCTATGTCCGGGCATCCCCACTTCCTTGTTATCATGCTGAAGACTTGTGGATCCAGCTTCCACTCGTGGGGATCCATGAGGTTTCTGCTTAGTTCGTCTGCCAGAGTATTTTCCTTTCCTGGCAGGAATTGTGCCTGCAGATGTACTTGGTAAGTCAAAGCTGTGTCCCACAAGGTCATGGCTAGTCTGCAAAGGGGGTAAGAATGTGTGCCCCCCTGCTTGTTTATACACCACATGACCGTGGTGGTGTTGTCTGTCTATCAGTAGTTGTCCCGGATGAAGTAGGTCCCTGAAGGCTGTCAGGGCATTTTGAACAGCTAACATCTCTTTTTGATTGATATGTAGATGCAATTGGTTTGAGGACCATGTGCCCTGAATGCTCCCCAGGCATAGTCTGATGCATCCGTTGTTAGTGTCTACCTGGCTGGAGGAAATGTGAATGGCTGTCCCTTGTTCTGGTGACAAGCCTTTGCCCACCATCGAAACTCCCATTGCAGGCAGGGTATGAGAGTAATGACCAGGCTGTGGCAATGTTGAGTCCAAACACTTTTTAGGTACCATTGAAGTTTCCTCATATGCAGTCTTGCATATGGAATTAGTAGGATGCAGGATGCCATGAAGCAGAATTTTTCTTGCAGATAACTGGGCCTTTGTTGCCAACATTTGAAATAGGTAGTCAGTTGCGTTTGTTTGTCTGGCGTGAGATAAGCCATCTGGGCAGTTGTATTCAAGCTTGCACCCAGGAATATTATCTCTTGTGAGGGTACTAGTTTTGATTTCTTTTTGTTGACTGTGTACCCTAGGCATGTTAGAAGTCTTTTCACAAACGCCAGATGTTGACGAAGAATGTCCTTGTTCTCTGCTTGAATGAGACAGTCGTCCAAGTAAGGATATATTTGTATTCCTCTGTCTGCAGAATGCAATTACTGGTGCCAGGCACTTTGTAAAGACCCTGGGCGCAGTAGATAAGCCAAAGGGCAGTGCAGAGAATTGGTAATGCATTGAACCAACCTTGAATCTTGGGTATCTTCTGCATGACTGTCTGATTGGTACATGCAGGTATGCCTCTTTTAGGTCTAAAGTCACAAGCCAAGCATTCTTGCCCAGCATGGGCAGAAGCTGCTGCAAAGTCAACATTTTGAATTTTGGAATATCCAGCAAAGTGTTCAAAATAGATAGGTCCAGTACCGGCCTCCAGGCCTTGTCCTTTCTGGGTACCGTCCTTTCTGGGTACCAAGAACAGTTGAGTAAAATCCTTGTCCCTGCTCTTGCTCTGGTACTTGTTGAATGGCCCCCATGTCCATGAGGGATGAGAATTGTTTTTGTGCCTCTGCCCATTGATTTTTTGGCAGATCTGGCCAGTCGATTGCCTTTGGTAGAGTATGGAAGTGGAACTTGTAGCCTTGTGACACTACGTTTAGAACCCACTTGTCCTGGGTTATGATGTGCCAATTTTGAACAAAAAGTGCTAATTTTCCCCCTAAGGGTGCTGCCAGAAGATAAGTGCTTGGTGCCGGCAGGGGGAAGTCATTGGGGCTGTTTTCTGTAGGTTTGTGATCTATCTTCTCCAGCTTTGGAGGTAGAAGCACCCCATTGCTTGTGCCTATAAGGACCTGGGATCTGCCCCTAGGGCATCTGGGTCGGGTCTATATTATATCCTCGAACGCTTAAAAAAGCGAACGCTGATTGATCAAACTTATTTTTGCGAAACTGCAAAATATCGAAGCAGCAGAAACTCTAATTTTTTCCTAGGGAAAGAATTCGGTTGTCCGTTTCTGTTGCTTTGGTATTTTCAGTGTTATGGTGGAAAGTTACCGGTCGGATTCAGGTAAGTGTGCGATTGTGTGGATGTGAGTGTTAGGGTGATTTAGGTGAGTAAGGGTTAGGGCTCGGGTTAGGTGTGTGTACGATTGAGTGGACATGAGAGTTGGGGCAGATTTAAGTGAGTTAGGGTTAGGGAGCGAGTGAGGCGAGTGTGCGATAGTAACAGACCTTAGGGTTAGGGTTCGGGTTAAGGTAAGTGGGTAGTTAGTGGTGTGTGCATAGTTTAGTGTAGGGTTAGGTATCAGATTTTTGGTGCATGTGTGTGGATTTCTGTTTGTTTGGTGTGCTTGTGTTGTCTGTGTGTGTGTTTTGGATCAGCGATTTTTTGCCCTGGGGGGGGGGGGGGATTCGCTGATCTGACAGTTCGAGATTGTAAGCTTTCACTTAAATTAGGTCGATCAATCAGCGTTCGCTTTTTTAAGCGTTCAATGATATAATATAGACCCTCTGGGTCTGCCCCTTTGAGGTCTGACACAGGAAAGGACCAATTCTTTGTTGGCCAGTGTCTACTAAACCTAGGTGGCTGTACTTGTAAGAAATCTTTGACCATTTGCATAGATTTAGCCTTGTCCTCCATTTTCTTTAACACCTCTTCTGCCTTAACACCAAACAAAGTATCATGCTGTAATGGTGCATCTAATAATTTAACTAACATGATCAGGCAGATTTTGTTCCTTTAACCAAGCATGCCTTCTAATTACAGAACCTGTAACTGCGGCCCTGCAGGAGGCCTCTAATGAATCAAAACCACATTGCAAGGTATGCTTTCCAACTTGTTTAGCTGCATGCAATATATCCTGCATTTCCTTGTTTTCTGCACATTCAGAGTTTAACAACATTTTTTGTTTAAGCAATGACATGACATGTTGCTGATATTTGAGCATATGAAACTGACAGTTAACCTTTGAAAAAAAATCCCCCCAAAAAAAGGGGAAAAACCTCCAGGTAAAACCCAGGCCCACTTTAAAACTGGCCCAAAAAAAAAACTTTTGGTTTGGGAAAAACAACCCTGGGGCCGGGGGGTTTTTGGTTTTTGAAAACCAAAGGGCACAAAAATTTGGAAAATTGGGCCCCCGGGGGGGGGGGGGGGGGGGGGGGGCCCCCCCCCCCCCCTCCCCCAAAGGGGCCCCGGGGGGGAAAAAGGGCGGCAAAAAAAATACCCCCCCTGGGAAACCCGGCCCGATGTATCGGTATGTGATAATAGGCATCCTTGAGATCTATGGAGCACATCAAACATCAACCCCTTCTCCAACAATGGGAGAATGGATTATAGCGTGACCATTGAATTTGGATTTCGTGATGGATTGGTTTAGTCTGCTGAGATCCAATATTGGTCTCAGGTCCCTATCTTTTGGCACTAAAAAGAACAGGTAATTTCGGATTCGATCTGGTCTGTGAGGGGACCCGGTTGGATGACTCCTTTCTAGCAGCTTTAAAGCTTCTGCGGCTACCGAGGCAATTTTCCCTTTGACTGGGTGGTGGGTCCGGGATTTTTTGGGCGGGTGGGGTGAGTGTGTGAAGGGGATGGGTGTAACCTCCGGCAATAATCCGAAGCACCCATCTGTCCTGGTGATTGACTCCCAGGCTTTTAGGTGCTTGGCAGCAAGCGGCACCCGACTGGCTCCCGGAGCAACAGGCCGGGCAATCCCTCATGAGTGTGGGAGGCTGAAGAGCCACGAAAGGACTCGCGGTCTCCAAGTGCAGGGGCCCTCTGCCGCCTCTGGGGCCCAGCGTCTCCCAGAAAAATTTCCCCGTCCTCTGCCTCTGGAAGGGAATCTTCCTGCTGTTGATGGAAAAACTACGTGATTTGGAACCACATCTTCCCTCCTCCTTTAGCCTTGGGATAAGGCCGAAGGGAGTGGAATAAGCGATGCACCTCACGGCAGATAAAGTTTTTCCTTCTTGCTCTGGCGGGTAAGAGTGTCTTTAACCTTGGGTCCAAATAAAGAGGACCCATCAAAGGGAGGCGTCGTGAAGGAAGACTTGAAGGCCTCCATGGCGACACAAGCAGACCAGGCTTGTCTCCGTGGGAGCCCACGCCTGTGCCTGCCTCTACCACGCCCTTCGGCGCCTCTGAAATGAGCCTCATGGGCGAGTTAGAAATTGAAGGATAGCCAACTGAGAGCTAACCGACTGGGCTAGCTGCTCAGGTAGGTTACCTGAGAGGGAATCTGACAGCTCCTTGACCAGATCCCTCTGAAGCCTGGTAAATGTGCCAAATAATTCAGGGACCTTAAAAGTAAAGGCAGCTGAAGTCAGGAGTGCGCTTCCCGTACGGTCCATGCTCCTAGACTCCTTATTAGGAGGATGGACGGCGTTAAGCCTCTGCCACATCCTGTTGTGTAGCAGATGCCACCACCATGGCATCTACAGCCACGCCTTTAGTGAGGAACTCCTTCTCGGGTGGGGCAGACAAAAATTTGTTGGGACGAGAGGACTGGTTCCACGGTATCTGGATGTTCCCACGCCCTCCGACAAACTAAATCCAGGAGCTGCGTCAAAGGCGGAGACACCCAGGAGGCGGAGGCTGAGCCCGAGCCTTGAGGGCACTGACTCATCAGCAGAGGGGGTTTGGATATCCAGCCGCCTCGTTGTTTGAGGATCTCTAAGATGTCTGCAAATGAGACATCATCCGAGGATGACCGGGGACCTCCGCATCATCAAGATCAGTGTCCGATGTAATAGACTCGGGGAGTCCACGTGCTTCCTCTTGCGACCTCTTCCTTGGGGGTTCCTCTGAGGACAACTCCGAAGAACCCTCAGGAGGAGGGAACCCCAATGGGGTAACCTCAGGCCCAGGGCTCCGCTGCTAAGGACAGGGGAACTGCCAAAGACCCAGTCTCCCACGCCCAGGGAAGGTGCCGGTAAAGCCGGAGAGATGGCGAAGAAGACTTGGCCAAGGCACTCCTCAGCTCTGGCCGGACCCCCAGAATCCTGGGAGTGTCCGGTCCCCGAAACCATGATAGCAGACGGAGTCCCGCAGCCAAGCACCCGAGGAGGGAGGCTCGGAACAGACAGCATAGGTCCCGAAACATCACCCCAGGTCCAGCCGAAGAAGTCCGTGTACCAAACTCGGACCCGAAGGCCGGGGTTGGAAGTAAGGAGTCGAGCCGACCCTAAGATCTCCACCGGCTCCAACAGCACCTGCTCGGCGGGCAGGCGGTCGGAGGAGAATAGCAATGACATGGGCATGGGCCATCGGCTCCGAAGCCAACTGGGTCGGAGCCGAAACAAATTTTCCCCAGAAAGACTGGGGACTGGAACAGTCTTTGGAGCACCCTGTCTATGTCGAATCTGACATCCTCGATGACCCTAGAGGATACTGAGCAGGTTCGAGATGGCCTCTCCAGCGGCCCCAAGGGCTAGGGGACGGCTCGGCGACTTCGATGACAATCGGCGCGAAGGAATACCCACTAGTTTCCATCGGTGCCGAGGAGGACTTGGCCGAGGAGAAAATGTCTGAGCGGACAACCTTTGTCGGCTCCGAGACCAGTGGAGCCGGCGAAGGTGACCCGCCTCTCGATGCCCCAGCCATCGGGAAGACTCCAGCCAGAGCAGTCGAGACTGGTGGCATCGAGGCGAACCCGTTCCGCCCTCGGCTCCAAGTCCTTGGAGCCGAAGGAGAAGCTTCTGCCTATGTCTTTTGGCGGTCGGATCCGATGGACTGGTAGAACCGGCGCCCTTTTCTTTAGCGGGAGAAGGAGAGGATGCTAAAAGCTTCTTCACAAAGAAAGGAGGGTTTACAAGACCTTTTAATATGAGCTTATTTTTCCTCTCTTGGAGGACCCTCGAGGAAAAAGCGTGACTGCGCTGCAGGACTCCTACAAATGCTTTGCACCCAAACAATAAACACAGAGAGAGTGGTCATCTGTGATCGAGCATTTTAAAGTTGCACTTGGTGCACTTTTTAAAACCCTGAAGGCCTAGGTACCTGAGACATTGCGGTGAATTAAAGTCCAAAACACAGTACAAACTGTAAATTATTAAGAAATTCTCTCTTCTTTGATCTTTTTTAACAAGAAAGATAAACTATCCACAGTATAAAGGATCCGAGATCCCTAACAAAACAGAAGTCACCTACAATCAAAAGACAGGAAAGGCCTGGCACACACACACAAGAGGTACTCCTAGTCAACACTCACAAACACAAGAATTTACTAAGTAAATTCCACCAAACTCACTCAAAACACAAGAATAGCTGTTAAAACAGCTTTTGTTGAAGAAGAAAATGAAATTCCTGACAGCAAAACTAGTGAAATAATTACTACTTAACTCAGCCAGCTCGAGACCACGTCTTCACTTGTTAGCGACAAGCGAGGATCTGGGGGACTGGTAGTGGTGCATCCTGGGATATAATAAGCTCAGCCAATAAGAGACTTCGCTCTTTGGCATAAGCGTGCCGAGTCGGAGCCGAGGGATCGGCTCCGAACCCATCAGTCAGAATGTAGGCGAGATAGGATCACATAACATCAGTAGGTTGGGATCAGAGAAGGAGCAACAGGCTGTAAAAGAAGGTTTAAGGCTCATTGATCCGATGGGAGACTGAGCCAACAAGAGCCCCATCTGGATCTGTGTTCTGATGAATTTTCTCATCATCCTATCCACCTCTGCCCCAGAAAGACTTCAGGAGGACCTAACTGACAAAGTGGAAGATGGTCTGGAAGATTTTTAGGGGTCTCCTAAAGGAAAGAAGACCTCAACCTTAAGGATAACCGCTCCAGAAAAAAACACTGGACTATGGAGCATTGGAGACTTGGCAATGGGAGACATCGATCCAAAGACTTCAGGTCCGAGCGTTTTGAAATTTTCTTGGGTGACTCCAAAGTAAGCAATGATTTAGGAGACCATGCAGAAGAATGTTTTCACTGCTCCACGGGCTCTTCAGATTTATGAGGGTGGGTTTGAGCCTTTGACGTTGAAGTACCAGATGGAGCAGAAGCTGGAAGAAGGCCTTTTAGAACAAGCTTGTTCCTGCCATCACTAATAGCCCTTGTATTAAACGAAGCACAGATGGAGCAGGTGGTGTCAAAATGTGCCAGGCCTAGACAACCAACACACTCCCTGTGGGCATCGGAGCTGGGGATCTTATGTTCACAGCTGAAAGATAGGGCGTCCACTTTCCATGCTTGTCTGTGATAAGTCCTTGTGCAGAATCGTTTTAGTTGATAATTGAGAGGGGAGGCAAATAGATCTATGTCCGGGCATCCCATTTCCTTGTCATCATGCTGAAGACTTCTGGATCCAGCTTCCACTCGTGGGGATCCATGAGGTTTCTCCTTAGTTCATCTGCCAGAGTATTTTCCTTTCCTGGCAGGAATTGTGGCTGCAGATGTACTTGGTAAGTCAAAGCTGTGTCCCACAAGGTCATGGCTAGTCTGCAAAGGGGGTAAGAATGTGTGCCCCCCTGCTTGTTTATACACCACATGACCGTGGTGTTGTCTGTCTATCAGTAGTTGTCCCGGATGAAGTAGGTCCCTGAAGGCTGTCAGGGCATTTTGAACAGCTAACATCTCTTTTTGATTGATATGTAGATGCAATTGGTTTGAGGACCATGTGCCCTGAATGCTCCCCAGGCATAGTCTGATGCATCCGTTGTTAGTATCTACCTGGCTGGAGGAAATGTGAATGGCTGTCCCTTGTTCTGGTGACAAGCCTTTGCCCACCATCGAAACTCCCATTGCAGGCAGGGTATGAGAGTAATGACCAGGCTGTGGCAATGTTGAGTCCAAACACTTTTTAGGTACCATTGAAGTTTCCTCATATGCAGTCTTGCATATGGAATTAGTAGGATGCAGGATGCCATGAAGCAGAATTTTTCTTGCAGATAACTGGGCCTTTGTTGCCAACATTTGAAATAGGTAGTCAGTTGCGTTTGTTTGTCTGGCGTGAGATAAGCCATCTGGGCAGTTGTATTCAAGCTTGCACCCAGGAATATTATCTCTTGTGAGGGTACTAGTTTTGATTTCTTTTTGTTGACTGTGTACCCTAGGCATGTTAGAAGTCTTTTCACAAACGCCAGATGTTGTAGAAGAATGTCCTTGTTCTCTGCTTGAATGAGACAGTCGTCCAAGTAAGGATATATTTGTATTCCTCTGTCTGCAGAATGCAATTACTGGTGCCAGGCACTTTGTAAAGACCCTGGGCGCAGTAGATAAGCCAAAGGGCAGTGCAGAGAATTGGTAATGCATTGAACCAACCTTGAATCTTGGGTATCTTCTGCATGACTGTCTGATTGGTACATGCAGGTATGCCTCTTTTAGGTCTAAAGTCACAAGCCAAGCATTCTTGCCCAGCATGGGCAGAAGCTGCTGCAAAGTCAACATTTTGAATTTTGGAATATCCAGCAAAGTGTTCAAAATAGATAGGTCCAGTACCGGCCTCCAGGCCTTGTCCTTTCTGGGTACCAAGAACAGTTGAGTAAAATCCTTGTCCCTGCTCTTGCTCTGGTACTTGTTGAATGGCCCCCATGTCCATGAGGGATGAGAATTGTTTTTGTGCCTCTGCCCATTGATTTTTTGGCAGATCTGGCCAGTCGATTGCCTTTGGTAGAGTATGGAAGTGGAACTTGTAGCCTTGTGACACTACGTTTAGAACCCACTTGTCCTGGGTTATGATGTGCCAATTTTGAACAAAAAGTGCTAATTTTCCCCCTAAGGGTGCTGCCAGAAGATAAGTGCTTGGTGCCGGCAGGGGGAAGTCATTGGGGCTGTTTTCTGTAGGTTTGTGATCTATCTTCTCCAGCTTTGGAGGTAGAAGCACCCCATTGCTTGTGCCTATAAGGACCTGGGATCTGCCCCTAGGGCATCTGGGTCGGGTCTATATTATATCCTCGAACGCTTAAAAAAGCGGCGCTGATTGATCAAACTTATTTTGTGAAACTGCAAAATATCGAAGCAGCAGAAACTCTAATTTTTTCCTAGGGAAAGAATTTGTCGTTTCTGTTGCTTTGGTATTTTCAGTGTTATAGTGGAAAGTTACCGGTGGATTCAGTTAAGTGTGCGATTGTGTGGATGTGAGTGTTAGGGTGATTTAGGTGAGTAAGGGTTAGGGCTCGGGTTAGGTGTGTATGCGATTGAGTGGACATGAGAGTTGGGGCAGATTTAAGTGAGTTAGGGTTAGGGAGGCCGAGTGAGGCGAGTGTGCGATAGTAACAGACCTTAGGGTTAGGGTTCGGGTTAAGGTAAGTGGGTAGTTAGTGGTGTGTGCATAGTTTAGTGTAGGGTTAGGTATCAGATTTTTGGTGTGCATGTGTGTGGATTTCTGTTTGTTTGGTGTGCTTGTGTTGTGTGTGTGTGTTTTGGATCAGCGATTTTTTGCCCTGGGGATTCGCTGATCTGACAGTTCGAGATTGTAAGCTTTCACTTAGGGATTAGATCAATCAGCGTTCGCTTTTTTAAGCGTTCAATGATATAATATAGACCCTCTGGGTCTGCCCCTTTGAGGTCTGACACAGGAAAGGACCAATTCTTTGTTGGCCAGTGTCTACTAAACCTAGGTGGCTGTACTTGTAAGAAATCTTTGACCATTTGCATAGATTTAGCCTTGTCCTCCATTTTCTTTAACACCTCTTCTGCCTTAACACCAAACAAAGTATCATGCTGTAATGGTGCATCTAATAATTTAACTAACATGATCAGGCAGATTTTGTTCCTTTAACCAAGCATGCCTTCTAATTACAGAACCTGTAACTGTGGCCCTGCAGGAGGCCTCTAATGAATCAAAACCACATTGCAAGGTATGCTTTCCAACTTGTTCAGCTGCATGCAATATATCCTGCATTTCCTTGTTTTCTGCACATTCAGAGTTTAACAACATTTTTTGTTTAAGCAATGACATGACATGTTGCTGATATTTGAGCATATGAAACTGACAGTTTAAGGCCCTTATAGCCAAAGTAGCAGATGTGTAAACCTTTTTTCCCCATCTGTCCAGTGCCCTAGAATCCCTGTCAGAAGGGGTAGGGTTTTTTGCAGCGGAAGCCTCAATTCCCTTCGGGCCCTGAGAAATAGTTTCTGGGTCAGCAGCAGGGTTTTTAAAAAGGAATTTATCAGAGTCAGGAACCCTGTAATATCAGTCAGGCTTAACAGAAGCTGGAGGTAAGGAGTCAGGGGTAAAGCTAGACTCCGAAAACACATCTACAATGTCTAACAGGGGGGGGATGGCAAGTGGCTTGTGCTGAGGTAGTAACAGGAAATTCCTGAGCCTCTTTTTAGATTCTGAAAAATCTTGGCTCTCCCAGTGGAAATGCTCCCTCATGGTATGTAAGGTTTCCCCAAAGGAATAGTCCTCAGGAGGAAAAGCTGAAGGAATGGATTCTTCAGCATCATAATCCTCATAGAGGGGAAAAGAATATTCCTGATCAGAAGAGGAATCAGAAGAAATGGAAACCTGACCTGAAGATTCATGGTCAGTCTCTTGCCTAGGCCACTTATCAGGAGGGGGATGGGAACCCCTGATCAAGGTAATCACGTCTTCGGCCATTTTGAGCGTCTGTTTTTTGGGCATGGAGGCCTGTCCACGTGGTTCTTGAGTTTGCTTCTTTGCCTTTGAAGGAGCTTTAGTCTTTGCCTTTGAAGTCAATTTAATGTATAGATGTTTGGGTCTGAATACACCCTCAGAAGCCAGTGCCTGCTCAGGGGCTCCGGACCCATCTGAAGGATTAGCGTCAGAGGCTTCAATACCATGAGTTTCCAGCTGCATGGCCGACTCCACGTGGGAGTCTGTTGCGGCCTGCGACTCTAAAGTAGCGGTCATCAGGGGCTGCAAAAGCACCTCACTGAGAACCAGCGAACCTGCGACTGGCTTAGGAGAAGCTTAGTCATCGGTTTTGAGCCTCGGGTGTCTTTCTTTTTTGTGAACTCCGGTAGTCGGATGGCTTTCCAACGACATTTCTGGATAATTAAACCTGCGTCCAAAGTAGTTCGAAGCAAAATCATATGGACGCTTAACAGTGCATTGGTTAAATCTAGCACAAAACGGACAACCCAGAAAGTTATGATCGGGACCTAGGCAAGGAATACAGTAAGAATGGAAGTCCTTATGAGGTATTTGCTTCCCACAAGAAATACAATTATTAACTTTTTCTGACATCGGTTCTGGAGCAAGAAAAAAGTTTCCCCAATGGGGTACTTAGCTTTATAGAAGACTTCGGATCTGAAATTCGAACTCGAAAATCTCAGGAGTCGGCTGACTGGCACTTGCGAACTGCTTCTGCTTCGGGCACTGTGATGCAAGAAAGACTGAAGAAAATGGCGTCGGCTGCTTCTTTTATTCCCCCGTCAACCTGACGTCAGGGAAGGGGCGATGACAGCCGACGCAGGACCCAGGACTTTGGAATTCAGGCCGACTGAGGGCAACCTGCCAGCAGGATTACCCAAATGTAATGACTGCAACAGTGAAACACAAAGAACATCTAGTGCTTTGTATCCCTTCCCCAAGCAGCTGACACAGACACACACAGATTTATATTAGTACAAATGGTACTGCTTTGATCAATGCAGTAAGGCTTTCAGGAGTGGCATAGTCACCAAACAGATATGTACTCTCAACGGTTAAAATATTCTCTAAAGGACCAACCATAATGAAATGTTTAAATATATTTAATAATAAAAGAACAGGACACTACGGAATATCTATTTACAACAAAACTTCAAATATATATTTAATATTAAATAAAAATAAAATATTTAATAATTAAAATAAATAGGTCTGTGTACTTAGAGGATTTTCGACTGGACTGCCTACCCTGCTTGGATTACTTTTGAATACTTAGTAATTCTGTATAATATTTCAAATTATATATTCATTATTTTTTTGACTTAGGACGAGTTTAAGTTCGCCACTTCTAAGACCATTATCTAATCTGATTAATATACAGTGACTAACTAGATATATATGGACTGAAAATCTTCCACACAGAGAACTTTCTTACACTGCTCCGTTTCTGGACCCACTACACTTGTTCACTGGGTTGTTTGAGACTTTGGGGATATCACGGAGATTACTTGTATTTTTATTTACAATAAACACCACTCCAACGTTTCAATCATAGGAAATATTAAAACAACATAGATGAACAGACTCGCACAGATACAGAAAAACAGTACTTAACTAATCTCACTATATTTTCTGGACTGATCTAAAGAATTACAATTCCCTGTTCACTTACTACAGCAAGGCAAGATGAAGTAGGTGAGGGGCTCCTTCTTTGTCAGGTTCCAAAAACAGAATTCCCCAAAACTTCAGTCTCATCTAGTATTAAAAGCATAATTTCAGTTATGGATTACAGAATGACGTCACATCTGGTCATCTGACTTCTGGTTCCCATGCTAATCCCTTTCCTAGCAACTGACCCAGACACACACAATCACAAACACAATGACACACACCTTTGCTAAGATCTGTTGCAGCTTCTGGAAGTTATAAAAAAAAGTTATGTTCTTACCATAATGTTCCATCTGTGATGTCCATCTTCATTCCATTAACCTGTGGGAATAGAGTTCCAAAGCTCAGAACCAATCGGATGCCTTCTTCCAGCTCAAAACTCCTGACTTGAGCTCTTCCTCCCTACCCATAACACTCACTCCCTCACAGTACCTCAGACAGAGTCTGCCAACAACAGCATAATTGCTATTAAACATTAAAAACTATTCAACAAAACATGCAGATCGTGTGTGTGTGTGTGTGTCTGTGTGTGTCTGTGTCTGTGTCTGTGTCTGTGTCTGTGTCTGTGTCTGTGTCTGTGTCTGTGTCTGTGTCTGTGTCTGTGTCTGTGTAAACCACAAGTAAGAGAAACATCAGTAACTCAACCAAAGGTATGAAGATTCCTTATAAATTCTACTAGGCTTCCAAAGACTTGGATAGGGGGAAGGGGGGGGGGGGTGGGAAGGTGAATGGAATGACTATGGACAACACAGATGGAATGTTATGGTAAGAACATAACTTCCTTCTCTGATGTGGTCTACTTCATTCCATTAACCTGTGAGATGGAGTCCTCAGCTACTATAATCCAGGGGTAGCCATCAAGGAAGAATATTCTGGAGTACAGCAGAACCAAAGGTACTTCTATTCCTGGATATGATGTCCAATTTGTAATGTGCAACGAAAGTATGGAGATTTGACCAAGTAGCAGCAGCACAAATGTCGTCAATAGAAACTCTAGACCAAAAAGCCCGAGATGTGGTCATGGACCTTGTAGAATGGGCCTTTACCCGTCCTGGTAAAGGAATACCCTTAAATAAATGTAATACACCACTCTACCCTTCATAGCATTCAAAAAGGAAATAAACAGCTGATCACACTTTCTGAAGGGTTTGTTTCTATGAATGTAAAAACAAAGCTGCCTATCGATATCAAGCAGATGTACAGTGTACTCCACTTAATTTTGAAACTCAGGAAAAAGACTGGAAGATTAATTGACTCTCTTTAACCACCTTGGGTAAAAAGGAAGGATTAATATGCAAGGTTACTCTTTCTTTGTGGAAAATCAAACATGGAAATTTTGCAGAAAAAGGGCTTGGAGTTCAGACATTCTCCTGGCCGAAGTAATGGATAACAGAAACAGGGTCTTCCAGGAAATAAATTTCGAATCCACAGTGGCTGAGAGTTCAAAAGGGGGATGGACTAAAGCTTGCAGAATCATAGTTAGATACCAAGGGCAGTAGGATCTTTGACTGGTGGTCTAAGCAGAAAGGTGCCACTGAGAAAAGCTTTACACAGTTTTGAAGAAGCAAGGGATAAGTAATCAAACCCAATGTGAAAATTGGAAATAGCAGCTAGCTGAGTTTTGATGGTAAAGTAGCTAGCACCATTCTTGAAAAGGGTAGCGAAAAAGTCTAATACGACTGTAACTGGGACTGTAAAGGGATCTCATCTGTATTTGTTCAGCCCAAAAGGAAAATTTCTTCCATTTGCTCTTGTAAATTGCATGTGTGGAAACACTACTTTGGATGAAATCAATATTTCTCTAATGGGGAAGAGAGCCTGGGAAATCTATCCATCACTGGAAGTGGAGAAACCATGTGGTTAATTTCAGGCCCTGAATGTCCAGAAGTGGATGCTCGATGGATCAAACAGCAGATCTGGACTCTGATCCAATGTCATATGGAAGCAAACCAGGTGAGACCAAAGACTGAGGCCAAAAAGGGGCCATGAGGATTACTTTTCTTCACAACCTATAAGCTTTCTGTAGGAACTTGGGAATCAGCTGAAAAAGGGGAAAGGCATACAGCAGACCAGGGGACCAGGCATGGCATACGGCAGACCAGAGGACCAGGCATAAGCAAGAGCATTCCTGGAGGACTGTCCTTAGAGGGATCAAGGCAAAATACGTGCTGCATTTGTTGTTGAAAGGGGATGCAAGGAGATCGTAGCACGGATGAGCCCATTTCTGAAAGACAATGTCTGCCATGTATTGATTCAGAGACCACTCATGAGGCATCAGTAAAATTAATCTGAGCCTGTTAGCTAATATGTTGGACTCCCGGAATGTGCGTTACTATCAGAAAGCAGTTGGTAGAAAATCCACTGTCACACTTTCATTGCTTCTTGATATAGGGGTAAGACCTGGTCCCTCCCGGTTTGTTGATGTACCAAACCACTGTCACATTGTTAGTTTGGATTGCAACAGTCTCCTGAGGTAGTAGAAAGCTGTCTAGTTCTTGCAATGCTAGAAGACCTGCTCTCATCTCAAGTACATTGATATGCAATTTGGTCTCCAGTGGCATCCATGTGCCTTGGACTGTCCGTCCCAGACAATGACCCTCCCCACCCAAACTGGGAGGCTTCCATGGTTAACGTAGCAATTGTGGATGGAAGAAGCATCCTTGAGTGACTTCAGAGACGTGAAGCCATCAAAGTAGAGACTCCTTGCACACACGAGACAGGCTGATGGGAAGATTCAAAGGACTTCTGAGAAGCAACCATTGTACTACCAAGGTCCACTGAAGTATTCACATGTGAAAGCGTGCCATGAGGAGGACAGTTATGGTTGCTGCCATGCAGCCTAATACCCCGAGAACTAGACAGACCAGAGACTTTGGAGCCTTAAATTTGATACCCTATCCATCATAAGGTAAGCACAGGATATCCTTGTGTCTTGATGAGCCCTTATGAAATCTATGGCTTGTACTGGATCCAGCTGTGACTCCTGTAAATTGACTTATCCCCAGGGTAGGAGCTAACCTGAGGAAGTAATCCCTGGCCTGAAGTAGATGCCTGGTTGGGTTGTCCAGTCATCCACATATGGATATCGGATAACCTTGCAGTCAGAGATGAGCTGCAACTACTGCTAGACATTTGGTGAATACCCAAGGGGGCTGTGATGAGACCAAACGAAAGCACCCGGAACTGGTAGTGACTGGCTCCCAGCCTGAAACACAGTAAAGGCCTGGAGTGCCTGTCCATTTTGATATGGTAGTATGCATGCTTGAGTTCTACAGAACATATCCATTCTCCCATCTTTAGAATAGGCAAGATGGATTGAATCAACCATTCTGAACTTTGTGTGCTTCACCGACGTGTTCAGAGAGGTCAGATCCAGGACAGGTCACAAGTCTCCCTTTTTTTATGGTACTAAAGAATCTGGAGTAAACACCCAATCCGACTTGATCGGGGGGGGGGGGGGGATTCTCTTGGATGACTTTTTTCCAGTAACTTTCTTATTTCCTGGGCCGTGTCCTCCCTCTGACTGGGTGGAATATCGAGGAGGGGAAATGTTTGTTTGGGAACATCAGAAAAGGGAATGAAGTATCCTCTGGATATGACACTTGGCACCCATTTATCATTCATCATTCATGATGGCCTCCCAGGCTTCTGGGTGCAAGGAGAAATGTCCCCCGACTGCTTCCAGATGAGAACAGTTGGGCAACAATTCAAGATTGTTGGAAAGGCTTGTCCAGAGCGGTTTCCTCTGACCCCTGATTTTGCAGACCCCCTCAACCATGTGGGTATCGTCTCCTATTCTGACCATATCTCCCTCTGCCTCGGGGGGAGGGGGGTCTTCTGGAGTGTACTGGGAAGGACCTTGAGACTTCTGAAACCATGCCTTCTTACTTCCATGCTGGTTCTTGGAGGAGGTCTGTTGTGGTAGAAAACCAGATTCCAATGGCAGAATAGGTCTAAGCATCTTTCTTTCTCTGGGATAAAGTGTCATGAACAGTAGGTCCAAACAAGGTGGAGCCATCAATGGGGGGTTTAATAAAGGACCATTTGAAAGGCTCCACAAACTCACACAGCCTCATCCAGGCATGGCCTCATATGGTGATGCCGGAGCCGGCCACCCTTGAGGAACCCTCCGCAGCATGAGAGATAAGCCTCATTGACGCATTGGCTAAGGAGTGCAAAGTGGCCAGCCTAGAGGAAAAGGGCTCCCATTCCTGGTTAGGCATGAACCCTGGGACCAACCTAGAAAGTTCCTTGACCAAGTCCCTTTGAGCCAGGTAAAATGCGACAAACAGTTCCAACACCCTAAGCTCAAAGGTAAATGAGGCATACACTTTTGCCATATATGTCCAACTCCAAGGATTCTCTATTCAGGGGTGGACAGAGGATCTTTTCTGAGCCAGCTCCTTCTTGGTGGCTGCAGCCACAACCATAGCATCCACGGGAATTCATTTAGTCCAGAAAGCCATGTCAACTGGAGCAATTTTGGTCGGCACATTTGGGAACTGATTCCAGTGTATCCAGCTCCCTACAAGCCCTCGATGACACCAACTGGATAAGGTCAGCTGGAGGGGGACATCCAGATAATAGACTGGCTGGACCCAAAAGCCTCCCGCAGCACCAATTCCTCCAGGGAAGGGTTTTGGGCAGACCAACCGCCCCTCTGGTGAAAGATTTCAAGGATGTCTCCAAAGGAGACCTCGTTGGGTTGCAATTTGGGAGGCCCTTCTCCTTCCTTGAAATCGGTATCTATAATGAAGGATTCCATAGGGGAATCCATGTGCCTCCTTCTTTCATATGGTCTCTTCCTAAGGACCTCTTCAGCAGGGTGTTCCAGGGAGCTGTTGGATGAAGCCTGGGGATACACTGAGGGAACGGTGTGGAGGCTTTCTGGGACTGGCTAACAATGTGGCAGCTCAGAGGCTGCAGGCACAGGTCCAGTATGAGGTGAGGGAAGTTCCATCGAGAAGTGTTGAGGATCTCCTAGGAACACAGAGGACCCTCTCCACAATCTCAAATGCAGAAGGACTCCGAGCCACCTGGAGCTGTCTCACCAGAGCTGAAACTATCAGAGTAGACACCTCCAGGAAAGGATGGACCTCCCACTCTGAGGCGAGTTGGAGCCAAGGTGTTGAAGGCAGAGGCATCAAGAGGAACAGGCAGCTTCGAAAAATTAACCGATCTCTATGCTTCAGTTCCGAGACATGCTCAGAACCAAAGCAGCCACACTCAAGCAAGCTGGGGAGAAAGCTGAAGGAGAAAAGATGATCTCTATCAGCTCAGACACCCTAGCACCAGGACCCAACAAAACAGACAACTCCAAAACCAGTGGTTGGATCAGAGAAGTAGCTACAGGTTGGAACAGGAAAACTTTCATGGTCACAGATGCAGATTGAGTGGACACGAGCCCCATCTGGATCTGTCTCTCAAGAAATTGCCTCATGAGCTTACAAGATCTTTGTAAGACAAACTTCGCGAAGACCCAGTAGTAGTGAAAGGGGTCTGGAGGATCTCCACAGAGAACTAGATAGAGACCTCCTAGCATGAACAGACAAGTAAGACCCCAAGGCAGAGATTGGAGCCAATGCCGTGGGGAGCACCACTCAACCCCACAGCAGAGGATGAAAGAGGCACAGGAGAGGTACTGGTCATTAAGCTTGGGGCCAAGCGAGTCTGTTCCAAAGACTTCACCTTCTTCTTGGGCAGTTCCAAGAAAGATCACTCGGGAGACCATCTCCTAGACTCCTGGAACTCCATGGGCTTTTTAAAAGAAGGTTAAGCCCCTGACATAGAGGGTATCCCCAAGGTGGCAGATGGAGAAAGCAAACTCCTCCAATCCGGCAGAGCCCAAGGATGAAAGGCCCTACAAATCTCAAAGGGGTCATCCAAATGTTGAAGCCTCAAGTAGTACACACTCTCCATGGGCATTAGATAACAAGATCTTTCACACACAGGAAGTGCACTTCTCAAACCCTTGTGGCTTTTCTTCAGCCATGGGGGAAAAAGGAAAGAAGGAAACGGCAGAAAGGAGAAAAAAAAAAAAAAATTCTAAGACCTGATGGACAGAAACCCGAAATATATCCAGTAATCTAGAGAAGAGTAGAAAAGAGACAGGTAGGGAAAGAAACAAAAAGTCAAAAACACTTACAAATGCTTGAAACTCAGGATGAGGAACTCTACTTGAACTCTAAGCGTGGCAAATGAGATCTGAGGTACTGTGTGGGAGCGGGGCATTATGAATAGGGAGGAGGAGCTCAAGTCAGGAGTTTCAAGCTGGAAGAAGGTGGCTGGTCAGATCAGAGCCTCAGAAACATATTCCCATAGGTTACTGGAATGAAGTGGATGACATCAGATCAATAAATATTTCCACTTCTCCTACAGGAGCTAATAAACATTTCATCTCTGGCCGAAGTCAGTACAGTGAGATACAATCCTTATGGTTTAAATTAAGTAATTTAATTTTTTATTATTTTTTCAAAGTTAGCTGAACTGAGATTAACCTCTTCTCTTCCAGTATACTACTTACAACAGTACAGTCTGATATAAAATGTATGTTTTTTTCTGTCCAGCAGGACATACATTTTTAACACAAGCAACTTTACAAATACATTTTCAACACAAGCATTTGTACAAATCAGTTTGACATACAAACATATAATCCTAGCATAGTTGGCAATACCTCAAATCATAACACTGACAACTGAAAAAAAAAATGCATGCCATGACTGCAGGAACACACTTAAGCATCAATTGCTTTTTTTGCAGGATGGAACTAAATGGGGCTTTAAATCAAAATGTCAAAATATTACCTGGGAGTAGTGCGCATAACTGGCTTCTTTTTTGCCTTAAAGGTGACGAAGGCAGTTATGGCCGAGAAGAGAAACCATACCACCAAGAATTTCCACCACTGCAGTTTCACTGTAAAGTAAAGTGGGACCACCCACATCTGAAATAAGGTGACCATCTAAAAAGATGAGGCAAACAAAGAATGAGAATTACATTTTGCTGATAAAGCACAGAAAGGAAATAGACTGGAGACCAGAACAGAACCTTAAATTTGCAACAACCCTTCTTTTTAACTTATTATTATTACATGGAATGTGTTTAGCCAACCACTGGCTGGGTTTCACAATAAAATATTTTATAACCCCCTTTGGCTAGGAGCTGGACACAGAAGAAACTAAAATAAGACCACACAGCAATTCCACATCTGAATTCTACAGCAAAGCTACTCTCTGGAAAAAATCACTCATTTCTGAACCTGCTACAGTTATGTAATACTTTGAGCAAAGACTTGCACTTTGAATATGAATTATGATCTGTTTGCAAAAAGTACAGTTGTGTAAACTTACCATAAATGTAGAAGTTAGAGTGTATTCACTGTTGCAGTCATTACATTTGGGTAATCTGCTGGCAGGTTGCCCTCAGTCAGCCTGATTAACAAAGTCTTGGGTCCTGCGTCGGTTGCTGTCCCTTCTTCCATGACGTCAGGGGTACAAAACATGCAGCCGGTCATTACATCAGTTTTTCTTGCCCCAGATGTCAGGTGCCCCCCGAATGGGGAGCAAATAAAATTAAAAACACAAAAATATACCTCCAACCAAAAGCAAATACACCAAAAAGGCTGTTAAGCATAGTAAAAAAAAGTAGGAGGTATAGTCAGAGAAAAACGGGGCTGGAGGGAGGATAACCAGGACTGCAACAGTGAATACACTCGAACATCTACATTTATGGTAAGTGTACACAACTGTACTATGTTCTTCGTGTTTCACTGTTGCAGTCATTACATTTGGGTAGATTCCCAAAGCTATGGTTGGGAGGAGGAATTTATACTGCATTAGGACCAGCTATAAGGCCCTGTAAGACAGCAGTGGCAAAGCCAGCTCTGGATTTAGAGAAAATTGGTAAATGATAATGCTTGGTGAAAGTATGTAAAGAACTCCAGGTAGCAGCTTCTAGAATATCTCTGGTAGGAACACCTATGAGAAAGGCTGCAGAAGTAGATGCAGCCCTGGTGGAGTGAGATCCGATCCCCTGTGGGATAGGTTTTCCATGGTGCTTATAGCAGAAATGAAGGCAATGCCTTATCCATTTAGAAATGGTTTGTTTGAAATAGCCTTCCCCACTGCCCCAGCAGCAAATGCTACTAGCAATTTATCAGATTTTCTTCTAAATTTAGTTCTGTCCAAGTAGAATTTAAGTTGCCTGTGCACGTCCAAGGAATGCAGAATCCGTTCCCCTTTGTTCTGTGGATTGGGAAAGAAGGTTGGCAAATGAATGGACTGATTAAGAACCACAGTGGAAACCACCTTGGGCATGAAGGATGGATTGGTTCTCAGAGATGCCCTGTCCGCATGAAAGATGATGAAAGGCTCCACTGCCATAAGGGCCTGTAATTCAGATATCCTTTTAGCTGAAGTGATTGCTAAAAGGAAGGCTGTTTTCCAAGAAAGAAATTTTAAGTCTGCAGTAGCAGCAGGCTCGAAAGGAGGTAGAGTGAGTTTCTCCAAAACAAAGTTAAGGTCCCAGGCAGGGGTAGGAGTTCTCCTGAGTGGTCTCAAGTTCTTTGCCCCTCTGAGATACTGCTTGAGCAGGGGATGAGAAAAGAGGGGTGGTTCTGTGTTAGTGAGCTGAAATGGCTGAAGCGTGGATTTTAATAGAGGAAAAAGACAGGCCTTTGTGAAGCATTTCAGTTAAGTACTGCAAAATCTGAGGTAAATTGGGCACTGTTGTGCTCATCCCTAAAAATTGGTTCCAGGCACAGAATCTTTTCATTTGTCAGCATAAGATTTTCTAGTACTAGGTCTTCTCGGCTCCAAGATGACATCCATCACAGGTTTGCTGAGGGATGCTAAGGGTGAATTTAAGTGATTAGCCAAGCTGCAAGGTTCAATGTTGGAAGCTGATGGTACAGAATTTGGCTCTCCTGTTGAGACAGCAAGGAAGGTGTCTGAGGCAGGTGCCATGGAAATATTTGTGACACACTGAGCAGGTGCGAGTACCAGTGTCGGCGTGGCCAGTCTGGCACAATCAAAATCATTCTTGGTTTGTCCTGTTTGACTTTTAGCAGAACTTTGCAGAGTAGAGACAGAGGGGGAAAGGCATAGAGTGATAGGTTTTTTCAGCTGAAGGACAGGGCATCCACTTTCCAGGCATTTTTGTGGGGAGTCCTTGTGCAAAATTTGTCCAACTGGTAGTTCTGGGGGAAGGCAAATAGATCTATGTCTGGGCTCCCCCATTTGCTTATTTGCTTGTCAACATGTTGAAAATCTGTGGTTCATTTCCACTTGTGTGGGTCCAGGAGATTCCTGCTTAGTCTGCCTGTCAGTGTATTCAATTTTCCTGGCAGGAATTTAGCTTGTAGCTGCGCACTTGGTAGCTCAAGGCCATGTTCCACAATGCCATGGCTAGTCTGCAGAGGGGGTAGGAATGTGTACCCCCCTGCTTGTTTATGTACCACATAACCGTAGTGTTGTCTGTCTTTATCATTAGTTGTCCTGGAAGAATGTAATCCTTGAAGGCTGTCAAAGCATTCTGTACAGCTAACATTTCTTTTTGATTGATGTGTAGGTGCATTTGATTTGGGTTCCATTTGCCCTGAATGCACTTCCCTGCCAGGTGAGCCCCCCATGCATAATCTGATGCATCTGTAGTTGGGGTTTGGCCGGCAGGGGGTAGTGTGAATGGCAGTCCCTTGTTTTGGTGGCAGGCCTGTGCCCACCATAGGAACTACAGGCATAGGCAAGGTATGATAGGAAAAAGAAGTTATGTACTCACCATAACGTTCCATCTGAGTAGGCACTTCATTTGTCTGCAAACAGTGGGTATCGGATCAGACTTCGGATCCGAGCCGGCAGCTTTCCAAGCTCCAAGATCCGAGCTCCTAGCTCCTCCCCCTACCCATAATCCCCTGCTACCAACCATATTACCTCAGATATGGGTTTTTTTTGCCTCACCAACCTGGTAAAACGAAAAATCAACTGCAAAGGTGATCAGAAAATCCCAAAAGGTTCAGGGGATGGCAGGGGGGGGGGGGGTCGGTTGCAGACAAATGAAGTACCTACTCAGATGGAACGTTATGGTGAGTACATAACTTCTTTATCTGAAGTAGTTACTTCATTTGCTCTGCAACCTGTGGGACAAGAGTCCCCAGCTACCTTACAAGAACCTGGGTGGTCCTTACGGAAGGATATTCCGAAGCACCGTGGAGCCAAAAGAAGCCCTACTTCTCGAAATCACATCTAGTTTATAATGAGAAATGAACATATGAGAAGAGGACCAAGTAGCTGCTGAACATATGTCGTCCACTGGAACCCTAGACCAAAAGGCTGTTGAAGTGGCTACAGATCTTGCAGAATGAGCATGGATACTAACCGGGGCTGGTTTGCCAGACGATATGTACCCCTGAATAACACACTGACGGATCCAATTTGCTACAGTCACTTTGGAAATGGCTTTGCCCATGGCTGATTTTGCATAAGAGACAAACAACTGGTCCGACTTGCAAAACTCTAGTCCTATGCAAGTAGAAACGCAGCTGTCTGTGTACATCCAATTTGTGTAATGTGTATTCTCCCTTGTTCTGAAATGTTGGAAAAAACACTGGTAGATTTATCGATTGATTTACATTTGCTTCTGAAGCAACCTTAGGCAAGCAAGACGGGTTAGTCCTGAGGGACACTATCTTTGTGAAAAATAAGGTAAGGAGGTTTCATACACAAGGCTTGCAATTCTGAAACCCTTTTGGCCGAAGTAATAGCCACTAAGAAGGCCGTTTTCCATGACAAGAACTTCAACAGAATTCAGGCCGCAGGTTCAAAAGGTGGACTCGTCAAGGCTTGCAAGACTAGAGTGAGATCCCATGGGGGAACCACAGACTATCGGTGGATTTAAAAGAAAGATGCCTCGTAAGAAGGTTTTACACAACTTTGTAGATGCTAAGGAACCTATTCTGTCACCCACATGAAAATGGGAGATGGCCGCCAATTGCACCTTAACCGTAGAAGCACTTGCTCCCTGCCGAAAGATCAACGAGAGGAAGTCCAGAATGGTCGGAATAGGGACAGTAAATGGGTCCAAGCCCTTGTCTTTGGCCCAAATGGAAAAACGTTTCCATTTACTGTTGTAAAGTTTTCTGGTAGACTGCTTATGAGCCGCAAACAGAATGGCCTTAACGGGAGATGAGATACCGGGAGTCCTAGCCATTAATGGAACTGGATCAGCCAAGCTGCAAGCTTGAGGTTGACTAGGTTTGGGGTTGGGCAACCCGCGGGATGTGAGATCAGTTCTGGACTGGGATCCAGAATCCACGGAGGAGCCACACTGAGACCACAGAAAAGGGAACCAGATCTGTCGAGGCCAGAATGGGGCTATGAGGATAACACTGCTCCCCAACAGACAGGCTTTCTGAATGAATTTCATCATGAGTGGAAGGGGGGGGGGGAGAACCATAAAGGAGCCCGGGAGGCCAAGCATGGACTAGAGCATCTCTGGGGGTCTCCCCTCTGGGGGGAATTATTGCGAAGTACTCGCTGCATTTTGTGTTTAAAGGAGAAGCAAAAAGATCACAGCGAGGCCGACCCCATTTGTGGAAGATCTGCTTCGCAACAGATGGATTCAGAGACCACTCGTACGGAGTGAGAAGCACCCGACTTAGCTTGTCCGCTAATATGTTAGACTGTCCAGGGATGTGCGTTGCTACCAGAAAATGGTTGGTGGAGATCGCCCATTCCCAAACTCTCATGGCCTCTCGACACAGGGGATAGGACCTGGTTCCTCCCCGTTTGTTTATATACCAGACTACAGACATGTTGTCTGTCTGGATCGCAATAGTCCCCAGGGGAAGAAGGTCATGGAGAGCTTGCAACGCCAAAAGCACCGCCCTCATCTCTAGGACATTGATATGCAATGCGGTCTCTAGGGAAGTCCACGTGCCTTGAACGGATCTGCCTGAACAATGCCCCCCCACCCCACCCAAGGCGAGAAGCGTCTGTGGTCAACGTGGCTTCGACCGGGGGGAATCACGAAAGGCCTCCCTGCAAACTCTGCTCAGCGGTATCGGCGTGTTCAATGGGTGGAACAAGAGGGACCATTGGACTTGAAGGGTCCATTGTAATATTCACATTCTCAGATGGGCATGGAGGGAAAGACCGATCACTGCTGACAGACCCCAGTGCCCTCAGGACTAACTCCGCTGGAGGAGTAGGATTCTGGAGAAGGGCTAACACCCGATAAGACCAGCTGTTCAGTCTGACTGACGTTAGAGTAGCTCGGGAGATTCGAGTATCCAACCTGGCCCCTATGAATTCCAGGGCTTGAGTGGGGAACAGACAGGACTTCTGCCGGTTTACTGAAATGCTTAGGTTGTGGGATAGAGTCAGTGCATAACCTCTCGCCACAGAGAGTTGATGCCTGTTGGTCGCGGTAAGGAGCCGGTCGTCTAGGTACGGGAAGACCTGAATGCCCTCAAGTCTCAGGTGGGCTGCAACCACCGCCATGACTTTGGTGAACACTCTGGGGGCTGAGGTGAGGCCGAATGGAAGAACCCTGAATTGATAATGACTGGCTCCGATCAGAAGCGGAGAAATCTCCTGGATCGTCTGTCCATCAAGATGTGGTAGTACGCATCCTTGAGGTCTATGGAGCACATCTAGTCGTTCTCCCGCAGAAGGGGGAGAATAGATTGAAGAGTGACCATCCAGAACTTTTCCTTGGGTATGAACAGGTTCAGAGCGAAAAAGGTCAAAGATGGGTCTGAGGTCCCCGGTTTTCTTTGGCACCAAAAAGAAAGTACAGTTTTGTACCTACCATAAATGTAGATGTTCGAGTGCTAATACAGCTGCAGTCATAACAGATGGGTTCTCCTGCCGTCAGGTGGGTCCTCGGTCGGCCGAATTCCAAAGTCTAGGTCCGGCATCGGTTGTCGTCGCTTCTTCCCTGATGTCAGTGTGACAGGGGTATAAAAGAACCAGCCGACGCCATGTTCTTCAGTTTTTCTTGCCCCAGATGTCAGGTGCCCCCAGAAGGAAGGCAATACATAAAATTATGAAGTAATGCAATGCAATATAATCAAAAAACAGTAGTTGCAAGCAAATACACCATAAAAGAATACCCAGAGGAAAGGGAGGAGGGAGGAAACCTGGACTGCAGCTGTATTAGCACTCGAACATCTACATTTATGGTAGGTACAAAACTGTACTATGTTCATCGTGCATACAGCTGCAGTCATAACAGATGGGTAGAATCCCAAAGCTAAGAAAGGGGTGGTAGGCACTAGGTGGAACTAGGAGGAGCCAAAATGCCCTGCAAGACTGCAGTGGCAAAGCCTGCTCTAGATTTGGAGTATAATGGTAGGTTGTAGTATTTGGAGAAGGTATGCACAGAACTCCAAGTGGCTGCTTCCAAGATATCCTTGGTAGGAACTCCTCTGAGGAAGGCTGCAGAGGTGGCTGTGGCCCTGGTGGAATGATTTCTAATGCCTGTAGGAACAGTTTTGCCATGAAAGGAATAGCAAAAGCATATGCAGTGGGCTATCCATTTTGAGATTGTCTGCTTGGAAATTGGCTTTCCTGGAGCTCCTACCGCATAGGCCACAAAGAGCTGTTCTGATTTTCTGAAAGGCTTTGTTCTGTCCAAATAATAACGCAGTTGCCTGTGGATGTCCAAGGAATGTAGTAATCTCTCCCCGTTGTTTTGAGGATTGGGATAAAAAGTAGGTAAATGTATGGCCTGATTTAAAGCTACCCTGGATACCACTTTAGGCATAAAGGAAGGGTTGGTTCGTAATGAAACTCTGTCCTGATGGAAGATAAAAGGCTGGACAGCCATGAGGGCCTGTAGTTCTGAAACTCTACGAGCTGAAGTGATAGCCAGAAGGAAAGCTGTTTTCCAGGACAAATATTGCAAATCTGATGAAGCAGCTGGCTCAAAAGGAGGCAAAGTCAGTTTTTCCAGAATTAAATTTAGCTCCCAAGCAGGTATTGGTTGTTTCCTTGGAGTTCTTAAATTCTTAGCCCCTCTGAGGAACTGGTGAGAGAATAAAGGAGGATCAGTGTTGTATTCTGCAGAAATGGCTGAGGCATGGATTTTGATGGAGGAGAACGAAAGTCCACTGCTTAGTAGTTCAGCCAAATATTGCAGTATTTGAGGTAAATTCAGTTTTCCAGGGTTCTGGCCCTTTTTCTCACTCCAGACACAAAAACGTTTCCATTTTGCTTTTCTAGATGATGGCCTTCTGGCCTCCAAAATGACATCCCGCACCTCCTTGGAGAGTAGGGCCTGCTGTGATGCTAAGGAATCTTCCATGTGGCTAGATTGAGTGTTTTTAGCTGACTGTGAAGAGTTTTGAAGCTGTGCTGTGTCAGAAGAAGAGGCATTAGAGGCAGGGTCCATGGAAGGGAATGAGTCCGGCTCCTCAGGAGTGGGTACCAGTGTTGCCTTGGCCAGTCCGGAGCAATGAGGATCATCTTTGGTCTGTCTGCTCTGGTCTTCAATAGGACTTTGGGCAGCAGAGGAAGAGGCGGGAAGGCATAAACTGTCATTGATGTCCAGCTGAAAGAGAGAAAGGTATCCACTCTCCAGGCCTTTGGGTGGAAGGTCCTCGAGCAGAATTTTGTCAATTGATGATTTTTGTGGGAGGCAAAGAGATCTATGTCTGGCCTTCCCCATTCTTGGATTATTTCTGTTAAAACTTTTGGATGCAACATCCATTCGTGTGGATCTGTCATATTCCTGCTTAGGTTGTCTGCCAGCGTGTTTTCCTTGCCTGGCAAGTACTGTGCTTGTAGTTCCATTTGTAAGTCCATGGCCATGTTCCAAAGTGATATGGCCAGTCTGCATAGGGATAGGAATGTGTTCCTCCCTGCTTGTTTATGTACCACATAACTGTGGTGTTGTCCGTTCTTATCAATAGTTGACCTGGTTGTAGAAGGTCCTTGAAAGCTATAATAGCATTTATTACTGCTAGCATTTCTTTTTGATCGATGTGAAGATGCTTTTCTTTTTGGGACCATTTGCCCTGAATGCACTGGTCTGTCATGTGCGCCCCCCAGGCGTAGTCCGAGGCGTCTGTTGTGATGACTTCATTTGCTTGAGGCTTGCTGAATGGAAGACCTGTGTTTGCTTGACATGCTTGAGCCCACCACAGAAATTCCTTTTGCAGACATGGAAGTAGTGGTATTGTTTCCAAACTGTGGCTGTGTTGAGACCATATGTTTTTTAGGTACCAGTGTAGTTTTCTCATATGCAGCTTTGCACATGGGATAAGCAAGATGCAAGATGCCATGAATCCCAGAGCCTGAAGGATTTTCCTTGCAGTCAGCCTGGTGCAATTTGCCATTGTTTTGAAATATTGAATTAGTTGCCCCCGCTTCTCTGGCGTGAGGTAGGCCATCTGGGTGTTTGTGTCCAAATTGGCACCCAGGAAAATTATATTTCGAGAGGGTATTAGCCTTGATTTCTCTTTGTTGACTGTATCCCAGAGAGTTTAATAACATTATTACATAAGCCAGATGTTTCAGAAGAATGTGCTTGCTGTCCGCTTGGATCAGGCAGTCGTCCAAATAAGGGTATATTTGTATCCCTTGAAGTCTGCAGTAGGCAATTACTGATGCCAGGCATTTCGTGAATAGTCTGGGCGCAGTAGATAAGCCAAAGGGCAATGCAGAGAATTGATAATGGGTTGAACCTGCAAGAAATCTGAGGTATCTTCTGCAATTTTGTCTGATTGGGACATGCAGGTATGCCTCCTTGAGGTCCAATGTTACCAGCCAAGACTCCTTGCCCAGCATGGGAAGAAGTTGCTGTAGAGTGAGCCTCTTGAACTTTGGTACGATTAGGAATGTGTTTAGGATGGAAAGATCCAAAATAGGTCTCCAATCTTTTTCCTTCCTTGGCACCAGAAATAGCCTGGAATAAAAACCTTGACCTTGTTCGTGTGTAGGTACCTCTTGAATAGCTTTCATGTTTATAAGATCTGAAATTTGCTTTTGTGCCTCTGCCCTTTGATTGTGTGGCAGTTTTGGCATGCCTCTCATTTTTGGAAGGGTATGAAAGTGGAATTTGTAGCCTCTGTTTATAATGTCCAGGATCCATTTGTCCTTTGTGACAACATGCCAATTTTTTAAGAATAGTGCCAGCTTTCCTCCTAAGGGGGCTGCCATTTGAGACCTGGTTGGCCTGCAAAGGGGAAGTCATTGGGTTTGCTTTCTGAAAGACTGAGTTGTCCTCACCACCTCTTTGTGTAGGAGCTTGCCATTGTCTGCCTCTGTACGATCCTTGTGGTTGTCCTCTGCCCCTCGGGCGCCTGTATCTGCCTCTTTGGGGTCTGTCCGTGGCAGGAAAGGACCAGTTTTTGGAAGGCCAATTTCTACTAAAACATGGTGGTTGAACCTGCAGAAATTCTCACAGTTTGCATTGATTTAGCTTTTTCCTCCATTTTTCGTAATACTTCCTCAGCATTTGCCCCAAATAGTACATCCTTTTGAAGAGGGGCATCTAGTAATTTAGCTTTGACATGATCAGGCAAGGTTTGTTCCTTGAGCCAAGCATGCCTGCGTATGACAGCCTGTAACAGCAGCTCTACATGAGGCCTCTAGAGCATCAAAACCACATTGTAAGGTATGTTTACCCACTTGTTCTGCACTATGCATCAAATCCTGCAACTCCTTCAAGTCTGATTGTTCAGTTTGTGACATTTTACTTTTCAATTGAGATAACAGAAACTGTTGGTATTTTAGCATATGAAACTGACAGTTTAAGGCCCTCATGGTTAAGGTAGCCGAGGTATATACCTTTTTTCCCCACCTTTCTAAGGATCTGGAATCTCTCTCAGAAGGCAATGGATTTTTGGCAATGGAAGCCTCAACTCCCTTGGGTCCCTGTGAGATGGTTTTCTAGGTCAGCAGCATGGCTTTTGTAAAGAAATTGGTGTGAGTCAGGAACCCTGCAGTACCGGTCAGGCTTAACTGGAGCCGTAGGTAGAGTCCGGGTTAAGGCAGGCCTCCGAGTAAACATCATCTAGGATGTCCAAGACAGGAGGTATAGCCAGAGGCCTGTGCTGGGGTAATAAAAGAAATTCCCTGAGCCTTTTCTTGGAATCTGAATAATCCTGGCCTTCCCAGTGGAAGTGTTCCCTTAAGGTATGCAAAGTTTCCCCAAATGAGAAATCCTCAGGGGGGGATACAGTAGGAATAGACTCCTCTGCATCAGAGTCTTCAAAACGGGAGTAAGCCTGTTCCTGATCATCAGAGTGTTCTGAAATAATGGATCCCTGATCAGAGGAGGGGGAATCTTCCTCCACTCTGGGCCTTTTGTCCAGAGGTGGCTGAGAACCTCTGATTAGAGTAATTAAATCCTCAGCCATTTTAAGCATCTGTCTCTTAGGCATGGGGCCTGGAGATGGGCCCTGTGTAACTGGTCTCTTAGGGTGCATGGTTGCTTTAGACTTGGTGAAAGCCTTGATGGAAAAAGAAGAGGAAGGTCTGAAGACACCTTGAGTGGAGGTGGACCTGTCCACATTCTGTGTTTCAAAGCCAAGAGTGGCTTCGGTATCTGTA
This sequence comes from Protopterus annectens, assembly GCF_019279795.1. Lineage (NCBI taxonomy): Eukaryota > Metazoa > Chordata > Ceratodontiformes > Protopteridae > Protopterus > Protopterus annectens. The sequence continues at coordinate 364,391,644 of NC_056736.1, forward strand.
GTCGGGGTGTGGGCCTAGGTGCCTGCGACCTCGGGTACAGGAGACTCCACCAAAGATGTGTCGTCGGTAGTCAGGGGCTGCGTAGGCGCCTCACTGAGAACCGGACCACGTGTAGTCGGCTTTGGCGTGGTGTCGGTAGAGGCCGCGGACCTCGAGTGTCGGTCCTTGTCTTTGCGTTTTTCAGACAAAACTGGTGTCAGAGTATCCAACGACATGGTATAGTTAAATGCTTTCCCAAAAAAATGCTGGGCGAACACCGCCCGACGCTTAATAGTGCGTTTGTTGAATGTAGCACAACAGTGACAGACCGAGACGTCGTGGTCTGGGCCTAAACAAGGTATACAGAGGGAATGGAAATCCTTATGCGGTATTTGCTTCCCACAAGAAATACAATTATTAACTTTGTCTGACATCGGTCTGAGGCAAGAAAAGTTTCCCCAACGGGGTACTTAGCTTTAAAGAAGACTTCGGTTTTCCAAATTTTTCGTAATCTCAGGAGCTGGCCGACTGGCATTTGTGAACTGCTTCTGCTTCGGGCACCGCACGGCAAGAAAGACTGAAGAACATGGCGTCGACTGGTTCTTTTATACCCCTGTCGCACTGACGTCAGGGAAGAAGCGACGACAACCGACGCCGGACCTAGACTTTGGAATTCGGCCGACCGAGGACCCGCCTGACGGCAGGAGAACCCATCTGTTATGACTGCAGCTGTATGCACGATGAACATCCTTGAGTAATAACCCAATCCGGACTGATCTGGGGGGACGGGCTGGATGGCTCGCTCTTAGCAGCTTCAAAATCTCTGAAGCCGCTGCCTCCCTCTGATCGGGTGGGACATCGGGGAGGCGTCTGGTTATGGGGGGAAGATTTAGGAATGGAATGAAATAACCTCTGGAAATGATATGGAGCATCCATTGTAAGGGACTCCCAGTTTGACAGGTGCTCCGTCAACCGCCCCCCCGACTGCCTCCAGAGAGGGACAGTCGGGCAAGCCCTCAGGGCTGTTGCGCGGGTCTGTCCGAGAAAGGTTCTCTAGACCCAAAATTACGCTGCCCCCCTCTGCCTCTGGGCCGGCGTCCACCTTGTCCTCCTCTGCCTCTAGAGGACGAGTGGTCCGCAGCTGGATGGGATTGCTGAGACTTGCGGAACCACAGCTTCTTTTGTCCCCTCTGATTCCTGGAGAAGGATCTTTGGGGACTAGAGAAGCGGACTCCGACTGCAGACAGCGTCTTCCCGTCCTTTTCGCTTTGGACCAGCGTATCGCGAACGGTCCTGCCGAAAAGAGCAGAACTGTCAAAGGGGGCGTTCGCGAAGGATGCCTTGAAGGGATCCGCGAAGTCGCAAAGACGAGCCAGGCGTGACGTCGTAAGACTACCCCTGCTCCGCTGGCTCTAGTGGCTCCCTCTGAAGCATGGGAGAGGAGCCGCATAGACATATTAGAGATGGATTTCACAGTGGCCATTCGTGTCGTAAACACATTCCTGTCTCCGACTGACATGAACTCCGGTGGGGGCTGCAGCGTATTCCTTGATCAAGTCTCTCTGTAGCCTGATGGTATGTGCCATATAGTTCAGCGCCCTTATGGAAAAGGTCGCCTGCAAACATCCGCTTACCAATCCGGTCCAACACTCGAGTATCTTTATCTGGCGGGTGGACCAAAGAACTCTCCTGAGCGAGTTCTTTCTTGGTGGCCGCCGCCACCAACATGGCATCAACAGGGGTTCCCTTTGGCCCATGACTGTATCTGTGGGGGGACTTGGTACCTTATCGGGACGCCTAGGGATTGGCTTCACGGTGTCGGGCTCCTTCCATGCCCTGGTGGTAATTAAGTCCACCAGGGGGTCGGCTGGAGGGGACACCCAGGAGGTAGATGGGCCTGCCTCAAACGCCTCCAGGAACACGGATTCATCAAGGGAAGGTTTTTGGGCAGAAACCCCCTCTATCGCATAACATTTCCATGATGTCTCCAAAGGAGACATCTTCGAAAGCGACCTTGGGGAACCCTCCCTATCATCTAAGTCTGTGTCGGTGGTAACGGACTCGGGGGAGTCCAGGTGCCTCCTTTTACACCGACGTTTCTGAGGAACCTCCTCAGTGGGGCTATCCGAAGAGGGCTCGTCCACGGGTTGTTGTTCCTCCATGGGAACTAGCTGGAGGGCTTTGGCAGGCTGTCCTGATGGTCGGATGATGCAAGACAGACCCTCATACAGTGGGGGTACGGGTGGATCTGAAGCCCGAATCGGGGACCTGGAGGACCTCGACAGTACCCTCTCCACTACCTCAAAAGCCGAAGGAGAATCACCCTCGCCAGCCTCTGAGAACAATCTCCTCGGCTCCAAGGAAGGGATCAGGGTCGGAGCCGATGCAGTCGGTGCCGAGACAGAGGTGCGCTCCAAAGTCAACAGCTCCGAAGACACAACTCCCTCGGATCAGACGCTCAGCACTCGGCCCAGAGAGCTCAGATCGAACAAGCTCGAGGGCATAGTCGGCGTTGAGGAGACCAGCGCTATTGGCGCCGACAAATCCCTGGGTCAGAAGGGGCCCGGATCCGAAGACTCCGAGATCCAGCAGTGGAGAAGGTGATCGGGGCAAACATGGGGCTGCACTCCCAGAGGGGGCAAGAGCACCCCATCTGCATTTGGGTCTGTAAGAACCGCATCATCCGATCCATATCCGCCGGACATGCTTCTGGTTGACCTGGAAGAGGTAGTCGAGGCGGGAGGGCTGCCTCAGCGACCGAGGGGCCGATCCTCCTCCTCTGGCTCGGCGAGAAGCTAAGCGGGCTGAGGAGGAGGAGGATCGAGACCCCGAAGGAGACTTAGCTGCTTTAGCTGCGGAGCGAGGGTGAGATTCGGCCCGCCTTTTATGGGATCTATGTCCCTCCTTATCCTTGTGCCTCTTCTCCTTAGCAGAAGAGGCACTAGTTTCCCCAGAGCTCAAACCCGAAGGGAGGTTGAGTCCCGGGTTGAGCTAAGGGAACAGAGGCGCCCGAGGCAGCGGGAGCAGGAGGAAGAAGAAGCTGACTCCTGGGGGAGCTTTCCCGCCAGGATCAGCTTGTTTTTCCTATCCCGAAGTGCCTGGGGGTTAAAGGCCGGACAGATCTGGCAGGCCTCTGAAAGGTGGGCTGCCCCCAGGCACAAAACGCAATGAGTGTGGCCATCAGCTGGGGAAAGCTTGTGGCCATACTCAGTACATTTAGAAAAAATGGCCTTAGGCCCTTCCAACATCTTAGCACTCACACACCCACCCAAACTCTAAGGGGGGAGGGGGAGTGACTAAAGAAAACTAACTGTACCAAAGAAAATTTAAACTAGCACAAAAAGGGGTAGAAAAGGGCTTAATACCACACGCATGATTTTTTAAACTCTAGAAGAGGTTGTAATCGCAAACTCTCTCACCCAGCCAGGAGCTCTTCAAAAAGGAAAGCTTCTTCAGCCACGGCAAAAAATGATATGGGGTAATATGGTTGGTAGCAGGGGATTATGGGTAGGGGAGGAGCTAGGAGCTCGGATCTTGGAGCTTGGAAAGCTGCCGGCTCTGATCCAATGCCCACAGGTTGCAGAGCAAATGAAGTAACTACTTCAGATTCATAGTTTCCAGGCTGTGACAATGTTGACTCCATAGCCTTTTTAAGTACCACTGTAGTTTCCTCATATGCAGTCTTGCATATGGAATTAGAAGAATGCAGGAGGCCACGAACCCCAAGGCTTGCAGTATTTGTCTTGCAGATAGCAGGGTTTTTGTGGCCACTCATTTGAAGTAAGTTACCAAATGAATTCGCTTCTCTGGTGTGAGGAAAGCCATCTGGGCAGTTGTATTCAAGCTTGCACCCAAGAATGTAATCGGTTGAGAGGGTACCAGTTGTGATTTCTTTTCATTTATGGTGTATCCCAGACAAGTTAGAACCTTTTTATTTTTTTTTTTTTACAAAATGCCAGATGATTTAGAAGAATGCCCTGGTTTTCTGCCTGAATTAGACAATTGTCCAGGTATGGATATATTTGAATATTTCTTTGCCTGCAAAATGCAATTACTGGAGCCAGGCACTTTGTGAATACCCTGGGTGCAGTAGACAAGCCAAAGGGCAGTGCAGAGAACTGATAATGCAAGTAGCGTACTTTGAAGCATAGGTATCTTCTGCAAGACTCCCTGATTGGGATGTGCAGGTATGCTTCTTTTAAATCTAGAGTTGCCAACCAGGCATCTTTGCCTAGCATAGGAAGTAACTGGTGAAGAGTCAGCATCTTGAATTTTGAAACGTCCAGAAAGGTGTTTAGAGTAGACCGGTCCAGAATTGGATGCCATGATTTGTCTTTTTTGGGTACCAGGAAAAGCCTGGAATAGAAACTGTGTCCCCTTTCCTCTTCTGGTACAGGTTGAATAGCCCCCATGTTTAAGAGGGAAAGTACTGGTTTTGATTTGGGGGCAGGTCTGGCCACCCGTTTGGTGTTGGCAACGTGTGGAAATGAAATATGTATCCCTGGGACACTATATTTAAAACCCATTTGTCCTGGGTTACGAGTTCCCAGTTTTTTTTACATGAAGAGCAATCTTTCCCCCCTAAAGGGGCAGCTAAAAGGTAAGTGCTTGGTAAATTTTAAAGGAAAGTCATTGAGACTGTTTACCATAGGAGGGTGTCTTGTTATTTCCAGATTTGGAAGTGGAGGCCCCCCATTGCTTAGTTCTGAGAGTCCCCTGGGACTGAAACCTGGTGCTTTTGGTGTGCCTGGATTTGGCTTGAGAGGATCTGGAAGGAGCTGGAAAGGACAAATTCTTAGTAGGCCAGTGCCTACTAAATCTTGGAGGTTGCACTTGTAAGAAATCTATTACAATTTGCATAGATTTAGCTTTATTTTCCATCTTTTTTAAAACTTCTTCAGCCTTATTGCCAAACAGGCGGTCCTGATTTAAAGAAGCATCCAACAATTTCGCTTTAACCTGATCAGGCAGAGATTGCTCCTTAAGCCAAGCATGCCTTCTAAGCACAGACCCAGTAACAGCGGCCCTGCAAGAGGCCTCTAAAGAATCAAAACCACATTACAAAGTACGTTTTCCAACTTGTTCAGCAGAATGCAATAAATACTGTAAATCTTTATTTTCCATTCAGAAATCAACATCACTTTCTGTTTAAGCAGTCCAATAATATGCTGTTGATATTTTAACATATAAAATTGGCAGTTTAAAGCCCCGATTGCCAAGGTTGCAGAAGTATAAACCTTTTTACCCCATCTATCCAGTGCCCTGGAGCCTCTATCAGAAGGGGTAGGATTTCTAGCAGTAGAAGCCTTAATGCCCTTAGGCCCCTGAGAAATGGTTTCAGGATCTGCAACAGGGTTTTTGAAAAGGAACGTGAGGGACTAAGGAACCCTGCAGTATCTGTCAGGTTTACTAGGAGCTGGAGGCAGGGAGTGAGGGGCCATAGTGGATTCCAAAAACACATCATCGAATCATCGACAATGTCTAGTACAGGAGGTATAGCCAAAGGCCTATGCTGGGTAAAAGAAGAAAATCCCTAAGCCTCTTTTTTGAATCACAGAACTGACATTCCCAGTGGAAATGCTCCCTTAAGGTATGCAAAGTTTAAAGAAAAATCCTCAGGGGGGAAGCAGAGGGAATGGAATCCTCTGCATCAGAATCCTCATACGTAGGTATAGATAAATCCAGGTCATTAGAAAAGTCATAAGAAACAGAGTCCTGATCAGATGATTCATAGTCAAGCTCAGACCTAGGCCTCTCAGAAGGGGGGTGGGTTTGACTACCCCTGATTAGAGTAATTAGATCTTCAGCCATTTTGATCATTTGTTTTTTAGGCATAGGGGCCTGAACATGTGGCCTGGGCGTCATTTTCTTAGACATAGATTGAGATTCAGGCCTTAAGTATTGAAGGTGGAGTTGGTTTAATATGCAAGTCTTTAGGCCTGAATACACCCTCAGAAGTCAGTGCCTGCACAGCAGATCCGGACCCATCCATGGTACAGACATCCGCAGGTTCCATAGGTGAAGTATCTCGTGGCATACCGGACTCCAAATGGGTCTCAGTAGAGGCCTGCGAGTCAGAAGTAGCAGGTATCAGGGGCTGCAAAAGCACCTCACTGAGTACCGAACTGGCGACTGGCTTAGGAGAAGCGTCGTCGGCAGTTTTGAAACTAGACGCCCTGTCTTTGTCTATCTTTATCTTTGCGTTTTTTTTGAAATCCCGGTAGTCTGATGGCTAACAGATGTCATTTCTGGATAATTAAACAGAGAACCGAAATATTTAGAGGCAAAAATGTACCGACGACGGATAGTGTGCTGATTAAATAAAGCCCAAAACTGACAGCAAGGTATGTAGTGGTCAGGGCCTAGGCAAGGAATACAGTACAGATGAAAATCTTTATGAGGTATTGGCTTTCCACAAGTAATGCAATTATTAACTTTTACCGACATCGGCAAGGAGAAAGAAAAAGTTTCCCCAGTGGGGTACTTAGCTTTAAGTTGAAGACTTCGGTTCTGAAACTCGGAAACGAAAATTTCAGGAGTCGGCCGACCGGCACTTGTGAACTGCTTCTGCTTCAGGCACCGCAGGGCAAGAAAGACTGATGTAATGATGTCGGCTGCATGTTTTATACCCCTGATGACCCAACGTCATGGAAGAAGGGACAGCAACCAACGCAGGACCCAAGACATTGTTAATCAGGCCGACTGAGGGCAACCTGCCAGCAGATTACCCAAATGTAATGACTGCAACAGTGAAACACGAAGAACATCTTACAGTTCAGTGTCATAAGGTGCAAGTCTTTCCAAAATTGCAAGTAATAAACTATAGCACTTTCAGAAGTGGGTTAACTCCAGTCATGATAAGCCATCAGTGGTAGACAATGGAACTAACATTGCTAAATGAAGACTGAAAAAAATACAAAGAAACTAGCCACAAAAACAATTTGTTGCACTTAACTCATTCCACTTGTAACTTATGCTTCTAGGAACAGAGATTGTACAGACATAATGCAGAGATAAACAGAAAACCAAACGGCATGAATGTTTTGTGGGTGTATTTGCAGGGAGACAACACTTAAATTAAAAGCTACTGTTTTTTAACAAGTGTACTTTTGCAGTACTTGTGACAAAAACAAGCATGTAAAACAAATCAATGTTGAGACTAGGTATAATAGCATTTACACAACTCTGACAGATATTCTACAAATCACTCATAGTTACACAGCACAGCAATCCATCACATAAAAGCA
>NC_056736.1:364399369-364411869 GCF_019279795.1 Protopterus annectens
CATTTAGCTTGAGGCCATGACTTTGACACCAGGTGTCAGTCTCAGTAAGGCCCTTTTGGAGGAGAGTCAATTATAGCTCCCACTTTGCAGTCATCAGCGAACTTGGTTAGCCATAGTCCTCCTGTGCCTGCCTGTACTTCTGAGATGTATATACCGAACAGTAGGGGTTCCCAGGACCGAACCTTGCGGGACACCACTTGTGACTGGTTTAGAGTCTTACAGTGCGAGTTCTGTCTCTAAGCCAGTTGGCAATTCATCTCGTGACGTAGGGGTTTATGTTCAGGCTGGTGAGTTTTTCTGTAATACCCGAGTGGGGGATGGTGTCAAAATCCTTGGCGAGGTCAAGGAAGGCTGTGTGAACCACCTTTCCCCTCGTCTATGGCCCTGGTGACTGTCTCAAAGAAGTCAACCAGGTTTAGTAGGCATGATCTACCCTTAAAGCCGAACTGGGTCGGGTCAAGTGTTTGGAGGTTCCCATTATCTTTGTTAATGAGTTCCATGATGATGCGCTCCATAGCCTTGCAGACCAGGCTAGTCAGGCTTATGGAGTGATAGTTACCAGGGTCAGTTGTGGCCCCTCCTTTGTGGAGAGGAATAACCGTTGCTGTGCGTCATTCTATGGGCACGTAGCCTGTGGAGAGGCTGAGGTTGAACAGCATGTTTAGGTGGAGGGTTAGTTCGTAGACAGCCTGTGACACCCTCTGGTCCCACTGATGCTGTGTTTTTGGCTTTTAAAAGGGCTGTTTTCACCTGTGCATCTGTGATTTTTGGGACACTACACTTTCCGGTATTGTTGTGGGCCCTTTTGGAGGTGAGAGGGGAGTGAAATTTGCACTGAATCTATCTGCCAGGATGCTGGCAATATCAGTAACTTCAGTATATTTTGTGCTATTTTGCACTAGTTCAGTGCATATCTGTGAATTGCCACTTAGATTCTTAACATAGCTAAAGAAGGCTTGGTGGTTATCTTTTGAATCCTTGGCTATTTTTCTTTCGAAGTTAGCCTTGGATGATTTCATGAGGGACCTCAGTTTCTTACCGATACTGATCAGGGATGTCTTTCCTTCTTGGGATTTGCTTTTTTTCTGAACTAGTTTCCTCCTTCTATTGTATAGCCTGTTTATTGCAGGGGTCCACCAAACTGGTTTCCTTCTCTTAGAAAAGTGAGTCTTGGTTTTGCTAGGGATGGCATGATCCATGCATCCTTGTAGGTGCTCATAGAGTGCATTTGTAAAGGTTTCTGCATCTTGGGCAGCGTTATCCTTTAGCGTGAGGGCTGTGAAACTTATCACCTCTGTCTTAAGTAAGGTGAAGTTTGGTTTAGAAAAGTTTTTTTTACTGTGGTTTCCTTAGCTGGGGGTGGTGGTGGGGTGTGGACATCCACAGTTATTAGTTTATGGTCTGATCTAACCTGTGACTGGCTGATCTCCGGTGTGGAACACCTGTCGCCCATGTTGATGATGACCAGGTCCAATATGTTTTCACCTCTGGTAGGGGAGTTTACCAGCTGATCCAGGGCATTTGAGTTGATGAATTCCAGGAAGTGCTGGGCCTGGGAATTTGTACTCTAGTAGTTTTCCCAGTGAATGGTAGGGTAATTGAAATAGCCCAATATCAGTGTGTTTGGTAGGACCTTCATGTTTTCCACTGTCTCCAGAAAGGTAGGACCTTCACCCCATCCTTTTGTGTTTCGTCCGTGTTCTGTGGCCAAAACGTGTGGTATGAGTTGTAGCCTGGTAGTACTGGGGTGCTCTCTGGAGACTTGAACCAGGTTTCAGTTACTGCACAGAAGTCGACGTTCTCCATACTGAGGAGTGCTTCAAGTGCGTGCATTTTGAGATTTAAACTCCTGGCGATGAGTAGCATAACCCTCAGTCGTTTGTTAATTGCGCTGTTTACTGAGGTGGGTTTGACCTTTGAGCCTTGACTAAAAAAGTCACTATGGGGGCAGCAAGAGCCTTAGCCAGTATTCGAAAGCCTAGGGGTGACAGATGCAAGCAGTCTCTTGCGAAGCAATGCGGCTTGTCGAGCATGTCGTCCCAGGCTGACAGACACTGGATCCCTTTTGAATTACAGCAGAAGCTTAGCCAATTGTTGAAATTGAACATTTTTTCTTTATACTGAGGTATCATTCTTGGATTAATAGAATAAAAGAAAAAATGAAATTATGTTTAATGGTAAATGGATTTTAGTAACAATATTAAGTAAAATCAGATGGTTATGGAAAAAGGAGTGGGGGTCTAAGGGATGAAAATTTAGTACGACTGCAAAGGAAAGTGCGTGTGCGTGTGTGTGTGTGTGTGTGTGTGTGTAAAAAGATTTGTAAACGTGAAGTTTTTGTATATAAAGGACCCCTACTCTTGACAGGTGCCGCAGGATAGTTTACATCAACCTGACCTACCAACAACTAGAGATCGGTTTGAAGTCTCATCTGAAGGATGACACAGTGAGGCGATAAATACCCTCGTTATGCTGCAATGCAGCGTCAGCAATCGCTCTACCTGGTGCGGGAATAGATCCCACAGACTCCTGAACCGAAGGATAGTGTGCTTACTTGTTGCACCACTGACACTGCTGATATCATTAATTTAAAATGAAACAATCTGAGTATCCAAATCATAATTAAATATACATTAAAATTTAAAAATGTAATCTCCTTGAACAACATCAACTATAACATCACTTTTGAAACAAAATTAGAAGTTATGTACCTACCATAACGTTCCATGTTAGTTGTCTTCTCTCGCCTTCTTTCTTGCTGGATGGGTTCGGAGCCGATCCTCGGCTGTGACTCGGCACTTGCTAGGCTCGAGAGCTAATTTTACCAGCCCGAGGCAACCCTATATCCCATGATGCAAGGCGGAGACTACCCAGATCTCGTTTGGTAGCTAAAGAAATAGTAATATTTTCTTCCAACTGAAGAGGAGGAAGAAAAAATAACAATACTAAATAACATCATAACCCTCTAGAAAGGATCAACCTAATCTAGTGACACTAGAAGTTGAACAGCTAGAAAAAGGGAATAACCTCTTAATAGAAGATGTGTAATCTTCCCAGTCTGACCAGGCTAGGGGGATGGAGGGTGGGACGCAAGAAAGAAGGTGAGAGAAGACAACTAACATGGAACGTTATGGTAGGTACACTTCTAAATGTTAAGTTGTCAATCTCACCTTCATTCTTGCTGGATGGGACCGCGTCCCTAGCACCTCTATCCTGGGTGGCTCAATGGAACAGACTCTTGAGAACGGTGGAACCAAAATTCGCTCCGTCTCTGGAGGCCAAGTCTAATTTGTAATGTGAAACAAAGGTATGAGGAGAGGCCCATGTAGCTGCTGCACAAATAGTGTCTATTGGAAGTCTAGCCTGAAAAGCTGTAGATGTAGTTAGAGCTCTGGTAGAATGGGCTTTTGGACTAGAAATCAACTCTTTACCTCTGAGCTGATAAATGTAGGTGATCACAGAAGACAGCCATCTAGATAAAGTTACCTTGGAAACTGGAAGGCCTTTCCTGTTCTCTGCATAGGATAGAAACAGTTGATCAGATTTCCTAAAAAATTTAGTTTTGTCCAGATAATATCTGAGCTGGCGGTGAACATCAAGACAATGTAACTTTTGTTCCGCTCTATCAGAATAATTCGGGAAAAACACTGGAAGATCAATGGATTGATTTAGATTAGTCTGCGATGCCACTTTTGGTAAGAAAGACGGAATAGTCCTTAGAGATACCCTATCTTTGTGGAACATTAAATAGGGAGGACGAATGCAGAGAGCATGAAGCTCAGATACTCTCCTGGCAGAAGTAATGGCGACTAGAAAAAGTGTCTTCCAAGAAAGCAATTTCAAAGTACAGGCAGCTGCAGGTTCGAAAGGGGGAAGAATCAAGGATGTTAACATTAAATTTAGATCCCACTGTGGTGGGGGGTCTCTAATCGGAGGTTTCAGTAAAAAAAGATACCTCGAAGGAATGCCTTGCAAAGTTTATGTGACATAATGTTGTGGTCCAAAAGGCCTATATGAAAATTTGAAATGGCTGCCAGTTGAACTTTCACTGTGGAAGAAGAGGATCCTGAATGAAAAATCTCAGCTAGGAAGTACAATACCTAATGAATTGGAGCAGTATAGGGGTCTATGTTCCTAGCTTTTGCCCAGAAAGACAAACGTCACCATTTACTAGTGTAAATCTTTCAGGTAGAATTTTAGGGAAGCTACTATGATATCCCGGACAGGATTAGACATCATAGGAAGCCTTGCTAAGGATGGAAGTGGAGCAACCAAGCAGTGAGGTTGAGAAACGGTATGGATTGGTGCAGTTGACCTGACTGGTGGGTCAGAAGATCTGGAACTGGGTCCAGATGCCATGGCTGTACCAAAAGATAATGATGTAGGAACGGAAACCATATCTGTCGAGGCCAATAAGGGGCAATGAGAATCAATTTGGCTCTCAAAGCGGTTGCTTTCTGAATTAGCTGAGGTATCAGCGGAAAAGGGGGAAAAGCATAAAGAAGTCCCCGGGGCCAATCTTGGGTTAGAGCATCTCTGGGGGGATGGCCTGGAAGGGGGAAGAGAGAGAAGAAGTCCGGGCATTTGCTGTTTTGAGGTGTAGCGAAATGGTCGCAGCAAGGAAGGCCCCACTTCTGAAAAATCTCTTCCGTCACCGATTGTTTGAGAGACCACTCGTGAGGCACGAGAATAGCTCTGCTCAATCTGTCCGCTATGATGTTGGATTTCCCGGGGATGTGCGTTGCTATCAGAAACCGGTGAGAAGAGATTGCCCATTGCCAAACTCTGAGAACTTCTCGACACAGTGGATAGGACTTGGTTCCGCCCTGTTTGTTTATATACCACACTACGGACATATTGTCAGTTTGGATTGCAATAGTTCCCAGGGGAAGAGAGTCGTTGAGGGCTTGCAACGTTAAAAACACCACTCATCTCCAGGACATTTATGTGCAGATGGTATTCGAAAGGTTGCCAAGTGCCATGGACCATTCTGCCCTGATAATGCCCCCCCCCACCCGATCAGGGAGGCGTCCGATGTAACCGTGGCAACCGGGGCAAGAGGAAAAAAAGGTCTGCCTTGATAGACTTGAGGGGACGATATCCACCAAGTCAGATGCCTTTTGCAAGTTGGAGTTACTATGATCTCGTGACGCATGGGAAGTTGTTGAAAAGACCATTGGGTGAATAGCATCCATTGTAGATGACGCATGTAAAAGCGGGCAAGGGGAAGAAGTGTTATGGCGGCCGCCATAAGACCCAATACCTTCAGAGCAAATCTGGCCTGAATTTTGTTGCTGAGAAGAATCACCTGGACGTGTCTCAATGTCCAAGATCCTTTGGTCTGTTAACTTTGCTGAAAGTTGTACGGTGTCCAATCTTGCGCCTATAAAAGTAATAGATTGACAAGGCGACAAGGCAGATTTTTCGAAATTTATAGAAATTCCTAGCCCTCTGCAAATGTGAATGGTGTAATCTCTGGCTTGGAGAAGCTGATGCCTGGTGGTGGCAGTGAGGAGCCAGTCGTCTAGATATGGAAACACCTGGAATCCTTGACGTCTCAGGTGAGCCGTAACTACTGCCATACATTTGGTGAACACTCTGGGGGCTGTAGTGAGTCCAAAGGGCAGGGCTCTGAATTGGAAGTGACTGGTCCCCAGCCGAAAGCGGAGAAATCTTCTGGATCGTCTGAATTTTTATGTGATAGTACGCATCCTGAAGATCTATCGAGCACATCCAATTGTCCTTGCCCAGAAAGGGCAGAATGGACTGAAGCGTGACCATCCGGAATCTTGATTTCTTTACAAACTTGTTTAGTTTGCTCAGATCTAATATTGGTCTCCAGTCCCCTGTCTTTTTTGGAACTAAAAAGAACCTTGAGTAGATTTCGGATCCTATTTGGTCCGCTGGGACTGGCTGGATGGCTCTTTTTACTAGCAGTTTTGATATTTCTAGTACTGCTAGTTCCCTTAGACCAGGTGGAACGTCTGGGAAGGGTTCCCTTTTGTTGAAATGGGGTTTGAATAAAGGGAATTTTGTAACCCTCGGATATGATCGACTGTACCCATTTGTCTTGAGAAAGGGAAATCCAGGCTATTGGGTACAGCGATAATTTCCCCCCCCGACTGCCTCCGAAGGCGGACAATCGGGCAACATCTCAGGGATGCTGGAAGGGTTTGTCAGAAAGAGGCTCTCTGCTACCATGATTCTGCGGACCCCCTCTGCCCCTAGGGTGGCGTCTATTATTGTTATCCCCTCTGCCTCTGGGGGTAAACTGACTTCGTGCGTCAGGCGCGACTCCTTGAGATTTGCGGAACCACATTTTCCCTCCCTTCTGTCCTTTGGGGTAAGGTCTTGAAGGGGTGGAGAAACGGACTCCTACAGCAGAAAGAGTCTTGCCATCTTGTTCGCATCTAGTCAAAGTGTCTTTCACTTGAGGTCCGAACAAGGTCGAACCATCAAAGGGGGAGTTTGTGAAGGACCCCTTGAAGGGGTCTGCAAAATTACAAAGCTGCATCCAGGACTGACGCCTTAAAGCCACTCCTGTGCCTGCGGCCCTACTCGCTCCATCGGCTGCATAAGAAATGAGCCGCATGTTGGCATTAACAATGGAGTTAAGGATTCCTAGCTGTGAGCTAATCTTATCCTGAGACCCAGCAGCTGACGGATCCTGTAAAACTTCTCCCAACTCTTTAAGAACATCTCTTTGAAGGCGGGTGAAGTGGCATAAGTAGTTCAGCGATCTCATGGCAAAAGTCGCTGAAGAAAAAATCCGCTTGCAGTACCTGTCCATAGTCCTAGAGTCCTTGTTAGGAGGATGGACAGGTACTGAAGGATCAGCTAGTTCCTTCTTGGTGGCAGCAGCCACCACGGCATCAACTGGGACACCCTTTGTTAAATATTGTCTATCTGGTGGGGCCGTAATAAATTTTGAAGGCCTCCTAGGGATAGGTTCCACCGAATCCGGAGCCATCCACGCCTTCCGAGCCACTACCTCCATAAGAGGGTCGAAAGGCGGAGACACCCAGGAGGTGGAGGGTCGAGATCCGAACGCCTCCAGGTATACTGACTCGTCCTCGGAAGGATTAAGGGAGGGCCAGTTCCCCCTCTGCTTAAGGAGTTCAAGGATGTCTGAGAATGAGACATCCTCAGAGGACCACCTTGGGGATCCCTCCGACTCATCCAGGTCAGTATCAGATGTAGTAGACTCAGGGGAGTCTAGATGTTTCCTCTTACATGTCCTCTTACGCGGGGGTTCACCTGACGGATCAGGAGAAGCCTCGGAAGAGGAAGATATTCCCAATGGGGAAACCTGAGGCGTTGGATCTCTGGGTCCGGGAGCAAGAGAGTGGGAAGAGACGTCAGCAGGCACTGTAGTGGGAGGAGCTGATGGAACTGTCCGTTGACTAAGCCCAGGGCTAGTACACTCCTCATCACCTCGAAGGCTCCCCCGTCAGAGAGACCAGAAAGTTCCCGCTCCGAAGAGATAGGAACCCCAGGCCTCACCGAGAGGGAAGGCTCCGAGGCAGATGTCGGGGCCGAGCTCACCAACGCCGAAGCTCCGAGAGGGAGAACAGGGTCGGACAAGGGTCCGAAGCCACTCGCCCCCTCGGAGCCGACGAGAGAGACCAGACGCCCGGATCCCTCCAATGAAGGCCTCAAGGAGGAAATCGGAGCAGAGGACGACTGAGCCAAAAGGGGTGGTATCGGCTCTGAAGCTACAACGGTGACGGTTCCGAGGAGCTTCGGCTCCGAGCTCTGTAAGAGAGTCGAAGGAGGAATGTTTGGTGGATGTGAAATAGCTACCGTCTGTTGAGATGGGCTATGGAGTATTTGGGCCAATGCCTGAGACTTTAATAGTCTACTCACCACTCTCTCGAGGTCATGATCAGACAGCCTGGACGACCGAGAAGAACGGCTCCGATGGCTCCGCTCCAAGAGCAGGGGTGATCTCTGAGCCGAACGTATGGACTCTACTGAAGGGGATCGAGATCTCTTTTTTGAGATTGATGGAGCCAACGGAGCCGAAGATACATCGGCTCCAGCCGGAGCAGACACTGAATGTCTGGATTGGGCAGTATCGGCGCCGGATGGAGCCGATACTGAGACTGCTAAGGTGGAAGAATCGGCTCCAGCCGGAGCCGATCTCGACCCTGGTAAGGGTGAACCAGAATCCGACGGCTTGGAACTCTCAGCCGAAGGCTTAACAGGTTTCGAGGGCTTCCCCGGCGCCGACTTAGTCGGGGAGCTCTCGGGCTTTAATAAGCCCCTTAATATCAACTTATTTCTTCGCTCCTGCAGGACTCTTGGGCTGAAGGCATGACATATAGCACAAGAGTCCTGCAGGTGCAAAGGTCCCAGGCAATAAACACAAGAAGTGTGACAGTCTGTCAGAGACATCTTCTGACAGCACGAGTCACACTTCTTGAAGCTGCCGAACAAATTTCATCCAATGAGACTCTAGAACGAAATGCAGCAGATGTGGAAATTGATGTAGTAGAATGGGTGCGGACTCCCTGGGATGCGGGCCGGACGGAACTTTCATATGCTAGAAGAATACACTGAAATCCACCTGGACAGTGTGACTTTTGAAACTGATTTTCCAAAATTAGATTTAGCAAAGGAAATAAACAGCTGGTCCGATTGCCTATGACCAGCTGTTCTGTGTAAATAGACACGTAGTTGTCTATGAACATCCGAGTGCAACTTGTATTCGCCTTTGTTTTGGTAATTGGGAAAAGACAGGTAAATTAATAGTTGGATTGATATTTGACTCGGAAGCAATCTTAGGAAGAAAAGAGGGATTGGTCCTGAGGGAAACTCTATCTTTGTGAAAGGTCAAATACGGTGGCTTGGCGGAAAGTGCTTGTAGCTCAGAAACACTTCTGGCCGAAGTGATTGCGATGAGAAATGCTGTTTTCCAGGATAATAGTTTAAGATCCACTGAAGCTGCAGGCTCAAAGGGAGTAGCTGTCAAAGCCTGGAGTACAAGCGCTAAATCCCAAGGAGGGACTACATCCTTCACCAGGGGTCTTAGTAGAAAGGTACCCTTCAAAAAGGCCTTACACAATCTGGTTCCCCACGTGATAATGCAAAATTGCTGCCAGCTGAACTACCGTGGACGGGCTGGCTCCTTGGTCGAAAAGTCCTGACACAGGCAACGGAGACGTAATTCTGTTCCACCCAAATAGAAAACAGTTTCCATTTGCTACCATAAAGCCTTCTAGTAGACAGCTTGTGGGCCGCCAATAAGATGGCTTTGACCGGGGAAGAGATACCGGGAGAGTCCTAGCTAGGGGTGGAACTGGAGCAACCAAGCCGTGAGCTTCAGATTGTCCAGATTCAGGGTCGGGAAGTCTAACGGGTGCGAGATCAGATCCGGAATGGGATCCAGAATCCAGGGAGGATTCACTAGAGGAGACCATAGATAAGGGAACCAAGCCTGATGAGGCCAGAATGGGGCAATGAGGATTATTCTGCTCCCCAGCAGTCTGGCTTTCTGTAAGAACTTCAGCATTAGAGGAAGAGGAGGGTAAGCATAGAGGAGACCGGGAGGCCAAGCATGTACCAGAGCGTCTCGGGGGGATTCCCCGGGTGGGGGGATTAGAGTGAAGTAGTCGTTGCACTTCGTGTTTGAGGGAGAAGCGAAAAGATCGCAACAAGGTTGACCCCATTTGGAGAATATTTGTTTCGCTACTTTGGGATTCAGAGACCACTCGTACGGCAATAGAATCGTGCGACTCAGTTTGTCCGCAAGGATGTTGGACCGTCCCGGATTGCGCGTCACTATGAGAAAGCAGTTGGTGGAGATCACCCATTTCCACACTCACATGGCCTCTCGGCAAAGTGGATAGGACCTGGTTCCCCCTTGTTTGTTGAAATACCAGACTACCGACACGTTGTCCATCTGGACTGCAATAGTCCCAATGGGAAGGTGGTTCTGGAGTGCTTGCAACGCCAACAGCACCGCCCTCATCTCTAGGACACTGATATGCAGCGAGGTCTCCGTGTGGTTCCACGTGCCTTGGACTGTCCTGCCTAGACAATGCCCCCCCCCCCATCCAAGGCAAGAGGCGTCCGTGGTCACCGTGGTTAGGGGATGGGGCATAGCCAAGGGCCGACCTTTGAGGAGGTCCGGGGACTGGAGCCACCACAGAAGGGCCTTCCTGCAAACCCTGCTGAGGCGAATGGGATGGTTCAGAGGGTAATGCAGGAAGGACCACTGGACTTGGAGGGTCCACTGCAGGACCCTCATGTGCAAACGCACCATGGGCAGTAGGTTGATGGCAGCTGCCATCGACCCTAGGGCCCTCGGGACCAGAGCTGCTGAAGGAGCTAGGGATTGAAGAATGGCCCGCACATGGAGTCTCAGGGTTTTAAGTCTGTCCGAAGTCAAGAAGGCTAGGAGCTGGCTTGTATCCAATCGGGCTCTGATGATGTCTATGGATTTGTGTCGGCAGAAGGGAAGATTTTTCTACACTGACTGTGATCCCCAGCCGGGGAGCTAGACTGAGGAAAGAGTCCCTGGCCGCGCAGAGTAGATTCCTTGTGGGGGCAGTCAGGAGCCAGTCGTCCAGGTAGGGGAAGACCTGAATTCCCTGGAGTCTCAGGTGGGCCTCTATCACTGACAAAACCTTGGTAAACACCCTGGGGGCTGTGGTGAGACCAAAGGGAAGGTCCCTGAATTGGTAATGGCTGGCTCCTAGCCGGAAGCAGAGGAACTTCTTGGAGCGTCTGTCCATCAAGATGTGGTAGTACGCATCCTTGAGGTCTACAGAGCACATCCAGTCGTTCTCCTGCAAGAGGGGGAGAATGGATTGAAGTGTGACTATCCGGAACTTTTCCTTGGTTACTGACAGGTTCAAGAGGGATAGATCGTGGATTGGCCTCAAGTCCCCCATCTTTTCTGGCACCAAGAACCACCTGGAGTAAAAGCCCGATCTGAACTGGTCTGGGGGGACGTGCTGAATGGCTTTTTTCTAGCAGCTGCTGGATTTCCGCAGCCGCAGCCCCCTCTGATCGGGGGGGACATTGGGGAGGAATCTGGGATTTTGAGGGGGATGAAGAAACAGGATTTGGTAACCTCTGGATAGGATACGAAGCACCCAGCGATCTGTCGTGATGGACTCCCAAGCTGCCAGGTGCCTCAAAAAACGCCCCCCGACAGCCTCCAGAGTGGAGCAGTCGGGTAACCCCACAGGGTTGCTGCGTGGGCCGATCAGAGAACAATTCTCTAGAACCAAAACTCCTCGGACCCCCTCTGCCCCTAGGGCGGCGTCCACCCTGTCCTCTGCCTCGGAAGGACTGGGAGTTGCGACTTCCAGAACCACATCTTCTTCTGTCCCTTTTGGTTCTTGGAGAAAGACCTCTGGGAGCAGAGAAGCGGACTCAGATGTCCTTTTCGCTCTGGACTAAAGTTTCACGTACGGTTTTGCCAAAGAGGGCAGAACCATCGAATGGGGCATTAGCGAATAACGCCTTAAAGGGTTCCGCAAAATCACAGTGGTGGAGCCACGCCTGTCGGCTCACGACGACGCCCGCTCCACTAGCTCTAGCGGCTCCTTCCGTAGCATGGGATAGTAGCCGCATAGAGGTATTAGAAATAGACCTTAGAGTGGCCATTCGGGTAGAGTACACCTGCTTGTCCTTCGCCGACATGGACTCAGAGGGTGACCCCGCGTACTCTAATAAGGTCTCGCTGGAGCCGTATGACATGTGCCATGTAGTTCAATGACCTTACCGAGAAGGTAGTTGAACTGAAGACTCGCTTCCCAAGGCATTCCATCACCTGAGACTCCTTGCTAGGAGGATGGACCGAGGGACTTTCTTGGCCCAGTTCCCTCTTGGTGGCTGCCGCCACCAACATGGCATCTACCGGGGATCCCTTACTCCAGTGCAATCTGTCGGAAGAGGGACTAAGTATCCTATCAGGTCTCTTCGGGACAGGCTCCACAGTGTCCAGCTCCTTCCAATCCCTGGTAGTGATCAGGTCTACCAGGGGGTCGGCTGGAGGGGACACCCAAGAGGTAGATGGGCCTGCTTCAAATGCCTCCAGGAACACAGATTCGTCCGAGGTAGGCTTTGGGGTGGACCACCCTCCCCTTATCCTGAGCATCTCCATGATGTCTCCAAAGGAGACGTCTTCGGGGGATGATCTTGGGGAGCCTTCCCCTTCCTCCAAATCTGTGTCCTCGGTTAAGGACTCAGGGGAGTCCAAGTGCCTCCTTTTGCACTTGCGCTTGTGAGGGACCTCCTCGGGGGGGGCTGTCCGAGGAGGCCTCACCAGACTCATCATGTCCCAACAAGGGAACTACCTGGGACGTTGGAGCAGGCTGTCCCTGGGGCCGGGTGATGGAAGCCGGAGCCAACTGAGAGGGAGTGTGGGGCGGAGCCGTAGCTGTGGCCGGGGGCCTGGAATCCCTATACAGAGCCCTCTCCACCACGTCGAAAGCCGAAGGAGAGCTGCTCTCTCTGGGATCCAAGAGCAAACCCTCCCTCAGATC
>NC_056736.1:364416869-364426752 GCF_019279795.1 Protopterus annectens
CAGCCCACTGGCAAAGGGCAGGGCATTCACCTGCACTGCTGATTTCCTGAATTCAAGCAGCAGCTCAGCTTTATACATTTACTTTATTGGCATTTATCTATCAGAAAAGTCCCTCTGGGAAAGAACCTATTTTTTGAGAAGGCCTTGGGAGAAATGCTCCACAGAATTCAACTTACAACAGTAAATCAATATCACTCACAAGAAGATAGTAGAGAAGAATACAAACAAATCTAGGGGAAAAGACAAGTACACTTCAAATTAGTACGTAACAAAAAGAAAAAAAACATACAAGAAAAATGCATAATATGAAAAAAAATAACTTGGTAGCATTGCTGGCAGAAGGTAAAGGTTTTCCCACTGCAGAGTCACAAGAAAAGAAATATGAGCGAAGCATGTTAAACAGTAGCATGGTGAATCAGGAGAGAATGGAAAGACAACACAGGTCAAGAGAGGAGTAGAAATATTGGTTTGAGAATGGGAAGAGACCAAAATGTATTTGGACTGCAAGTTAGAGATTGCCTTCCCTCTATCAAGGATCAATATCGGGGTACAGGCAAAGAGAAACAAATAAGGGGTCCTAAATGAAAGACTAGCACTACTAGAGATTTTAGTAGAATCTAGAACAGATGTTGCCATTAAAAAAGGAATAATTAGTACAGCATATAAAATATTGCATGATAACTATAAGAATCAGAGAAGGTTAGAAAGGATTGCGAAGGAAGCTTGAATAAGCAAGTCACAAAATCAGTGGGGGGATATATGCATGTCTCCCAAATATGCAACAAAATATAGAAGATTTAGGATTTTTGCTTGGAAATGTTAACATAGATATTTTTATATCCCAAGTAGAATCCAGATCATTTTTCCTCAGGTATACAGCAAATGTTGGAGGTGTGACAGGGAAGAAAGAGGTACCTGGGAACATATCTTCTGGGAGTGTGGTGGGTTGGCGGACTTTAAGATTTCCCTGCGGGATGCACTACCAAAAATGCTGGGTGGGCAAATTGGTGAGATGAAGGAGATGATTTTTCTGAGTTATGATACAGAATCGGAATTGCCTAGACATAGTAAGGCCTTGTTGTGTCTAATTATGGTGACTTTCAAAAAAGCAATTAGTAGAAAGTGGAAATCAAAATCTAAACCAACTATATAAGTAGCAGTGAATATAAGTAGTAGTGAATATAGTAACATAGATAAAACATCTGGAATCGAGATCTTTAGAAAAGGGTAGGAGCAAACTACATAGGGAAAATGGGAATTGTGGGAACAATACATACAGGGGAAGAATGAGGTTTGCAAGAGGGCAGGACTTAAATGAGCTATGTATTTGACTGAAAATGATTGGTTAGATTATAAAAGTGATGTATAATGTTTGCAACTGCGAGTGTGTCATTATGGTTTGTGATGTAAAATGATTGCAACTTGGACTGTGTCGGTGTGGTTTGTTTTTACTTATCTACATGTATGACTGCTTATTAAGTGATGGTGTAATAATGTTGCTTTTTTTTTTAAATAAAGTAAGAATTGAATAATTTATGTAATGTTGCTTAGGATTCAGGATATATAGCAATATATGTGAAGTATGTTTGGCGAATGTTAATTTAATATGGTTTAATTAGTTTTGTATAAATATAAAATGGCCTACATCACAAGTGATAATTCAATAAAGGTGTGTTAAATATATATATATTAGTTAGAGAAAGATTAAAATAAGGGAGATAGCATAAAGAATCTGAGGACATGGGGAGGGGGGGTTCAAAGTTTTAGTATTAAACTGATGTGGTATAGGAACAGAGTCAAGAGTTATACAGGAATTATTTTAGTAAAGGCTTGAATGAATGCTAGAGATCTCAGTAGTGCTCCAAAATGCAGTTAAACGGTTGGAATATAAGCTATACCCTATAGATTTTTTGGTTTATAAATTTCCAGTAGTTTATCACCTGACTGAAGGGTTAGATTTGAAAGACAGTGGTACAGGATGTTGTTGATAACTGGGCAGGAGGAAGGGCTGTACATAACTTTGTGTGCCAGCAGTAGTTATGCGAACGCATGGTGATGGGGCGACAATCTAGTTTAGTGATTCAAGTACACAGTAGTGTTGGATAGGACAGGGTTAACTGGCTGCAAGTCTTGCAACTTTATTATAGCATTGTTCTAGTTTGGATTTTAAAGCTGACTGTAGATTGGTAAAGATGTGACAGCCATAAAGTAAAGGTATGTGTTGGCTAGACTTACTCTAGTTGGGATTGTAAGAAATGTTTTGCCTCCATAAAGCATAAATTGTTTTGATGATTTTTTTTTATACAGTTCTGTATGTGGAGATCAAAATTTTAATCTATTTACACAAAGGAGTTTACTATGAGAAAATGCTTCAAAGTCTCCTTTCTAAACAATACTGAAATTTAACTGCCCCCCACCCTCACCCCCATGGCTATGAGATTTATGGAAAATAAGTACCACCTTTGTTGGGGGAATTCATCAGAAGTTGACTGTCAGCCAGCTAGCTTTCCACTCATTTAAATGCATCTTAGAGGACAGTCTGTGCCTGGATAGGCTGTCTGAGCAGAGGATTACAGTGGAATCAGCATATCATACAAGTGATGCTTGCTGAGATAATGTTTAAAGATGGTTTATGAAAACAGAGAGAACCAAGGATGAAGACTTGTGGGATACCGGTATTTACTTAATGAGGGGAAGTCATTGAGAGATTTTGTTGACTGATATGTGACAAGTAACTAGAAAACTACTTAAATGGTGCTTAGAGAATACATATGACAGGAATTTGCTGTGGCAGACGATAGCAAAAGCTTTGGATAAGTCAATAGAGAGATGGGAGAAACTGGTTATGGTCTCATTGAGTGTCTACAAAGGATACTTGGGCAGTCACTGTACTATGATCTGGTTAAAAAAACATGTTGTGAAGGAGGTAACCACTTTTGTCTTGGAGAAGATGGAGATGTTGCTTATGTATACAGTTTCCCAATATTTTGGAGAGAGGGGACAGAACTGCAATGGGTCTAAAACAGATTTTATTGGAGTCCCAACCCTTTTGAAGAGGAATTGAATGGAATTTCTTCTTGAGGGAAGATACATATGACTCCTGAATGATCTACAAATAAGAATTGACACAGGCAAAGCAATGGAGTCAGCAACTAACTTAAGGTGTTCTCGAGGGACATTATCGGCAGAAAATAAGCATGGCTCAAGTTTGCATAGTAGATGTCTAATACACAAGCTAGAAATTGGCTTTATTAAAGGAAAGGGTTGTTTGATGAGGGACAAAATATTAATTCTGGGGAGATTTGAAAAGATTCTGAGGTAAGGGCAGCTATACAGTCTATGAAGAAGGATATGAAATTAGCAGCTGTTTCTAAGGGGGAGAGGTTAGGGCATGGTTATAGTACCAGGGTGTAAGTTTATTTAAAGAGAGTACCATAATGTTCTAGGATTAAACGTCCGATTGTTTCGAGGATCAGAGTAGTATTGTATTTTATCATTAAAGAATGGTCTTTTTGTGCAGTTGGAGTTTACAGTGTTGTAGGTTCCGAGAAGATTGATCTTTCTCACATTCTTTCCATGCCTTATTCTCTTGTTACTGTAACTGGAGAGCCAGGAGGCAATACTGGATTTTACTCTACCTTCGCAAAGGGTAGAGGTAATTTAGGATATTTAAAAAATATGGTACCAAATGCATTTACTGCATCTTCTAGTCACAGGGCTTTGAGAGTGGACCAGTTGAAGAACTTTAGGGTGTCATCAGAAACATTACTGTTAAACTACAAAAGGCTGCAGGTCACCCTATACAGGTGTTTCGGGTGGTAGAAAACAAGTCTGTACATACATGTAGGATGACAATCACAGAGAGTCTAGGAAGATACCTGATTAACTGTATTTACCAGTATCAGAGACCAGTATCAAGTCTAAAGTGGAGCCACTATAATTGGCCTTGTTGTAGAGACAGTGGGGAAAACAGTTTCATGAAGTCATAAGTTAATATTAGCAGTGAGATCTGATGTAAAGTTTTGCCAATCAATACTGGCATCTCCAAGAATAGTTTCATTATGGATTGTATTAGACATCCTGAAATGGACTATTACCTGGGAAACATGGATAACTACATGCAGAGAGTTTGACTTCGCTTGAAGAGAGACAAACTGCTCAACAGTGTCAAATGTTGGTGGGGATTTATTTTTTTATTTTACTTATCCTTTTAGAAAAGGGAGAGACTGCCAAAGAGTTGGGATAGAGGATAGCAAATTAATCTCTCAGACAATGATTTCATACCCGGAGGATTTCTAGGTCTTTTACCTGAGGTTTCAGCCATGTTTTAGTGATTCCAACAATATCTGGCAAGTGGTTTGAGGTCCAGGAATGGAGATAACTAACATTAGCATACTGCAGAGTTTTATGTAAAAAACAATTGCTTAAGAGAAAGTGAAATAGGCAATGGAGATGGGGGGGGGGGGGTGAAAGGAAAGGGAGAGGAGACAGGCCCAGGATTAGGATGGACGTCACTAAATTTTGTTTTTACAGTACAGGTGGGGCCAGTGAAATTGATTAACTATCTCCTTGCTAATTTTGTTTTGGTAAAAAGGATGAGTATTTTGTTTGAAGAAAAAAAATGAGAAAAACATTAAATAAATTTCGAGCAATCTGTACTACCGGAGGTTGCTGAGTATGGTATGTAGAAAAGCTTAAGAGTGAGAGATGGTGTTTTAAGAGTGATAAATACTTGCCAAGTTTGTGAGGTGATAAGGTAGGGGGAGTAGTGAAATGTTCATGCAGAGGGAGAACATTTTTGCTTAACACAGAACTGTGTGCAAGTTTAATGTGATATGACAGTGGAGAGAGAGAGTAATGTGGGACAAAAACCAGCAAGTAAGCTGCAAATATTTCAGATTAATGTAAGGTTTAAGCGAAGGAAGGAATCTATATTAAGGCTATGTAGTACTGTGGGGAGAGGGGGAATGAAGAAGAAAGGATCTATATTTGAGAAATGGAATGCATGTTGTAGAGAGGTTTATTAATAGTCTGGAGCACAACTGCAAACAGGAGTTAGTGTAAAAGGTAATAGAGAGCTACAGGTCCATAAGGAGAGAAAAAAGTGAAGTAAGTATCAAGAAGTATGTTGAAAGAAGTTAATTGGTAATAATGCTGGAAAGAGAGAGTGCAGATCAGATAATCAAAATGTTCTGGAGGAAAATGGTGCGATGGAAATCAAAAGCGGAGACAGAGAGAGAGAAAAGGAGGAAGCAGTCTAACTGCCACTAAGGCTGAAAGGAGAGAATGTGGAAAAGGAGAACAACGCAAGCTACCATATAGGTTTCAAGTTGGGAAGAGAAAAAGCACTACAGAAGCCTGCCACCTGGAAGCAATAGGATAAAGGATCACACAGAGTATGAAGTAAAGGAAAGAATGTACTACAGCAGCTTAACTACCAGGCTGCAAGGAAAATATAAAAACACAGGAACAGATGGTCTTTTTGATTGTCAGATAAATGGAGAAAGGAGCTACTGAGCCCTGTCATGTATACTGAAGAGAAAAGGCAGGAATAAAGGGAACAGAAAGTTGTGTGGAGTAAAGTGAAGGATTAGCCTAAAGGAGTAAAGGGGTTCAGGAAGTACAGAAGAGCAGAGTTCATAAGAACAAAGAAGTGCTAGTTTTAAGCTGGATGCAGAAATACGAGGTAATAAAAGTACAGTCAGAAGAGATTAAAACTTAACGGTGAGTGAACAGACCTTAGAGGGTGGTAAAAAGTATGTACATAGGGTGGCTCAAAGAGAGAGAGGGAGGAAGGAAGTAGAAAGAGCAAGGCAGGAGGAGGATAATGTGAATGTTCCAAGGCTGTAAAAAGATAAATATGAATACAGAATGTAGTTGGAAGTCTCTAGTGACCTAGAGAGAAGGCAGAAATGAAGATAAGAGCATGCAGTAGGGGGAGTCCAAGAACCATGGGAGACAGGTAGTGAGACAAAGTACTGTAGGAAGAATTAAAAAAGAAAATAACGGAGAAAGTAAAGAAAATGTAGAATGTAGTGGGGGTTATGGGGTTTAGTGTTTTAGAAGTCACTTGGTGAGAAAACCAGAGGTCTAACTATTCCTTAATGTATGCCACAGATGGGGCACAGTCCAGGAGTGAACTGGGAGGGAAATCTTTCTATCTTTAATCACAGAGACGAGGATTGGAATCAACTACATGCTTAGCAACTGAAGGGTTAACTAAAGCTATAGCTGCGTGATCCTAGCAGCTGAAGGGTTAACTAAAGCTATAGCTGCATGATCCGGTTTGAGAAGAGTGTAAAAACACTTGCGACTAACGAACTTTAAAACATCCTATCTGCCTTTTTAGAGCAGCTGACTGGCTGTCAAGAAAATTTCAGTCAATTAACACACACATCCTCCAAAGCTAACAAATGTAGGAGCAAATGCAGGTTCTGGAAATTCCAAGCGTGACATCTCATAGTATTTTCTAAGGGACTGAGACATCTCAATGTTCTCCCGCTGAAAACAACGGCACATTCTGGAAACAGTCTCAGAGAAAGAGAACCCCCCACACACACACAGGGAGAGTCAGAAATGGATTACCTCCTCTCCAGAATCAGAAATCTGAAAAGAAAACCCTGCATCTGTCCCTACATCCTCCTTGACCAGATTCAGAATTTTGAATCATTTCAGGAAAGGGAGTATCCCTCTTTCTTGTACCAGAGACTACTTTACAAGATCAACACCCTGAATTAAACCCGGAGCTAAACCTGGTAAACCACTCCTGTCTAAGGAAATTTGAGGAGTAGATACATGCTTAGTTTTTTCGAAAGGAAAACTGGGACCAACAGTGTTATTAATGGCAGCCGCAGTCTCACCATGTATACGGGCACTACATTCTGACAAAACAGGGAAGTCTTCCCTGTCCCCTCTCCCAGGACAGATAAGAATGGCTCTCCTTTGCCCATTGAGAGAACCCAAACAGCCGCAAGGGACATGGCTAATCCCGCTCCACAGTGGCTGTAGGTACTACACCAGAGGGATCTACAGCAAAAAAAAATTGTTTTGCTTGGTACAATTCATGGCCACTGCAAAGTCACCCACTTGTAACCAAGGCAAACTGATGGCCTTTTTCTTTTTGTGGCTGGATGGAGGACCGCCTGTGAAACCGAAAGTTTGTTCCACTGTCAAGCCATAAATGGTGCCTCCCTGAAAGGAAAAGCATGCAGCAAATGCAGATAGTAAAAACCACTTTAACCATAATTTCTCCACAGAAAAAATGGTTTAGTTACTATAAACAGCTTTTAAACGGACAGGGGAAAAAAAAAAAAAAAAGAGCGTGTTCCCATTTAAAAGTACAGTACAGTCTCGTGAGAGTCAGTTAAAACACAAAACTGTTAGCTTTAAAAATATCAGTCCTGAGAAGAAAAGTATTAATGACAAAAAAATAATGCAAGTCCCCCCCCCCCCAAGAGAAATTATCTGCCCAGCAAAAGAACAGCACAAGCCAACCGTCTAGCCACATAAGCTTCACAGTAGCGTACTCTTCAGCAGCAGTAAATCTCTGAGGGCTTGGCACCCAAACCTGTCCTTTAGTCATCTTGCCTCGAGCTGCCAGACAGTTTGGGTGCGCTGAAGTTCTGGAAGCTGGCTGTCATACACATGGCAGTATATAACCCATACAGCTTAGGCTCCAGCAGCAATGATCAACAGGAACAACATAAGTTACACTTGTTACTAGTGAAGAGTAGCAGTCGACAATTGCAATATCATGAAGTGGCAAAAAGTGTCAATAGTGACATCAGGGAATATAAAGTCTTACATTGTATGATCGTGAATGTCTTTGTTTCCACTGAACCAGGAACAGCTGGGCAATCACCAGGGTGGCAATAAGGATTAGCACCATTTCAGCATGCATAGCCTCATGACCTCTGTGCTTGGCATGCATCCGTGCATGCTCCAACCTGGAAAACAATAAATAAAATCAGCATTCAGCATGGATGAACTGTCTAGATTCAAAAAAACTACAACCAAGTGCCATCATGTCTCCCTTAAATTTCATGGATTGCTTAAAATCTGAATTAGTTAAATTTTTCTGTAGTACACTTTTTCCCAGTTGGAAAACTAGATAGTCCAACCTAAAAAGAAGAATATGCAGTGGGATACAATATGACATCCATGAATTACTAGAGTCTGTTTACTGCATTTCCTGTGTTGCACTTTTTTCTCTAAAAACTGCATTTTACCTGATTTTGGCCTAGCACTCAAGTGTGGGGTCATTTATTGCACGGTTGTGATTATTTTGCTGCTTGTGTATCTCCGCTACCCTTCAACTACAACAAAAAGAAAAAAAAAATGTTGCTTTTTTCCCACTTTCTGAAAGTTAAGAAAGTTCAGTTACAGATTTGCTGTTCTGAACTGTTTGGAAGTTTCTAGAAGGCCAGTGCTTGCTTGGTCTAAAGGGAAGTCTCTGTGTTCACCAGTGGGAGTGGTTAACACTGAACAGCCTGCCTGTCCCTGGAGGAGTGGTTACTACCTAGAAGCTGTAGTTTTATTGGCCATTTTGGGTCAATTCTAAACTCCTTGATCTCTCTCTCTTAAAACCCTACAACTCTCTTTTTGCGCGGTTTTGTGCACTGAGCAGAGTCGGGCAGCGCCGCCTACACAGGTTTAAACTATTCCAGGCTCCACAAAGTCTGCTTTTCACTTTTTCCCTTAGAACTGTTCAAACTCTCAAAGTAATCACTCTATTCTCTTTCTAACGCCCTGCACATGCTCAGCTCTTATAAGGAAACACTAACTAACTAAAGCACTACACCCCCCTTGACTTCTCATAAGTATTAGACTCCTGATTGGTCTTTCCTGATCAAGTGAAAAATCAGTTACCTTCCCTAATCTGATCAGTAAAAAATCAGTTCCCTATTCTAATCTGGTATGTCCAAGGGTCAGTTTCAATGTTACTCTCCAGTCCAGCTGGTGAATCTGGGAATTTTGAGGCAATGTTACAATTGCCTTATGTACACAGACAAACCACTCCTCCTTCCAACAAACATGTGAGAGATGCAGTTATACAGCCAAACTGGAGGCAGAGCTCTCTCAACCAAAGACTGGCACAGTCAGTCAGGAGGAAAAGGTAACCACCCACACCACAAATCCAGTCTCACACAGACCTATTGCATCTGCATACCCAACACAAACACACAAAAACATACTCAAAGGCTCTAAATAAAAATCTGCCTAAACAGCAAAGACCTCCTAAGCAGATACCCAAGCAACAGCCACCCCTTAACAATACCCATGAATCACATCTCACAAAATCAGTGTGCCTCACAGTCACAGCCCTTAAGGCCAAACAACACACCAAATACACTTGTTATAGGGGACTCTATTGTCCGGCACACTGATGTCCCGCTCACCAGACTGAACAAGGAGAAGGTCACTGTAAGCTGCCTTTCGGGTGCTAGTATCCGCCACATAACGCATGCACTCAGGTCACTCCAAAGCAAGTACAAGTATGACTCCATCATTGTCCATGCTGGTGTGAATGACCTGAGATGTACCTCCCTGGACTACATGAAGAGAGACATAGAGGAGCTCTCTGGCCATGTAGCCCAGGCTGGTATGACCCTGACCTTGAGTAGCATCTTGCCCTCACCAAGAATCATGCCACAGTATAAAGACAAAATTATCAGTTTCAACAATTAGCTAAATTATTGGTGTCATTCAAAGGGGATCCAGTGTCTGTCAGCCTGGGATGACATGCTCGACACGCCACGCTATGCGTCATGGCACGGCTTGCACCCGCCACCCTTAGGCTTTCTCAGATATTGGCCAAGGCTCTTACCACTCTATAGTGCCTTTTTAGGCAAGGCTCAAAGATCAAACCCACCTTTCAAAACAA
>NC_056736.1:364427252-364429752 GCF_019279795.1 Protopterus annectens
AGATACTCAAACAATATAAAACTTCTCAAATAATCAGTCAACACATGCGCTAATTTAACAGCTGAAGCTGAAAAGAAACACAACGTTTCATACCAAAAATGAGCTCCAGTTCTGTCCTTCACGGATAGCAGATCAAACAAATAAGTCCACAACGCTAGTTCCAAAAATGCGTTAACATCCAGTCATCATACAGTCTAAGTTCCGTAGCTTTGATACCATAAAACTCACGTATAAACGGATCACGAATAATGTTCCAAAAAGCAGTTTGCAGTAACCGCCAAACACTAATCAGCTCACTTCGCGTTACCCTGGTTCCAACACCAAACACAACCTTTCGGTTCAAGCCCAATCAAATCAATGATGTATGCTGTAAATTCAAATATTCCAGGCAATACCATCCACGGATAAAAATATAACTTTATTTGTGAGCGCTTTCGCGGGCACTACACCCGCTTCTTCAGACAAACAGTTAACATCTCTCAGAAGGCAGTTTAAATATACTAACCACTAATAATAAACCAATCCTAACTCAGATGCACGCCCACTAGATCTCATCTCCCTTACATGCAGTCTTGCAATGCTAACTACAAAGCTAAAAACAATCAATGAAGTAAAATAAAAATAAAAATAAAAATAAAACATATTAGCATACTAAACATCGCTTATTCCATTAATATGCTGCAGCTGGAATAACTCCATATTATGCAACAATACTAAACATATAAACAACAAACATATGATATATGTAAAGGCATGTGGAATATGCATATACTAAAAAATAATTTAATGACACGCTTAGATACGCACTGAAGCAGTTTAGGTATATCAAATAAATATGTAACAAATGTAATATTTAAAACAATTCTTGACATAAAAATATGTATTATATACTACGGCTACAATACACCATGTTGTCTGCAGAGCTATGCAATGTTCACATGTAACCTGTCGGTATGGAAACGCTCCCAACTACATGACAAAGCGACAGTTACAAATAGCCTTACCCTTACAGCTAAAATTCTATATCTCATGCAGAAATAACAATAAAATAAAAATGCACATTAGCATAACAACTAAGTAAAAATCCTAACTAATGTAAATATACACAAATGTATACAATAAATGTATACCAACATATCAAAATACAGACTAAATAGTCTGATTGATACATGATACCATCCGTGCACGGAGGATAAATGACACCTAAGGGGACACAAGTGTAGGATACCACTGTAAACTGGAACAAACCAAGTGTAAATGCTGATAAACACTCAGCTGATGTAACTATACCACAGGTGAAAGGTTGGAACACAAACCACTGTGAGCTAAAACAAACCTAGTGTAAATAGTAATAAACACACTGCTAATATAACTATAACACAGGTGAATGATGGACGTGTGAATGTAGAAAGACAGACTATAAGCTATCTAATGAAGCGAGAGTATAATATAGTAACCGTTACTGGCACTAGCCAGATGTGGAAGTGGAGACCTAATAGTCGATATAGCCAGCATATATATGATATGTGTTACTAGTAGATGGAAAATGGGATAATAAAAGTCATACATAAGAAAAGTGCGCCAGCTATCTAATAGGCCTTCCCTTGAGATGCGGTTTGATGGATAGCACTTCATTCAAACCTTTCTCTCTGTGTGCAGCTAGTCTGCAAATCCATCTTAATTCAGCCTGCTCTGTGATATGCAGGCACTAAATGTAAAGAATCAGAAATAGAAATCACAGTCAAAACAGTGCATAATGCATGAAAAACATGTAGAACTTAACACATGAATGTTAAATATCAAATTGTTGTTTCTCTCATAGATGTCAAAGTCATTTAATTTTACGCCCTTTTAGATGTGGTTTCAGGGACACTGTGTCATTGAGACCCATGCCTTTGTGAGCAGAAAGGCA
The DNA here is from genome assembly GCF_019279795.1 of Protopterus annectens. Taxonomy (NCBI): domain Eukaryota; kingdom Metazoa; phylum Chordata; order Ceratodontiformes; family Protopteridae; genus Protopterus; species Protopterus annectens. The sequence continues at coordinate 364,429,165 of NC_056736.1, forward strand.
AAGTATCCATTTGACTTCTGCTTGTTTTGTTGAGCAAAACCTTATTTCTCTGAAAGCAGTTCGCAAAGGTGCAAGAGAAATACAAACAACAAACCTTCTAGAATAAGCCATCATTCTTCCTTATTCTAACAACATCTCCACTGCAGAGCATGCCATAGCAATGCATTGGGACATATTGATGGCAGACAAAAATATTGCTGAGATCATTGGAACTCATCCATCGTTTATATATAGTAACAAGGTCAACCTCAAGAGATCACTTTGCTACAGAACAGAAAACAGGAGAATGCTCATACCTCTAACTTTGAGGGCACTAAAAAATGTGGCAAATGCCAACAATGCCACCTCATAGATGAATCACGATTTTTTAAACACCCTGAAATGGGTGTACTATGGGAACTCAGGAACAACAGCTCGTGCCATACCAGGAATGTTGTTTATGTGGCTCACCGTCTCTCATGTCATTGTTTTTATGTTGGCAAGACCAACAGATCATTGAGAGAACGTATTAGAGATCATTGTTATTGTTATAACAGGAAAGAAGATTATAGCGCATTAGCCAAACATATGCTAACTAAAGGGATAGAT
>NC_056736.1:364434752-364579752 GCF_019279795.1 Protopterus annectens
GCGACCCCTAACCAGGAAAAGCTGAAAGAAGAAGATAAAACAACTGGACGTGGGATCTTTAGAAAAAGGTAGGAGCAAATTTCATAGAAAAAAATTAAACTGTGGGAATAAAGCATGCAGAACAATGTTTTGCAGGAGTGAGGTTTAAGGGAAGGCAGGAATTTAGCACGTTATGTAATGCTGGATTGATAATACGAGATGTGCAAGATTTGCAACTGTGAACATTTTTTCTTTTATATAAATGTTGGCTTATACTGCAAGAGAGGTCTTTAGAAAGGGTAGGAATAAACTACATAGAAATACATTTGACATTTGGTTACCGGGAAAGTCTGAATGGGCAAGAAAACCTATCTAGAGCAGCGGTCCAGGGAAAAAACTTAAAAAATTAACTAAAATATAATTACATAATTAACAACAAAAATGTCATTTTAACAAAAACATGTGCATACATTTTGTGTGTGTGTAGATAAACAGGCATATCTAAGCACATCAAAAACAAACAAGCTATACAGAGAAGATTAACAAATACATCTAGGAGATGCACATTTTAAACAAAAAGTTTAACAGAATGTGGTCCATTGGAAATGATCCATCACAAAGAAAAAGGATCAAAAAAGTGTAGCTTTTACATAATTAAAATCAGAAGTTTTCAGATGAATATGAAATGGAATTTATGGGAACAATATATGCAGAATGATAGTTCAGGAGGAGGAGGAGGAGTGAGACTTAAGGGAAGGCAAGAATCGAGAGAGAGTTATGTAATGTTGGACTGAAAGACAGTTGTAAAAAAGAAAACAGGTAAAGGACATGTGTAAATGAAAAAATGGGAAACCTAGCAGTGTTTATCAATATTTAGTCCAGTTCACTAAAAATGTTGATTTCTCCAAATGAACTGCTGCAAAAGGATTTGGGGATTTCTCATTACTCTCATATTGCACTGACCTCAGATTTGATACTACTACTACTAGGGATGCAGAATGTGGCACGTGAGGAGCCCTTTGCTTCTCACAAGTAAACAAGTTAATGCCGTTTCAGTGGCCTGCTTTTCCAGCAAGACTGCAAATACTGGTCATTTGGTAAGAAATCAGTTTGAGCGCATGTCACTTTTGCTTACATTACAGCATGTGCATTTTGTATTGTCTTATGCTCAGTCTCTTTCCTTACATTCAGTAATTTGCTATTTTATTCCATTTAAGGCATATGTGAAAATAAACAATGAAATAGTATCAACGTTTTTCGGAGTGAATGTCAGTATAGTTAAGCAATATAAAGTTTTTAAAGGAAGCACTAACACCTAAACAAGAAAGTCTTTCATCAGGAAATCAAATGGAATATACAAATGTTATTTCCTTACCTCCACTTTTCCTCTGGAGATAAATTGGACAGATCAACCTAAAAGCAAAACCAGACAATGTTACATTCCTTTGTGTAGTCTACTGATGGATATCTACAAAGACAATTAAATGTTCCAACAAATTTCAAAACTGCTCTAAACTGTCCAAAATCCCAGCAAGAATCTTTGTAACATTACAAAAGAATTCATTTAAGTACATAACATTACAATACAAAAGGTACCCAGAATTATGGAATATGAGCTGAACTGTAGTTCAGCTGTTTCATTTACTAAGCAAACATCCTCATACAGCCACATTGCATTTGTTTTAATGCAGTTGTTTATTATCCAGGAATAAAATAAGACATGTAGTGGGCTAGCTATAGAAAATAGCAGCAACTGTAAACCACAATAGCGGTAAGCCACAAAATATATCTATCTTTTATATATATCGGTTCATGTATATCACTATCTGGCAAGATGGGCCGAAAACAGGATTAGACTAGTTTGCATTTCATATTAGCTTACTTTCCAAATTTAAAAGCAGGCTGACACTGCCAGGGGGAAGTGTAAAAAACAAGGCATATAAAAAAGAACAAGGAGAAGGAGAACACACAATATGGGACTGGTACCATTCCAAACACCACAATGTAAGCACAACCTTAGGATGTTCTCTATAGTGTATTGTGCAACTTCTCCACGTGCCATCAAGGTACTGCAGCTTCCACCCAACTCCCAAACATATACTGGTGTAAGTGTCTGCTGCTCTAAAGCTCATAGGACTGTATCATTTTTAAGTGTCAACGTTTATATAAATACAAAACGCACACAAGCACACACCAAAATTAAATGCGTATCCAAAACATCACATACCTACAATAATCAAAAAAGCAGAGGAGATGCTTTACTTTTGCAGGCATTAAAAAATAAATAAATAATAAAAAAAAGCACACACACACACACACACACACACACACACACACACACACACACACCAGTACCTTCAAGATACAGTTTGAATACAAACACTGTTAGGGAAATAGTTTTTTGTAAGGCAAATGAGAAGTGCTGGGGTTAAGGTAGTGGTGAGATTGTTTGCACATAAGTAAGGTGATATAGGGGGTGCTACTTATGGCTTCAAAAGCAAACAGACCGAGCCCTAAACTGGAAACTCTCCCTCATCTTAAACAAGCAAATAAGACTTCTTGTGAAGTCCTCTTAAGTAAACTGCAAACTACAAATCCAAAATTAGCCTCCTCAATTAAAAGACAGCCACAAGGTGTCGTAACCTAAAAGGAGAGACCCAGATGTGTGCCAAACCAGTTAATATCACATATACTGACCCTGTGGACATAGCTAACCTGTAAGCACAGAGGTTCTGTGAAAATTTCACTCCTTTGTCACCACCACAAGTACCCCATGACATCCCTACCACCAGTCTTCTACCTTGCATCAATAAACAGGTCATAAACACCTTCTCCAAGGCCGAAAACAGCATCTATGGGACCTGATAACATCCTAGTTTGGATCCTACATTAGCTCCAACAAGACTCAGCAACACCACTGGGTAGTATTTTCAATCGTAGTCTAAGCTCTAGCGTCATCCCAGCTGAATGGAAAATGGCCACTGATATCCCCTTGCACAAAGGTGGTGCTTCCACTGAGCCTATTAGCCTGACTAGCCTTATCTGCAAGGCCATGAAGCGAATCATCATGGACCTTATCAACAAAGATGTAGGTTATCTCCAAAATACTTTACCCTACTCAGTTTAGATTTGTCAAAGGGAGATCATGCCTGTTAAACCTAGTGGACTTCTGAGATGGTTGCCAAAGCACTGGACGAGGGAAATCTGTGCATTCAGTCTACAGAGACTTAGTCAAAGCTTTTGACACTACTCCCCACATCCAGGAATCATTGACAAACTCACGCAGCTAAGTATCAGCCCTTATAAATCAGTGGTGAGAGACCTGGGCACACAGGCTGACAGTAACCTTATCCTTGCTCATTATGTCTCCACAGTGGTAAGAAGGGCATTCTACATTGCTCATAAGTAAGGGCATTGCATTACATAAAAAAAAAAAAAAAAAAAAAAAAAAAAAAGGAGGAGGTTATACCCTACTTGTACTCTTCTCTCATTGGGCCAATAATTCAGTACAATGCCCCTTTTGGTACGTACCTTTCCAAGCACGTGGCAATTGGAGAGACCACATAGATTCCTCACAAGAAAAATTCAAGGTCTTCAGCATCTGTCCTATGTGGACTGTATGAAATCACTGTCAGTTTATTCATTGTCATACAGATTTGCCTTATATGCAAAGCGTAGATCGCCTTTGAATAATCTAGGACCCCTGCTTTATTGGAAATGCTGCAAATCTGCAAGTCAAATGGTACACTTGTTTACTCATTCTAAAGACCTTAACCTGGCATGCGACATTAACAGAACCTGCTGAAGGGACAGACTGCTGAAAGGACAGACTGGTCTCCCAGGAGGTTACCACAACTTTGAAATAGACTTCCACTTCATGTCAAACACAGCACCTCATTGGTACTCTTCAAATGCAAGCTGGACAATTACATGAGTAACTGTAAATTCACCCAGAGGGTTCCACCCGTGTCCCTCTTGGACAGGGGCAATTTGTGTTGATCATGGAAATAAAAGGGTAGAAATTGGCTTGGCTTGTAAAAGGCCTAGGGCCATTAGGCTAGTAACTTCCTATGATCCTATACCAATTTAAAAAAATGGGTTGAAAGCATTTTTTCTCACAAAAATATCAACCTGGTAGATACAAAGTAAGGTTAAGACAATCTGCACAAACTAAAAAGTCATAATTCTTTGCATTATGCACCTCAACAGCACATTTACAAAGCTGGATAAAATGCTCAATTCAGATTTCTTTAAAAGTTCCTTAACTATTTGCAGTTTTCATTGTCATGATAGCCAACATTGGAAGACAACAAATACAAACTAATTTAAATAATCATATGATATTGCAAACAGCATAGCATAAGATGCTGGCAGTGCCTCCTATCATTTTCCAGCTACTGATTTAAGGGTATTGGAGTAGCTCAGTGGCTAAGGCCTCAAGTTCTGGGAATGAAGCTAAATCCTCAACTCTGTTACTGTCTGTGCTGAGTTTGCATGTTGTCTACATGCATTTTCTCAAGGTACTCAGTTTCTTCTCACCTTCCTAAACATGTTGTTTGATTGGGACTGGGTTATTGTTAGAAAGGCTTCAAAATGGACCAAGTTCATTTAAACTGCTTAACATGGCAAAAAAAGGTTGCAGTAACCAAACTGAACACTAACAAAAATGACCAAGCTGCACAGATTTTGTCATCCACACCAACTCCAATCATGGAATAATAAAATAAATGCTCACAAATCATACCTGTAATCCTTTTCAACCATCACCACCATGTACTGCCAGACTAAATATTTAGTATGCTGTGCATGAATTCAAGTCAACTAGTAACCTACACTACTGTTATGTATCCAGTGGAAGAAGAGTCATTGTGAAAGAAGAGGTGGGCAGGAGCGCTGCTTCTACAGTCAGATAACTGAACCACCAGGCTTGAGGATAATGTTGCAGGTGCAGCAATATTAGGTTGTGTTTATTTCTCAAAAGTAAAACATAAGGACGTGACAACTAGCAGACAATCACAGAAGGAATAGAACGTATTTTAAGCAATGAACCATGAAGGGATCATCATCCCCTTTTTCTCTTTTCTACATGTGGTTGGGGTTTCGTGTTAACTGTCTCTATTCAGTGCCACACTCCTGCCTTCAACACTTATGCTGGTCGCAGATCTTCTTTCACACAATCCACCCCTTTGCTTTGCTGGATGTCCTTGCTTCCTCTTACCTTCTTCCTGTCTATCCCAAATCTTCCACACCAGATTGCCTTCTGCTTTTCTGTACATTTCAAAACCACCGTAATCTGTTCTCTTTGATCTTTTCTGCAATTGGAAGTACTGTGGCTTCTGCTCTTATGTCCGCATTTCTTAGTCTGTCCCACAGCATGCATCCTACCACCCTTCTCAGGCACTTGATTTCCATCACTGTTCTGCCTTTGCTGCTCAGGTTTCTGTATCATACAGTAGTACTGGTCACACCACTGTCTTGTACACCTTACTTCAGCTTGTACACCTTACTTCAGCTTCTTTGGCATTTTTCTGTCATAGACTAATCCTAACACTCTATGCCAGTTGGCTGCAGCCCCTCAGATTCTAGCTTTGACCTCTTCATTCAGACTTCCTCTCTCCGCCACCACCCCTCCCATACACTTAAAGCTATTTACCTGTTCCACTATATTCCCTTCCATTCTCAGCTTCTTCTGATTTTCCCAGTTTGCTGCCATTACCAAAGTCTTATCTGTGCTTAGTTTCATCCCACGTGCCCTCAGTTTTGCATTCCATTCTCCTATCCTTTGCTGAAGTTCTAGCTCAGAGTCTGCCTGTAATGCCACATCATCTGTATACAGCAACTTTGTTGAGCTGTCCGCTCCGACCTGTTTGCTAATGTAGTCCATCACAAGTATGAACAGCAGTGGGCTCATAGCTGAGCCCTGGTGTACACCCACTCCCACTGGAAATCCCTCTGAGGCTGAAAATTTAGTACTGGAGTCATTGGATCCTTGTTCACAGCCTGCACTAATTCTACCAATGTTTCTGGGACTTCAAAACCACCGCAGTACTGCCCAGATCAGCTTTCTTGGGATCCTGTCATATGCTTTCGCCAATTCTAGGAATGCCCAGTTGGACTCTCTCCTCATCTCTAGCTTCTTCTCAAGTAGCCGTCTCACAGCAAACATCGGGTCAATTGTGCTGCATCCTGATCTGAATTTGAACTGCTCATCTCCCATCCTACATTCTAGTACTTTGCGTATCAGTTTATCAAATCAGCCCCTCTAGAATTTTCATTCAATGTGATAGGAGTTTGATGCCTCTATACTGCCCACAGTGTGGATGTCCCCTTTGTTCTTGTACACTGGCACGAGTATGCCAATTCTCCAGTTATCTGGGATATGCCTCTCTCCACACTGATATTTGTACCCTCATGAACCATTTCTCCCCTCTCACCCAGCACTTTTATCATATCTCCTGTGACTTCATCCAAGCCTGCTTCTTTCTCCGACTTCATTTTCCTTAGTGCGGTTCTTACTTCTAGGCTAGGCATCTCTTCTCTCATAGTAGGCTGTTTCTGGGGTAGTACAGCTTCTTTGGGGTTTTCTTCATTCAGAAACAGCTGGAAATACTCCTTCCATATGCCTTTGATGTCCTGTGGACTGGTGAGCAGGTTGTTGCTGGCAGCCCTTATAAAGGGTGTCTGACTATCTTCTTTATCTGTCTTTGCCTTGTAATCTGATGCACTTTGTGTGTGCCTCCAATGCCCAATTCTTTGTTACTTCATCTTCTTTCTTAGCTTCATTAGCCAACCAGTAGCCCTTGCTAGCCTGGTCAGTCTTTTCTATCTCCCACTTCTTCCTGCACGCCTTTCTTTTGATGACTTCCTGGACTTCTGCATTCCACCACAAGCTTTCCTGGACTTCTGCATTCCACCACAAGCTTTCCTTTTGTACCTTACTTCCATACTTGGCTCAGCCATATACATTTTTTCTGTAGTCCTAACACATGCTGTTTTTAGGTCCTGCCATTCTTGTTCAACTTTTCTCCAGTTTTTGGGGTGCTATAACCCTGAGTAATTCCTTGCACTGTGGACTTTCTCTCCAGTCAACTTCCAGGTCTTCAGCCTGGTCTCTGTTGACCTTAGTGCCTTCTCTGACCACTGCTTGCATCTGGATTGTGGCAACTAGTGGTTTATGTTGTGGGCTGTTTCACTGGGGAGGACTTTGCAATCATGGATTCTACCCCAGTGCCTTTTCCTTACTAGCTGGAAGTCTACATGAGTTGCATGCTGGCTAATCTTGTATGTGATCATGTGACTGTTGCTCTTTCTGAACCATGTGCTGGCTACTATCAAGCCATTTGGCAGACAGAAGTCTAGAATGGCTTCTTTATTCCTGCTGCCCCACCCATGTGGACCCAGGCAGTCCTCATATCCTGTTCTGTCTGTCCCGATATGTGCATTCAAGTCACCCATTATCAAACACCAATTCATGTTGTCCTGCTTTGCCTAGTACGCCCTACAATTGCTGCCTGAATGCACTGTTTTCCTCACTATTACAACCCTGCTGTGGGGCATAGGGCAGTATTCATAATCTCAGCCTATCATTACACTGGAGTCTGAATACCAGGAGTCTGTCATTAATTCTGATGATGTCCCTCACTGCCTTCTAAAGCCTCTCTCTAGCCTGTCCTCCTCCTGAGTAGTACAGTCTGGATCCCAAGTCAAGTGGCTTTGCTGTACTGCCCCAAACAGGCATTGGTCAGAGGTCAGGATCGAACCTTGTGCATGAGAAGCGAACACCTGAATCATTATGACAACTGGATTATAATTATACAAACTGATCAGAAATGTCAAACTACCTTCCCTCAATTTAAAAATGTGTGTCAGCACAGACATCTTACAGGTCACGAGTTTGGGCATATATGGACTGGAATGTAACACACAACGATGCCAGGGCAAAGGATTCCGACTGCACAGCTTAGTACAATATTTTGCATCAGTTGCTCTGATAAAATAGTGTAACAAATATTCTAAATTTGTCATAAACCAGTTCCACTGCTAAAAGCTAATTTGGTAATTCAACTAGATAAAAGGAGGTTTCACACATTCTAGTGTACCAAATCTGAGAGATTACTGCAGAGTACTATAATTCATGGTTACATTACATTTTTCCACTACAGTTCAACTAGGTAGTGCAGCTGCCTTGAAAGACTTCCATTTCCAATGTATCAGCATTTTCATTTACAGGTTTTAAAGATAAACAGTTCACATCTTTATCAATGCGATTGCTGGATCGACTCCTGCAGCAGGTACCACTTCCAAAGTCTTTTAATAGTTATGAAGGCAACTCATCCAGGCCATACAATGCATATTCAAGTCTCAAAAGTTCCCTTCTCTGCATACTCTGTACTAGGTACTTTACTCTTTGGAATCTTTTCTGGCCATAGTGCTGGACAAAAACAATAGTATTACAGTTTTATATTAGCCACTTGTGTGAAAGTACCACAATATAAGTTATATAATATGGCCTTGATGCAGTGATTGTATTCTATTTTAATATTAAGAAATGCTATATGCTAGAGGAAAGAAAGTGAATTTGGCAACAAACAGAGAAAACTAACCAAGTAATATTTTATCCGATAATATTCTGGGGCTATAATGCAACTCTGACCAAAACATGTTCCCCATGATCAAAAAAGGCTCTCAGACTTGCTTATCTGCTACTCAAACACTTTCTACCAAGGATACCAGCCCCCCCACCTCCAATCATACTGCCTCCCAAAGCTTTTGACAGTACTCAAATGCAATTTAGCTGCCGCCTGCATCAGAAAATAGAAAATAAAAGGGTAGCTATGGCACCAAAGCTCAGAGTTTTCCTGATCCAAAAGTAGTAGTCAAGTTTCAGAAATCAGGATGGTGTCCTATAGAAATTAGACAACACACTGTGCCAAAAGCACTACAATGTTAGGGGGTCAGAGGGTTGGAATAGCTGTTGCAGCAGCAGTGATCTACTCTATCTGCCATTATGGTAAGAGCACTTACACAAGTTTGCTTGGTTCTTTGATCAGTCTCTGGTGTAGCTGCCTATGTACATGGAATGACTACCAAATCTTAGAGCAGAGGAGGTGGAAGATGGGTCAGAATCCAGGAGCCCTTGAAGAATAGCTCAGCAAAGTCAATCCTGGATTGAGAATGGATGGCAAAATAGCCACCTCTAGTATATTTCTATAGTCCACCCATTTCCAAAATGCCATGGACATGGCCAAAGCCAGAGTACAGCATGATCCCAGCCATTCCAGCCACGATCTTGAAACAGTCTATTTAGATACTGTTCGTCCCTTTTTCCTACCATCACAGGAAAGAAACATGATCAGTGAATGGGAAAGATTTGGTACTGTCAGTATAATATATCTGAGCATCCTGCAAACCTCTGGAGTATGGAGAATCTTTCACTTTCATTTTTAGCCCTGGAAAGAAAACGGAGATAAAGGGCCTGTGCTCAGCATATTCTGACATCACTTTAGACAAAGAAGAATTTTGTTCCTAAAGAAACCCTACCCCCGTGAAAAGTGAGGTAGGGAAGGTAATCAAGGCCTGCCACTCAGATACATATCTGGTTGAGGTCAGACCGATTAACAAGACTGCTTTTTAAGAAAGGAGCTTCAGGCTTGCCTCCTGTGCAAGCTCAATAGGAGAGACTACGTCAGTTTTAAACACAAAATTAAGATCCCAAGAAAGAACTACTCACTTAAGGGGGGGGACGTATAAGCAAAATCACTTTCAAAATTTGTTTTGCTGATGATACAGTAGAAAAGAGGAGGAAAAAAAAGACAGCAAATAACTCGCACAAATATTAAAAAACTAGAGGCGTTGAGGCCAGCAGTGGTTCCTGGTTCTCATCTCCTCCACTTTCACCAAATACAATTTCCTCCTAGCAGGTTTCTTAAGTCTCCTGTATAAACTGCTGCAAGCCCTTAGCAAAAAAGGTCACCTACAAGGAATTACATTTGTATCATTCAGACAGTCAACTGAACAAGATTAACATATCAAATAGCCCCCCCCTCCGTGTGATTACATCCATTCTGCCAAAAAGTTTGTGGTACTTGCCCACAGCCAATTTCAACAGAATAAAGAACAATGGGTGCCTGGACCAAAAGAAAGTCACCCTTAGGTTATTAAACAGAACATAGTCACTAGATTTGTACCGGTTCTCAATCTCCTTGAATATACCTTCACTAAATAACAAACCTAACTTCCTCTGTCTTACCATCATTTCTTCTCCTCTATACCAAAACATTTACAACTTAAAACTAGTCTGCTTCGTCATTTTTTTATCTAACACTACCTCCTTTCCTTCAGCTGTATTCTTCATAACATTTTTATAGAGAATTGTAACTGCATATATATGATAACTGTTCTACAAGTTTTATTATGAATGATTATAATGTTAACTGTGTTAACGGTTATATATTTTTTGTAACTATGTTTTGGAGCTTTTCTCCCCGGGCCTCTGCTGAAAAAGGGCTTTTGCTCAGACAATCCCGGTTAACAAAATGTAAATTAAATAAAAGTTACAGGAAAAGGCAGAGAGACACATTCCCATCCATGGGGAAAGAAAAAAACATCCATCTTCTAGGTTTGAGTGCATGAAGTCCTAGAGCAGAATGTGCTCAATTGCTTTACTGACCAGAGGCAAACATAGCCCACACAAGGACCACTTCCCGAAAGACCGTTGGGCAGGATAAGCATTAGATGTTGGGTAATCCTTGGTTAGAGATGCTAGATCTATAAAATAAGAGTTGAACTGTATTGCGGTTTTGAGTGAGTTATTGGGAGAGGGGTAAGGGTTTAATTTATGGCTGGAATGCAAGGTTTCTTTAATGGCTGTCAAGAATTTAAGGTTGTTTATTGTTATTATAGTATTTTTGACTTGATTAATTTGCTTTTTAGTACGACTGTGAAGCATTCTGAAGTTTAAGATGTTGTGGTGTTTTATATTTTTGCCATTCTCTCCATGCTGCTTCGCTAACCTGCATTAGCATTCTACTCTTTTTGGGTAGCCAAAATGCATTATTTATTTTTAGTACCTTTCTTCTAGGAGGTGCAAAGCTATTTAGGATATTCAGAAAAAAGTCGTATTGAATTCAACTGCAGCATTATCTAATGGGAGGATTTTAGAAAGTTCCGGTTAATAGACGATAGGTTAGTAACAGGTATAACCATTTCTGGGTTAAACTTGAAAAGGTTGCACGTTGCTTTATAAACATGCTGTTTAAGTGGATGCATGAAAATGTCTGATTGTCTCAGTGAGATCTCACAATTTGTACAGTCAGACATTGCACCTGAGGTGGTGTATTTGCTAAGTTCTGATACCAAGATCCAGTCTAACAGAATTTGATATATAGCTATAATGAGTGGGGCTAGTAATTAATTGTGTGAAACCAATTAAGTTTATGACAGACTCACAGGAGTTAAGAGTTTATGTCCAACCACCTGACATTCATATCACTTGGTAAGATTGTTTCTTGTGGAATTGTTATGGATATGAATATCCACTGATCTCTTCCCTCGTGCCAACAGGAATTGTTCTCCCTTCCCTAACAATTGCAAATGAACAGCCAGAGGACACATCTCCTTCTTTGTCTGTAGTGGCTTCACAAGTAGCAACACCAGGGGGACCAAATAAAAAAAAAATTGTCAGAGGACAAATCATGACCACAGCAAAAGCTGGACTAAAAAAAAAAATGATGTTTTCTTGCTCATAGTTACAATAACTTAAAAGACAAGAAACTGTAATTAGAAAATTCCATTACTGTTGGTGGGTCTTTATGCAAAGGAAACATTCAGCAGCATAAGCTGTGATTTTATGAGTTGATCATGGAAGCATTTGCATTCCCCGATACAATAAGATAGATATATGAAGGATCTTGGGGTGAGGGTATTCTTAGTAAATTCACTACAGTAGAATAACAGACCTGAAAATAGAGAGTCAAACTTGTGTTTTCGTGTATGTATTTAGTTTCAGGGAAATACAATTAGTTCGAAAGGAAAGAAAGCATGAGATATGCAGAAATACAGAATGTTCCTTTCTCAAGGGAAAGATGCATGTGCAATGGAATGCTAGCTAAGGCCTGGCAGTATATTTTTACGTGCCGAGTTGCCAGCCCTGATGCACAACCTTCGACGAAGGTATGCCCATTCACACATGTCTCCACACAGAAGACGCTCTAGCTGAGAATCGAACAGGACAACGTCTTACTGTGTAGGGTAAAACGATTAAAGTCCCAAAACCCCATAGCAGCCATGCATCAGCAGTCACACTACGTGTGTTCTACAGAAAAATCTAAACAAAAAAGCAGTGCTTCATTTAACTACATGTATTCTACAGAGCAATCTACAAAAAAAAAAAAAAAAAAAAAGTGTTTCCTTCCAAGCAACTTTATCAGCAGTCACAATACTGGTACAAGTGTCCATTCAAACTTCAACAAATACAGCTGTAGTAAGTAACCCTTTCAAGTACAAGTTTCAAGTGCAGCACCCAGCTTAACACTTTACCAGTCCATCAGTAACTACAGCAAATGACAGATTTTTCAGCAGCACACAAGTATTTTTCCAGATGGGAGACTAAACTCCCTACAGAATAAGGCCAGAGCCAACAGCACTACAGTTACTCCTTACAGAGCAGACCTTTTGCTAAGATACCACTAATAAACGTTATACAGAAAACTAGAGCAGAGAACGTTCCTCTACAAACAATTGCAGCTGTTTGACAAATTACACAGCACCAGTGTTTACTTCATAAAAAGCCTCAAATAACTTCAACTGATCTGCATTATCAGTTTTCCTTCAAAACATAAAGATATTATCCAGTTAATAGCAACATACTTCATCTTTACACACTTTCAAGTTTCCAGTGTGATGTTAAAACGCCAAGAAGCAAAGGTTAAAAAGCTGCAGACAACAGGACACATTCTTCCAGAATCATAAAGTTACACAAGACTTTATATGCACGCCAACACCTCATAAAATTTAAGTACAATAGTAAAAGTAATTTGCATATCTCTTGTATAAACAACATGTCAAGTAATACTTCTACAGTTAAGACATAAGCGCTTGGTTTAAAGTTAAACATTGGGAAAAGCAGTCTAAAAAACTGTACTCCAGAAATGTTATTTTAAAGTTGAAGGTTATTAGTTCAGGAATGTTAAATATTTCTAGATGCAAAGGGTTTAAGTCACATAAGCAGACTGCAACAGATTTGAAGAGTGAGTCAGCTTCGATCAGTAATACAAGTCAAAATACAGAGTTAAGTCACTGTACAATTTCAAATACAAGTGTCCTGGGGGTGGCAGTCCAGCACCAAACCACAGCATTTATCTGTCACTCTTTAAGGTTAAAAGGAATAAAAGTATCATTGTTTACAGAAAATTATGGAATAATGTACCGATTAACTGACAGATCAATGTCAGTTACAAATAGATCTTGGAGAACACAAATGACCCTTTAAATACTGACAAAACTGCAAAGATTACAGCTAACAGTTCAAAGTGTAACAGCTCCGTACCAAGTATGGACATGTCAATAGAGTTTTATGTAAAAATAAAATGCTACAGACTGTACAATAGTGCACACAGATGGCACTTGTAAGAATTTTCAGGGAGGAGTTTGTGCAAAATATACAGAATATAAAGAATTCGTTACGACAGAAACACACAGATTAATGGGTTAAATAAAAAAATAAATTCCAGTTCAGCTGATGAAGTGCTCATAAAGACATATTGGGTGCGGCTAGTCAGGAAAAAAAAAAAAAGAGTAACCATACGCATCTATATTGTATAGAGTAAACAAGAAATGAGTCAATTTAACAGAATAAAAGGTTTACAGTTACAGATTTGGCAAGTGAATTTTTTGCGTTATTCATTAAAAATGCAAAGCTCTTAACTAATGACTGCTAAAGTGTTGTAATGAATCAAGGAATATCTCAATACAGATAGACAAAAAAGGCATTCAGAAATATTAAATAATGATGTTTTGCTAGTTTACAGAATGTAAAATTTAAAGTCAATGCTAGACTGTAAAAGTGACAGTACAGTCAAGAGTTCAGATCCCATGCATGAAGAGAGTACATCATAAATACGTCATTAAAGCCACAGGTTCAACTCTTACGTTATAAAAGGGCAGACAAAGTTCCAGAATTAGATCAGTTCATTTCCAATAATAAATGAATATACTATATAAAAAAAACTTAATGTACTTTTACAAAGGACATACAAGTAAACTTACAGATAAACAGACTTCACATACTTGTATAAAGACAGGCAAGTAAACTTCCAGAATCATATCAATTTAAATCTGGTAATAAATGTGTTCATGTAATCAGTTTAAGATTATATATTTCATACAGAAGTCACAGTTTACCAAACAGACCAGATCAGATTGTAGCAAGCTGAAATCAAGATAGTATTGTATGCCATAAAGCAGTATGAAGAAGATAAATTTAATACAGTTTATGCAGTCTAATTATCCAAGATATAGTAATGATAAATTCTTGCAGCATTCAGCAGTACTGAAAAGTTAAAGGATGTCAGCTAAAGAAATGGCTATGGGAAGACAGTGGGTCGAATTTCACTAACAGAACAGCATGTCAGACTCTGAGGGTTACAACACTAAACATAAAAAGTTAAACAGTTTTATATAGGTGCAAATGCACAGTGTTAGATCACTGCTTTAGGTTCTTTTGAGATTATTAAGAAAAAAAGCCAGCACCTCGAGTGGTTCCAATACATAAGATTTATTGTATAAGAACTAGACCGGTTTCAGCTATTCAAGCTTTCATCAGTAGTTGAAAAACACAAAAACAAAGCTGCCCCTTATATATCCATAAGAAAGCTATGACATCACTTCCTGTCAAGGAAGAAAAAAACAATGATTATGTTACAATTAATGATGATAAAGTTTTATGGCATATATAAATCACATACAATATGTGTGCATAGATTTTAGTTGTCCATCAGAGGCTATACCAAACCATCCAATATATAAATTAATAAAAAATAAAAAATAAGAATATAAGATGAAGCATTACCTTAATGTTATGGAGTGGATAAATGTTGTGTAAAGATGGAGAAAATGAACACATGAAGCGTAGTCAGTGATGTTGATATCCATAATAAATAAGAGTTCCACTATGATCAAAAATCTGGTTCGATGAGAAAAAACTGATAATGACAAGTGCATGAAAAATTAGTAAAAAATTCTTTACATTTTGTCATTGAGCCCTGGTGGGAAAAGCCCACCCAATTTAATTATCCATCTTTTCTCTTTATTGTTAAGGATCTCATGCCATCCTGTTTTGAATGCCCTATTTCCATGTAGATTTATCACCACATACGGAAGGAATAGTCACAATCTCATCAACATTATCAACACACATTGGAGTATACTCACATCCCACCCTCTTTTGGAGGGCTATCTAGGAGAACGTTGTTATTTCTCTTATAGGAAGGGCAAAACATTGGGTTCCTATTTTTCTCACTATAAAAGGAATATTATGCATGACAACACTGCTATACAGAGAACCTTAACAGGAGACAAATTAGTGGGCACATATCCCTGTGGCCACTGTAGTTTTTGTGATTATATATTCAAAACTAAAAGTTTTACAAGCAAGAATACTGGCCAGGTACATGATATGACAATTTTTGGGAACTGCAGTTCTGACTGGATTATTTATTTGGCTACTTGTACATGCCAGGCTTTCTATGTAGGCCAAACATCCAGACAATTCCGCATAAGGATATCAGAACATTTGGGGGATATCAGGAACTGCAGATCAACAAATGCTTTATATAGACACACTACAAAGCACCCTACGGCCAAATTCTCTTTCTGCATTATTGATAATATCATTGGAAATAGGGCATTCAAAACAGGATGGCATGAGATCCTTAACAATAAAGAGAAAAGATGGATAATTAAATTGGGTGGGCTTTTCCCACCAGGGCTCAATGACAAAATGTAAAGAATTTTTTACTAATTTTTCATGCACTTGTCATTATCAGTTTTTTCTCATCGAACCAGATTTTTGATCATAGTGGATCTCTTATCAATTATGGATATCAACATCACTGACTACGCTTCATGTGTTCATTTTCTCCATCTTTACACAACATTCATCCACTCCATAACATTAAGGTAATGCTTTATCTTATATTCTTATTTTTTATTTTTTATTAATTTACATATTGGATGGTTTGGTATAGCCTCTGATGGACAACTTAAATCTATGCACACATATTGTATGTGATTTATATATGCCATAAAACTTTACCATCATTAATTGTAACATAATCATTGTTTTTTTCTTCCTTGACAGGAAGTGATGTCATAGCTTTCTTATGGATATATAAGGGGCAGCTTTGTTTTTGTGTTTTTCAACTACTGATGAAAGCTTGAATAGCTGAAACCGGTCTAGTTCTTATACAATAAATCTTATGTATTGGAACCACTCGAGGTGCTGGCTTTTTTTCTTAATATTGGTCATAGCAGCTTGGTTGCCGAGCACCAGCCGTACTTGCTAGCTGGATTCCTCACTGAATACTCTTTTGAGATTATGACAGAAAAAAACAAAGTCAATGAAGTTGGTTTGATTTAATAAAAGTTACAGCCTTTCCATGTCACTGTTGTACATTATCAGTTTGCTTACACACTTCCAAGAATTTATTAAAAAAAGAGTGAATATTTATTTCATGCAGAAAAATGTAAAAGTCAGGGCAACAAGCAGTGCTATCAGTTTTATAATTGTTAAAGCTGCAAATGTTAAAGACCTGATACTAAATACAATCAATAACCTCAGCCACGCAGCCTTGCACAAGAGATGAGAAGGAGAGGGTTAAAACTCCTAAATATAAAAAAAGGACACAGACATTAAAGCAGGCCTTCCAGTACCTGATCAGTGACTGGGACAATACAGAGTAAGATTTGGCAAGAGCTGTGGTGCAGACGTCAACTACCTATGTGTGTTCCAATTATTTCTTCAATGTTTGTTTAAAAGTTAAAATGTATGAGTTAAAGCAAGTATGCATGTTTTCAGACAGTTATAGAACAGTGCTAGTTTTCAGTTTTATGTTTATGTTCAGACAATACTGACAAAGGGGTATTAATAGTTTAGTTTCCAGAATACATTACCAGATTTCAGTTTTATTTTATTTTTTTATCCATGTTCAGGTAACACTGACAAAAAAGATACTCCTGCTATTTTAAAATGTTCAGTATAAATATCTATCAAATGTGTCATGATTCAGAATATGACATCCATGTTTAGTTGTGTGTTCAGTATAGTACATTTCAGTCAAACTTCAGAACATAATATTAACACTCAGTTACTATACATTATTCAGTCAGTTTTAAGGGTAAAAAGTGACAGACTTGTTTGTAACACGTTTATTACATCATACTTTTCTACTACATCCTTCACATTATTCAGTCATTAGTTTTAAGGGTAACATGACAGAATAACTTGTACAGTCATTAGTTAAGGGTAAAGTGGCAGAATTATTCATAACAGGCTTATTAAGATAACTATTACTACCTATTCTTCAGATAACTTCAGTACATTCAAGGCATAACAGGGTAGACTTAATTCATTTACAAATTACAGTGCACTAACTTTCTGACTGATGTACAATAATTATATAACAGACACTAACAGAAAATGCAAAAGTACAGACACTAACAGAAAATACAAAAGTATAGACCCGAAATACAGACAGCATCAGTTTTAGTAAACTATTATAGTGCATAAATATTCACAGAAAACATTTCAGACACAAATTTAGGAGGCAGACATCTATTACAGCACAAAAAAGTTAAGGTAAACAGCATTATTAACAAATCTAGATGAGAATGTACAGGCACCAGTTACAGTAAATGATAATTATGCTTCAAGACCAGTTATAAAGTTATCCCTTTAGGGCCAATTTCAGTTAACCTTCAGAAAATAGCCATCATGCTTGATAGGCTATACAATAAAAAAGAAAATGGACTAAACAGTACTATGTTTAAAGATATGAATCAATGAACAACAGGAAAATGTTTCATTTGCTGTAAGAGAGAGAGAGAGAGACATCATAGTATAATAAAGCACCAGTTAATAAGCCAATAAACAAACAGACAATGAACAGTGTAATTTTACTGTTACACCGCCATACAGAGATAGGGAAGAAAAATAAGAAGGGTTAACATTTTTTAGTCTTGTTGGGCCTTTCTGCTTTTCCCGGTTAGAGGTCGCCACAGCGGAACTCCGGCCCGCTAATGATTGGCAGTAGATTTTTACGTGCCGAGTTGCCAGCCCTGATGCACAACCTTCAATGAAGGTACGCCCTTTCACGCATGTCTCCACACAGAAGACACTCTAGCTGAGAATCAAACAGGACAACATCTTACTGTGAGGCGACAACACTACAGCAGCATCACCACTGCAGCACGTGAACATTTTTTACTCTGCCTAACTTAAATGCAGACTCAATGAGACAGATTAAGGATGTGTACGGCATTTTCTCCATGCTTTCGGACACATCAGGATTAAAAGAATTACCTGACCTAATCAGCTTTAGAATCCACAAAATTAAAAGACACTGATTTTCAGAACAATGTGAGGGTTTGGATATATCACACATACATCGGAATTTTAGACTTGGACTCTAAAGACTATGGATGTAGGCAATGTGGTAATTAAATCATAAAGTTAACAGACTTCAATTCAGACAGACGTGATACCTAGATGTCAAAATTAAAATTGCAAGTTTATTCACCACATAAAAACAATTGTCCAGTTATAACCAAATCATAAAGTTAACAGACTTCAATCCAAACAGGCCATAAATGCTCAAGTGACACAATGGTCAAAATTAAAATTGCAAGCTTATTACACATCTGCAGATTATTAGTAAATGGCATAAAGCCTACATATTCAAACCACATTACAGTAGTAATACATACAAAGTAACTACAAAAGAAGGTCCCTGTAAATTTACATCAGAGACCTCGGGGGGGGGGGGGTGTAAGAGTAAGGGCATTCTTAGTAAATTCACTACAGTAAATTAAGGTAGAGTAATAGGCCTGAAAATAGAGTCAGAGTTGTGTTTTCATGTATCCATTTAGCTTCAGGGAAGGACAATTCATTAGAAAGGAAAGATAAAGCATGAGTTGTGCAGAAAAACAATGTTCCTTTCTCAAGTACATGCAATGGAATACTAAATAAGGCACATACAAGACAAGGCTAGGGAAACCAAGGCTAAAGAGAGGTGTAAAACATTACAGGGTTTTTGGTATTAGGAGACTATACTTCAGATACAGTTAATGAAGTCAATTAGATAGTTCAGACTGACATACAGAAAATATTATAAACATTCAGCATTTTAGAATACGAGTTAGCTTTTGGACTTGTATGTAAAAGGGTCTTTACAATACAGACACTCAAGCCAGAGTCCAGAAGACAGGTCAAATAAAAAGACGTTGTTTATATTTTCAGGAGAATCAATACACATGTGAAGAAACTCTGGATATATTTACTAACCAGCATTCCACAGACGGTTATATTTACCAGCACTGTTAATGAAGACAGTTTTCAGATATTGTGAAACTATAATAAAGCATTATTAACCGAACTACAGTGTTTGCAGAATTCATTCTGAAAAGTACAATTGACTTGGCCCATAAAGGAGAGACTAGCACCTATTCAGCACGGGTTTGGGTAATTAACAGACTTTCATTCCAATCTCACTTCAGTTGTTTCCAGTTATTTGTAGTATACTACAGTCTTATCAATTATTTTAATAGATAAAGTGTGTGGGCAGGGTCCTTTCTGAAAAGGTGAGTTTGAACAGAGGAACCAGGTAGGGGTGTCCTCTTTTCCCTTTATTTACTTTATACTTACAACTTTTAGCAAAAAAAAAATAAGGGACCCAAAAATGCAAGAACATAATTGGTGTGGTAATCAAGAAAAGTTGGGTTTATCTGCAGATAATATTACTTTCTCATAATAAACCCAGAAAAGGACATCTCAGTGTTGTGAAACATTCTGACACAGTTTCAAGTCCTTATGGGATATAAAATTAATGAAAATAAAACAAAGGTTATAGCTACAAATTATATACTCACACATGAATTGGCTGGGCAATAACCATACAAAGGCTTCTGTTATGGCAGCCAAGGACATGGTGAAATAGACTAAACAAAAGTTATGAGCAAAGAAACTGGAAGCTCTTGTTTAAGAAAGAAGATACAAGCAGTGAAAATATGTTTAGTCCCTTTAATTTTATATATGGGTCAGGCATATTTTTTTATCAACCAGAAAAGAAGTTATGGACAAGAGTTGAAGGACTTTAATCAGTGATGGGAAGTGGACAAGAGTTAAGCGAGATAAGCTGATCATTCTGCCAGAACAAGCTGGTTTAGGATTACCTGATTTGAAGGGATATTTTATAGATACACAGCTATGGCTCATATACATAACACAAGCAGAAGGTTATAATTCCAAATGGAAAAGGATGACGATGATGAAGTGGGGGGGAAGGGTTAAAAAAATAGTGTGTGGCATTTTGGATGCAGATCCTTAAGGAAAACAACCACCACATAGAATATTATATCCATAAGGTAAAAGTATTCCAAGAACTAAGACAACATGAGAATGGAGGGAGAAGATTTTTGCCGATAGGGATAGAAAATAGAAAAGAGGGGTTGGAATTTACTGTAGAAGACTGACAAATGAACCAATGTATCGGGAGCAAATAACTACAGAGGGAAAGACATGTGTCTGGAGCATTTCTCCCCAGGCCTCCGCTGAAAATAGGCTCTATCCTAGTCGGACCTTCCCAGTTAACAAATGTTAAATAAAAATAAATAACAGAATGGGAGGAGGCCAAAAAGACATTTGGACTGCAGGCTACAGACTGCATTCCCTACCAAGGATTTCTATCAGAGTATAGGCAAAGTGAAAGGGATATGGGGATCTAATGTGAAAGACTTGCTCTTGGGGGGGGGTGTCAAATCTAGAACAGAAGTTGCTGTTAAGATGAATAATTAGTTAGGCATATAAAATATTATACAACTACAACAATCAGCTGTGACTGGGAAGAGAACTGGTAAAACAATTTACAAGAGAAGAATGGGAGTATATATATATATATATATACGGCTTCAAATTATGCAAAGTCCAGAAGGTTTAGGATCTTTGCTTGTTAAGTGTTTACATAGGTACTTTATACCTCAAGCATACTTCAAGTAGATAAAAAATGTTGGATGTGTCATGGGGAAGAAACAGACAACTGGTAACTTGTGTTTTGGGAGTGTAAATAGTTGGCATATTTTAAAAATTCCCTAAAGAGTACTTTGTCAGAAGTATTGAATGAACAAATGATGTTATTTTTTAGCTACAACACAGGATCTGAATTGCCTAGACATAGTGAAGCTTTATTAACTAATTTTGTTGGCTGCTAAAAAAACCAATTGCTAGCAAATGGAAATCAAACTCTAAACTAACCGCATCTGAAGTATAGCATATTATAATACCATATTATAATAGAACTAAAAGAACTGAAGATGGATCTTTAGAAAGGGGAAGGAACAAATAGGTTCATAGGTTCATACTAGGCTATCTGCCCTGGAGCAATTATAAGCCTAGCCTGATTCTGTATGGCTTACGCCACCCCTTGATTTGAGTATACTGTGCCCTTTTTAAGGTTTAGTTTACTGTGCCTCTAATAGTGACACGGGAGTAATCCCTGGGACAAACCTACGATCCCCCATCCACTTATCGAGATTCTTCTTGAAGAGATTCAGTGAGGTGCTCTACCTCACATGAACTGGAATTCTATTCCAGAGCGAAGGGAGCCTCTGGGTTATGAACCTGTCCCTCCAGCAAGTTCTATTTATTTCTGTGCTGAGGTTCAAGTCCCTCAAGCGTGTGGCTCTAAGGGATTTAGATTTACTGAGGTGGAGCATGTCCATTAATTTTGGATTTGACATAGCTTTGTATGTCAGGCATAGATCGCCTCGAAGTAGGCGGTATGCAACTGAGTAGAGCTGGAGTTTTTTTAACCGAGCAGCATATGGCATCTGTTTGAGACCCTTGATCCTCTTGGTGAGATACTTTTGGGGTCTTTTTAATTGCTGCAGGTGTCGGGTAAGGTACATCCCAAAAGGGGCACTGTATTCTATGATGGGCCTGAGGAGGGAGGGGCACGATTATCTCTTGATCTAGATGGGAAACCCTTCGTGATGAGGTGGGCTATGTAGAAGGTCTTTCTAACCACTTTGGCAATGTGGTTTTCGAAGGAGAGATTGCTATCAACTTGGGTCCCCAGGTCCCTAATAACTTTCTCTGTACTTAATGGGTTTCCACCTATGTGGTAATTTGTGGGCACACTGTTTTTGCCAAAGGGTATGACTATACATTTATAAATGGACACTAGAAACAGCATATGCAGAATAATGTTTGGAGGAAGAGGATTGAGGGAATGCAGGGATTCAGCATTTTAAGTAACGCTGGACTGATGACAACTATAAAAACATACAATGTATGTAGATGAAAAAATGTTATATTCCTGTTAACTGATATTCCTGTTAACTGATATTTCTAATGTCTTGCATGATAATTTAGTGAGGCTGTTGGAGGGAAAGTAGGCAACAGTAATTGAGCAACAAAAACAAGGAAGGGGCAAACATTTTAAAATGAATGAAGGACCATGGCTGTGTTGCCTATTTATTTTTTTAAGTAATCATCCTGGAAGGAAAATAATCATATCAAAATAACTAGAAGCCAAAAAAGACAACTCAAGTTATCTTAAGGTTTTGCTACATTACAACTTTTAAGTTACTCTTAAACTGCAATGCTAACTAGAACTGTGGTATCACAACATAAAGCAAACTGATAAATGAGGAATGCACTACAGTACGGAATTCAAAAACTGCGGAAATCAAGTTTGGTTATCGTCCCTGCTCTGCATATCATACAGTTTGCTCAACTAAAGGACACACAGTACTATTTTCTTCTTTGACTTCTACTCAGACCCTCAGAAGTACATTCTTACAGAGTACAAATGAATGACAAAGACTGCACCAACATATACTTACTTGTTCACGTCTAAAATAAAATGTCTACAGCTTCCACAGCCAAATTCTAAAGTTACAGTACCCATAACTGTCAGCAAATAGAATACTCCCAGAACGTGCAAAAGCCAAAAGTAAAAACTGCTGAATCTACCAGAAGCTGATATTTCTTTACCTGCTCGCCATCGTGCTCCCCGTGCTCTCCTGCCCCAAAATGTACCTCTACTACAGCAGCCATCTTGAAATGAAAAGCTTCAGATAAACCGCTTCCGGTAACAAAATAAGGGGTAGGGTTATGCCGATATTTGGCCATTCAGAAGACTGGTATGTCACGAAGCCACGGTTGTGAGACGGTCTGTAGGAGTGGTATGGGTGGGGAATAGTGAGTGCCTTTTTCCCAGTTTTGGACATTTTTCCGCACAGTTGCTAGTATTACTGCGTTCCTTGCACCTAATAGTGGAGTAGTACACAAACCATCACGCCGAATTAATTTGTCTCCAGTTATCAGACCAACGCCACTCAAATAACTTCCATATATTATAATTCCCCAGCTTTTTTCGCTTATTAATGAGGCTGTCTGTCCTACTAGGCAAATATATTTTTTCTGAAGCGCGTAGGTCTGCACAGCTAGCAGAGATGTCCTGGGCTTTGACTGTGGCATACCTCTTAACTGTGCAGATTTTTGCACAATGCCCAGATTTTTACCTCTTGATATTTTTGGTCCATTTTTCATAAAATTGTGGTTTTCTGGAAAATTAGTGACAACTCATTAAAGATTTAAGTTAGAAAATAATGACAGACATTTGCGTTTCAGACGTCATACCCTTCAGAAAATTCATGCTAATGGAAAACGTGTTATTCTATCAACTTTATAAGTTTGTAAGATAAATATTTAAAAATTGGTCCTATTTTTGGTCCTTTGTCCCACTTTTATTTATGACATTGTCCAGATTTCTTGCTCTTAGAGGTTGAGAAGTAATGTGGTGACATTTCCTTTGTCCTTAAAACTCAGATTTTTTGTGGCATTAAAATAACGGTTTCCGCAAACCGCGCCGACTTATACCTCTCAACCTCTTGGCTATAAAATTTGGACAAAGCCAAAAAATGGGGGGGGGGGGCAAAGGCCCCAAAAGAGGGACAGAGTTTAAATATCGCTTTTATAAACTTAGAAAGTTTGTATAATGAAAGGGTTTGTCTTAGCATGAATTTTCTGAAGGTTATGAAGTCGGAAACTTAGATGTCTGCCGTTATTCAGTAACTTCAATCCTCAGTCAATTGCCAGAAAACATCAAATTAAATGTTATGAGGAGCAGAACATCAGGCAAAAATCTGGAATAATGCAAAAATATGCACTGTTGAGATGTACGAGTCACATACAGGTTAATTCACGATAAATTTGACAAGAAATAATTAAATAATTTCAATGGTGAAACCAAAAAATGACAATCTTTGTAAAGTATCTTTACTTATTATTTCTTTATAAGTAAAGCCTAAGCCATCGGTCTATAGACAACCAAAGCCATTATCTAAAGATCGGAATCAAGACCTTCACCATTAATACCAACCCTTGGTTTTGCTTAGATTATGGTATAAAGCTAACGACTATGTCTAATCGGCAAACACAACATTATTGCTGTAGGTGGACACTGGAAGTTCAGATGATTCACCTTGCAATCAAGTGAAACGTTGTTTATAGTTTCAATTAGCTTAAAGTAAACTGCGCTGATGATCCTGTAAATGATCAAATAGGATCACTGCTCTAGACCAGTTTACAAAATTAAATAAACAAAAACAAATAAATTGTATTTGTCAAATAGCATTGCAGCACACCCACCAGTACCACTAGCAAGCTGTTACTGTCTGTCTTGCAATACTTTATACATCACTTTCAGTTAGCATGTACGGGGAATGCAAACGCTTCCATTGCCCTACTCAAAAAATCACAGCTTTCTTCCAATATGTTGATGCTTCCTCTCCTTTTAAAATAATGTCGAACAAAATATTCCAGATCTTTATCACTTTCCCCCTCCTAACTTTCAGACTTCCACAGGAATATCATCTATTCCCGGAGACTTTCCTGAAGATTGATTATACACCACCATTTTTATCTTGTCTCCTCTTATCTTAACGGTTAGTTGTTGAGCCTCATTTACCTCTAACCTTGACATAATTAAGTTTCCCATAAAGATTTTCATTTGTGTCCCTTCTTGATTTTCACATCTCTCTGCTTTATACAATTTTCATACAACTTCTGAAATATCGTTAATATCTCTACAGTATCTCCAGTTATTTTTCTTGCTATAGGCTCCCAAAAATTGGCAACAACCCTATCGAATTTATACTGCCTAAGTCATTGTGCTAAAAGTTCATAGGTTCATACTAGGCTACCTGCCCTAGGGCATTTATAAGCCTAGCCAGAGTGTATTTGGCTTTTGCCACCCATTTTAAATTAATTTTGCTATGCCCTTTTTCGAGGTTAGTATACTGTGCCTCTGTCTAACAGTGACACAGAAGTGATACCCAGGGTAAACCTACAATCTCCCATCCACTCATCAAGATTCCTCTTGAAGAGAGTCAATGAGGGACTCTTCCTAACCTGGACTGGGATTTTATTCCAGAGTGAAGGGAGCCTCTGGATTATGAATCTGTCCCTCCAGCATGTCCTATTTATTTCAGTGCTGAGGTTCAAGTCTCTCGAGCGCGTAGCTTGATGGGATTTGGATTTTCTGAGGTGCAGCATGTCCATTAATTCCGGGTTGGACATGGCTTTATACGTCAGGCACAGATCGCCTCTGAGCAGGCAGTATGCCCCTGAGTAGAGCTGGAGTTTCTTTAACCGGGCAGCATATGGCATCTGTTTGAGCCCTTTGATCCTCTTGGTGAGGTACTTTTGGGGTCTTTCCAGTTGCTGCAGGTGCAGGGGCGGCCCGTGCTATTGGACTGCCGGACTGCAGCCCCCTCAACAAAAAAAAAAAAAGAAAAAAACATTTTTAAAATTCGCAGACTTCGCACATGCGCAGTAGTCCAGACTACTGCGAGTCTACTGCGCATGCTCCAGGCAGTCCAGGTAGGGAAACATAGGAGACGTCTGTGCACAGACTCGCTGGGAAAACGCATCGGGGCCGGACTGCAACAGCAGCAGTCAGTCTCTCTCATCGGGACTGTGGATTAGGGTTTGGATCACAGGACTGTGGATTATTGCGCGGGCATTTGGATTACATTATGGAGAATGGGCAGCAAGGACAGATAAGTGTGTTAAGTATTGTAGGGAAGTGTGTGAATGAATGTATGCCTACTTGAATGGTGTGTGTATGTGTGTGTAAATGCCCCAGGTGCTCATGGTGGTGTGGTAGGGAATACCTCAGGCTTGAACCCTGTACCCTGTATGCAGGTGTTAAAGACTTGAATTCCCTACCCACCACCATTATAAAAATTGCAGATTTTGCCTCATATTTGATCTGATCTGTTCCTCATAATATCTGTGGTTTGTAAATGTTGCAATGCTTGATATTTGATGATGTAGTAGTAGCATTGTTGCCTCACAGCTGCAGGTTTTTAGGTTTGATTCTTGGCTGGGGTTCCTTCTTTGTTGGGTCGTTTGCTTGATATTTGATGGTGTAGTAGTAGCAGTGTTGGGGGTTCCTTCTTTGTGGGGTCTGTTTGCTTGATATTTGATGGTGTAGTAGTAGCATTGTTGCCTCATAGCTGCAGGTTCTCAGGTTTGATTCTTGGCTGGGGTTCCTTCTTTGTGGGGTCTGTATCTTCTCCCTGTGTTTGTGTGGGTTTGCTTTTGTGTCCTCCCATGTTACGAAGACATGTCTGCATTATTTCTTCCTGGGCCTCTGCTGAAAATTGTTTTTGTTCCAAGTCAGACTGTCCTGATTAACAAATGTTAAATAAAATTGACAGGCATTTGAATTTCAGACTTCAGGTTTCTGAATGTTTAATTTCTTACATATTTGATGGTGCAGTGGCAGTATTGTTGCCTCATAGCTACAGGATTTGTGGTTTGATTCTTGGCTGTGGTGCCTTCTTTGTGGAGTCTCCATCTTATCTCTGTGTTTGTGTGGATTTGCTCTGGTATCCTGCCATTTTACAAAGACGTGTCTACAGTATTTTTCCCTGGGCCTCTGCTGAAAATTGTTTTTGTTCCATCAGAAGTAAAATTGACAGGCATTTGAATTTCAGACTTCATAGTCTTCAGAAAATACATAGTAAAACAACTTTTTATTCTAGCAATAAATATATAGTAACACAACCTTTTATTATAGCAATTGTTTATGTTTATAAGATGACTATTTGAAATTTTTCCTTATTTTTGGGACTGTAATACCCTGTTAGTGGCTTTGTCCACGTTTTTTGTGCTAAGGTTGACAGCTATGGCAAGAACTGAATTCACTGAATATGTTTGAGGGCTGTATTCCCTCATTACTGGGTTTGTCCAGGTGTTTTGTGCTAAGGGGTTGACAGCTATGGTGAGAACTGAATTAATTAAATGATAGCCATTTAAGTTTCAGTCTTCCTCTCGTTCACAAAACAGCTGATTTGGCGTAGTGGTATGTTGCTCTTGACTGTTTTGCACAGGGACCTTGTCTGTAAAATGTACAATGGTAACACAGCATTTTTCTTTCACAAAGCAGGTGATTTGGCAGAGTGGTATGTTCTGACTCTTTTTTGCACAGGGACTTTGGCAGTAAAATGTATGGTGGTACCGTGGTAACACAGCATTTTATTCTAGCAGCTTTCCAAGATTATACAAGCAATGTTTAATGTGTCCCTGGTTTTTGCCCTTTTGACCCACCCCAATAAATTTGGCTTTTTCCAGACTTCTTGTGCTGCGAAGTTGAGATGCAGTTGAGTATTGAGCAGATTTTACAAGGAACTGAGAGCTGCAGGGGAAGAGAAGTTTAGTGCTAATAGCACAACAGGCTGTGTGCTTGCTTTTGATGCAGAAGGTTGTTGGTTCTACTCCCATAAGGGGTGAATGCTGAAAGTTAAGATACTAATTATGAGCCTGTTATCAGTTTGCCATCCATTTCCTATTGTAATATTACTAGCTTATTTTTAATGCAATTTAGGCAATTTATTCCACAGGGGCATCAGACACTTTATTGTTCGATGACACCATGAAATGTAAAGGTGATTGCTAGCACCAACCTTTTCATTACAGATTTATTTAACGTGGAATTATTTAGATGACTTTTTTACTACTTCAGAGATTGTGCATATTTACTGATAATGGTGGACTGTAGAATTGTGCATATTTACTGATAATAGTGGACTGTAGAAGTTTGAGTAGACTTTTATGATGGAAATGTTCTGAATTGGACAGTTTTGTTTCATTGTTTACTGGAAAAATGTTCAAAGCAATAGGAAGGTGTATCAAAGAGCACATGTATGTTTCATATGCAAGGGGCCTATGATTTGAAAACAGCCCAGAATTAATTTTTATCTGCCATGAGTAAAATGTATTTTCTTTGAATGTGGATTTTAATGTTGTTTCAGTGAATGTGAGTTTCAAGGGCAGAGAAGGTTTAATGCCAAGTTTGTTATGTCTTAGTGTTTGTGCTGTAAAATGCAAAAATAAAACTTTCAAATGAAGTTCAAATCA
Organism: Protopterus annectens; assembly: GCF_019279795.1. Lineage (NCBI taxonomy): Eukaryota > Metazoa > Chordata > Ceratodontiformes > Protopteridae > Protopterus > Protopterus annectens. The sequence continues at coordinate 364,463,434 of NC_056736.1, forward strand.
TCATAGAAGTAAATCAGTATGCACATTAGTGTTTATGGTAAATGGAGTGAAATAGCAAATTAATGGATCATTGGAATGGCTGCAGGGAGGCTCCATTCGACCAGGGTTTTGTGAGGGGGAAGGGCAGCAAACTTAGACAGCCGCAGCTGAACCATACCTCCCAACTGTCCAGATTTTTCAAAGAATGAATAGATGTTTTGCTTCTTATTTTTGATTTGTTCCTCATAAAAATTTGTGGTTTTCTGGCAAATCATTTAGGAATTAAATCACTAAATAATGACACACCTAGTTTCAGACTTCATAACCTTCAGAAAAATGCATGCTAAAGTAAGACCTGTTCTATCAACTGCCCCAGTTTATAGAAGAGCATTTTTTAGTACTGTTTATATGTTCCCCCCCAGTATATTTGGCCTTGTCCAGATTTATGTCCTAGTTTATACAAGAGCAATTTTTAGTACTGTTTATATGTTCCCCCAATATATCTGGCCTTGTCCAGATTTATTGCATTAACAGGTTGAGAGGTACATGCAAATAAATTGCTTTATAGAATTAGGCATAGCCAAACCTCTGAACTGTCCCTGATTTTAACTCAAAATGTTGCTCTTCCCCTAATGATCCCTCCACAAAATAGCAATTTTGGAAGAAAACACGGAGAGTTTATAATTAAGAAATAACTGTAATAATCAGATTACTTTTATTTCAGAAATGCATGTAGATTATTTTATTTTGTCAGCTGCTCAAGTTAGCAGTACTAATATTAAAGTTATTCTTTGACAGGTTCCCAGCTGTATTGTGTTGCTATTTTATATTTTTACATCACATTTTTGGTCCATTTTTCATAAAATTGTGTTTTTTTGGCAAATTAGTGACAAATAATTAAAGACTGAAGTTAGAAAATAATGACAGACATTTGAGTTTCAGATTTCATACCATTCAGAAAATTCATACTAATGCAAGACCTCTATTAGCTTTCTAAGGTTATAAGAGCGATATTTTAAAAATTGTCCTTATTTTTGGGCCTTTGTCCCATTTCTTTGTATGGCTTTGTCCAGATTTCTTGCTCTGAGGTTGAGAGGTATGACAAATGTGTCAGGGCCATCACAAGTCAGCCAGAGACATTTCAAACTGTGACATACTTGTTACACCCCACTCCCCCATGTAGTGACTCTGGATGTGTCGAAGCAATGCAAGGAGTAGTTATGCAGTGTAAATGTGCAGAGAATCCCACCCATCCAAGGTAGACACAAGTACTAGAGTGGCTTTTCATCTGTCCTTGATTTTTGCAGAATGGTCTGGTTTCTGTCATCTTTTTTGTACTGTTGATTTATGCTTATTACTCAAAGTGCATGTTGCTCTGTGTTTAAGTAGCAATACTTTAATGACCATCAGGTAAGCTTGGCTGAGATTGCAAGATGCAAGTAAGCTTTAATAAGCATACTGTTAAAGAATTGCCAACATTGAAAGCCTTTCTGTTGCCATGTAGAGAATACTTAACTAGATAATGTATAAGCCTTGGGTATTGAAATGCATATGCCAGTATTTGTAATAAAGGACAGAATTACATTATTTTAAGAGTCTCATTACACTTGGAGACTTACAGTAATCTCTGCAGGCTTTAACCATAAACCGAATGCCAATCGTGTGGTCTATAACCTGTACAGTAATCCTTTTAAGCAATGTATCTTGAGCTTATTTCTTGTTTGCTTTTCATTTTTTACTTTGATCATGTTTTCCCCATGAAACAAGTAGTTGTTAGGCAGCAGGTCTTTTTTTGGATAAGGAACATTTTTACAAGTGGGGGCATCAGAGATTTCTACTTTCAGCATGTTACTTTAATAAAGCTGAATATAAATTATAATTAGAACTGCAGTGCAAGAAGTGGTTTGAGTTGAGTACTGCTTGTTTTTCTTATACTTGATTTTGACTGGCATTCCATTAATGTATTTAAAAAAAAAAGTAATTTATTTCTTCATGCCTCACAACCTTTTTTGTTTCCATCTAGATATTAAGCTGTCATGCAGCCAATGCATTGAAATATTTTTATTCTTCTACACTTCATTTTGTCTTGATTGGACTCTCATGACAACTGTTTGGCACCCAATGCAGTATATTTAGTTTTTGTGGTTTGCTACTACAGGTGTTTGTGTGTGTGGTAGGGAATACCTCAGGCTTGAATCCTGTACCTTGTATGCAGGTTTTAAAGACCTTAATTCCCTACCCACCACCATTTGTGAAAAAAAAAATGCAGATTTTTGCCTCATGTTTGATCTGATCTGTTCCTCATAATATCTGTGGTTTGTAAATGTTGTAATGCTTGATATTTGATGGGGCAGTTGTAGCATTTTGCCTCACAGCTGCAGGTTCTCAAGTTTGCTTCTTGGCTGGGGTGCCTTCTTTGTGGGGTCTTTATCTTCTCCCTGTGTTTGTGTGGGTTTGCTTTTGTGTCCTCCCATGTTACAAAGACATGTCTGCATTATTTCTTCCTGGGCCTCTGCTGAATTTTTTTTTGTTCCAAGTCAGACTGTCCTGATTAACAAATGTTAAATAAAATTGACAGGCATTTGAATTTCAGACTTCAGGTTTCTGAATGTTTAAGTCTTTGCATATTTGATGGTGCAGTGGTAGTATTGTTGCCTCACAGCTATAGGTTTTCTGGTTTGATTCTTGGTTGGGGTGCCTTCTGTGTGGAGTCTGCATCTCCTCCCTGTGTTTGTGTGGATTTGCTCTGGTGCCCTGTCATTTTACAAAGACGTGTCTGCAGTATTTCTCCCTGGGTCTCTGCTGAAAATTGTTTTTATTCTGTCAGCAGTAAAATTGACAGGCATTTGAATTTCAGACTTCATGTTCTTCAGAAAATACATAGTAACACAACCTTTTATTCTAGCAATTTTCTAAGTTTATAAGATGAATATTTGAAATTTGTCCCTATTTTTGGGACTGCATTCCCTCATTATTGGCTTCGTCCAGGACTTTTGTGCTAAGGTTGACAGCTATGGCAAGAACTGAATTCACTGAATGTTTGAGGGCTGTATTCCCTCACTACTGGGTTTGTCCAGGTGTTTTGTACTAAGAGGTTGACAGCTATGGTGAGAACTGAATTCACTAAATGATAGCCATTTAAGTTTCAGTCTTCCTCTTTTACAAAGCAGCTGATTTGGCGTAGTGGTATGTTGCTCTGTTTTGCACAGGGAGCTTGGCAGTAAAATGTATGGTTCTAGCAACTTTCCAAGATTATACAAGCAATGTTTGTGTCCCTGGTTTTTGGGCTTTTGACCCCCCCCCCCAATACATTTTGGCTTTTTCCAGTTTTCCTGTGCTGCAAAGTTGAGTATTGAGTAGATTTTACAAGGAGCTGAGAGATGCAGGCGAACAGAAGTTTAGTGCTGCTTAAGTGAAGTTGGTTTGCCTTGTTAATAGCACAACAAGTTGTGTACTTGTCTTTGATGCAGAAGGCTGTGGGTTCTACTCCCACAAGGGGTGGATGCTGCTGCACTGAGAATGTTCTCCTTGGTGAAGATACTAACTATGAGTTCGTTATCAGTTTGCCATCCATTTCCTCTTGCAATATTACTAGCTTATCATTTTTTTAATGTAATATAGGCAATTTATTCCTGAGGGGCAACAGGCACTTTATTTTTCGATGAAACCATGAAATATAAAGGTGTTTGCTAGCAGCAACCTCTTCATTAGTTACAGATTTCTTTAATGTGGAATTATTTAGATGACTTTTACTTCAGATATAGTGCATATTTGCTGATAATGGACTGTAGAATAGTGCATATTTACTGATAATGGACTGTAGAATTGTGCATATTTACTGATAATGGACTGTAGAATTGTGAATATTTACTGATAATGGTGGACTGTAGAAATGTGCATATTTACTGATAATGGTGGACTGCGGAAGTCTGAGTAGACTTTTATGATAAATGTTCTGAACTGGGCAGTTTTGTCATTATGGGTGCATGCATTTTGTTTCATTGTTTACTGGAAAAATGTTCAAAACAAATTTAAAACGCCCTCTAACAACTGTAATATATTGTACAAGGAATATAATTTAGTACAGTGAGGAAGGTGTATCAAAGAGCACATGTATGTTTCATATGCAAGGGGCCTATGATTTGAAAACAGCCCAAAATTAATCTTTATCTGCCACTGGCAAAATGCATTTTCTTTGAATGTGGGTTTCAATGCTGTTTCAATGAATGTGAGTTTCAAGAGCAGAGAAGTTTTAATGCTAAGTTTTCATTGTGAGACTGCATTGCTTTGTTTAGTAGCTGACTTAGTGTTTGTGCTGTAAAATACAAAATAAAACTTTCAAATGAAGTCCAACTCATCATACAAGTAAAGCAGTATGCACATTAGTGTTTATGGTAAAAGGAGTGAAATAGCCAAGTAATGGTTCATAGGAATGGCTGCAGAGGCTCTTCAACCGTGATTTTGTCAGGGGGGAAGGGCAGCAAACTCAGACAGGCCCAGCTGAACTATACCTCCAACTGTCCAGATTTTCAAAGAATTAATAGATTTTTGCTTCTTATTTTTGGTTTGTTCTTCATAAAATTTGTAGTTTTCTGACAAATCATTTAGAAATTAAGTCACTAAATAATGATACACTGAGTTTCAGACTTCATAACCTTCAGAAAAATGCATGCTAAAGTAAGGACTGTTATTCTATCAACTGTCTCAATTTATACAAGAGCAATTTTTAGTGCTGTTTATATGTTCCCCCAGTATATTTGGCCTTGTTCAGATTTACTGCATTAACAGGTTGATAGGTACATGCAAATAAATTGCTTTATAGAATTAGGCATAGCCAACCTCTCAACTGTCTCCGATTTTGGCTTAAAATGTTGCTCTTTAATAATCCCTCCGCAAAATAGCAATTTTGGAAGAAAACATGGAGGGTTTACAATTAAGAAATAACTGTAATAATCAAAGTTATAGATTACTTGAAATGCATGTAGATTCTTTTATTTTGTCAGCTGATCAAGTTAGCAGTACGAATATTAAAGTGTCCCTTCTTTGACAGGTTCCCAGCTGTATTGTGTGGCTATTTTATATTTTTGCATCACATTTGGTCCATTTTTCATAAAATTGTGTTTTCTGGCAAATTAGTGACAAATCACTAAAGACGGAAGTTAGAAAATAATGGCAGACATTTGAGTTTCAGATTTTATACCCTTCAGAAAAGTCATACTAATGCAAGACCTATTCTATTATCTTTCTAAGTTTATTAGAGCAATATTTAAAAAATGTCCTTATTTGTGGGCATTTGTCCCACTTCTGTGTATGGCTTTGTCCAGATTTCTTGCTCTGAGGTTGAGAGGTATGACACGTGTCAGGGCCATCACAGTCAGCCAGAGACATTTCAAATTGTGACATACTTGTTGCACCCCACTCCACCATGTACTGACTCTGGATGTGTCCAAGCAAGGCAAGGAGTAGTTATGCAGTGTAAATGTGCAGTGTCCCCATCCAAGGTAGACACAAGTACTACAGTGGCTTTTCATCTGTCCTTGATTTTGCAGAAAGGTCTGGTTTCTGTCATATTTTTGTACTATTGATTTATGCTTATTACTCAAAGTGCCTGTTGCTCTGTGTTTAAGTAGCAATGCTTTAATGACCATAATGTAAGCTTGTCTGAGATCATAAGATGCAAGTAAGCTTTAATAAGCATACTGTTAAAGAATTGCCAACATTGAAAGCCTTTCTGTTGTTGCCATGCAGAGAATACTTGATTAGATAATGTATAAGCCTTGGGTATTAAAGGACAGGATTCCATTATTTTAAAAGCTCATTACACTTGTTGGAGACTTCCAGTCATCTCTACAGACTTTACCCGTAAACTAAACAGAATGCCAATCATGTGCGGTCCATAACCTGTACAGTAATCCTTTAAGCAATGTATCTTGAGCTTGTTTCTTGTTTGCTTTTCATTTTTTACTTACATGTTTTCCCCATGAAACAAGTAGATAGTTGTCAGGCAGCAGGTCTTTTTTGGATAAGAAACATTTTTACAAGTGGGGGCATCACAGAGATTTCTACTGTCAGCATGTTACTTGGCACTTTAATAAAGCTGAATATAAATTATAATTAGAACTGCAGTGCAAGGAGAAGTGGTTTGAGTTGAGTGCTTCTGGTTTTGCTTGTACATGATTTTGACTGGCATTCCAGTAATGTATTTAAAAAGTAATTTGTTTTTTCATGCCTCACAACCTTTTGTTTCCATCTAGATATTAAGTAAGCTGTCATGCAGCCAATGCATTGAAATATTTTTATTCTTCTACACTTATTTTTGTCTTGATTGGACTCTCATAATGATGGTTTCCCATGCCACCCAGGGGAGTGTATTTAATTAAAGTTAGTTTTTGTGGTTTTGAGCATAGCTCCTCCCCTTTCTGGTTGGCCACACCCCTTCCCCTTGACCCCACCCATTCAGCTGGCTCCTGCAGCCCCCCTTTGATTTGAAGTCACCAGCCGCCACTGTGCTGGTGTCTGGTAAGGTACATCCCAAAAGTGGCATTGTACTCAATTGTGGGCCTGATGAGGGATGAGTAAAGAGGCATGATGACCTCCCCTGATCTAGATGTGAATCCCTTCATGATTAGGTGGGTTATATAAAATGTTTTTCTAACCACTTTGGCCACGTGGTTGTCAAATGAGAGATTGCTATCAACTTGGGTCCCCAGGTCCCTAATTACTTCTTCTGTACTTAATGGATTACCACCTATGTGCTAATTTGTGGGCACTTTGTTTCTGCCAAAGGGATGACTATACACTTTTTGGCGTTTAGCTTGAGGCCATGGCTCTGGCACCAGTTGTCTGTTTCTATGAGGCCCTTTTGGAGGATGCTTGTGTTGGCTGGAGAGTCGATTATGGCACCCAGTTTGCAGTCATCTGCGAACCTGGTCAGCCACAGTCCTTCTGTGTTGGCCTGTACCTCCGAGAAATATATACAGAACAAGAGAGGTCCCAGGACTGAGCCTTGTGGGATGCCACTTGTAACTGGTTTAGAGTCTGACATGGCTCCAGCAATTCTAACCATGTGGGTTCTGTCCTTGAGCCAGTTTGCAACCCATCTAGTGACATAGGGTTTATATTTAAGCTGGTGAGCTTATCTATAATGCCCGAGTGGGGTATTGTATCAAAGGCTTTTGCGAGGTCCAGGTAGGCTGTGTGGACCACCTTTCCCTCGTCAATGGCCTTGGTGACTGTTTCAAAGAAATTGACCAGGTTTAAGAGGCAGGATCTGCCTTTAACAAAGCTGAACTGGGTAGGATCCAGTGTCTGTAGGTCCCCAATATCTTTATTTATGAGGTCCATGATGATCCTTTCCATAGCTTTGCAGACCAAGATAGTCAGGCTTATGGGGCGATAATTTCCAGGATCCGTTGAGGCACCACTTTTGTGGAGAGGGACCACTCTTGCTGTACGCCACTCTTTGGGTACATATCCTGTAGTAAGGCTGAGATTGAACAGTAGTTTTATGTTTGGGTTTAGCTCTTCTTGGAGTTCATGTAGGATGCAGCCCGGGACACTGTCTGGTCCCACTGATGCTGTGTTTTTTGCTTGGGAGAGGGCGGCTCTTACCTGAGCATCTGAGATGTCAGGGGGGCAGCACTCTGCTGGGATAGATATTTGCCCTTTTGGTGGGGGGGGGGTTTGCGCTGAACCCATCAGCTAGGATGTTGGCAATGTCTGTGGGTTTGGTGTATTTTCTGTCATTTTGGACTAATTCTGAGCATATCTGGGAATTCCCACCCAGGTTCCTAACATAACTAAAGAAAGCCTTGTGATTATCCTTAGTGTCCTGTGCAATTTTCTCTTGAAGCTGGCCTTAGACGATTTTATGAGTGCCCGTAGTTTTTTGCTAATACTGATCAGAGATGCCTTCCCTTTTTGGGATTTTGCTATATCATGTAGTAGCTTCCTCCTTCTATTGTATAGTTTGTTTATGGCTGGGGTCCACCAGACAGGACGTCTGCCTTTGGAGGAATGAGTCTTGGTTTTATTTGAGATTGCATGATCCATGCATTCCTGAAGGTGTTCATAGAATGCGTTCATAAAGGATTCTGCGGTCTGGACCATATTTTCCACAGGCCCGGGGGCTTTGAAGGATTCCACCTCGGTTTTGAGGAGTGTGAAATTGGCTTTAGAGAAGTTTTTCACTGTGGTTTTCTGGGCAGGGGGTGGAGTCGGGATGTGAATATCCAGTGAGATTAGTTTATGGTCTGATCTTACCAGTGAGGGATACACTTCTGGTCTGGAGCATAGAGTCCCCATGTTGGTGATGATCAGGTCCAGTATGTTTTCCCCTCTTGTGGGAGTGGTAACAAGTTGTTCCATAGCATTTGAGTTTATAAAGTCTAGGAACCTTTGGGCTAGGGTGTTGGAGCTATAGTAATGTTCCCAGTCTATGTTTGGGTAGTTGAAGTCACCCAATATAATGGTGTTTGGAGAGACCTTCATATTTTCCAGTGTTCTCAGGAAGACCGAGTGGGGTTCCTGGGTTTGAGAGGGTGGTCTGTAGCAGGCTATAAACTGGAAGGCAGTTTTACCCACTGTTAGTTGCACATGGATAGTCTCTGATGCTTCGTGCTGTGCCACCAACCTGGAAGTGTGGGTATCTTTGACAAATATTGATATTCCCCCTCCTTTTGTGGTTCGGTCCAAGTTTTGGGGCCGAAAAGCATGGTATGAGGCATACCCCGGTAGTGCTGGGGTGCTCTCAGGAGCCTTGAACCAGGTTTCTGTTACTGCACAGATATCGATGTTCTCCATGCTAAGGAGAGTTTCGAGTGCGTGCATCTTGAGGTTTAGACTTCTGACGTTGAGTAGCATTACTCTTAGTTTCTTATCCCTTGTGATACCTATGGAGGTGGGTTTGTCTTTTGAGCCTTGCCTAAAAAAGGCACTATGGGGGTAGCAAGAGCCTTTGCCAATATCCGAAAGCCCAGGGGTGACAGGTGCAAGCCGTCCCTAGCGAAGCATCGTGGCTTGTCGAGCACGTCATCCCAGGCTGACAGGCATTGGATCCCCATTGAATTACACCAATACTTAAACTAATTGTTGAAATTGATCATCTTGTCTTCATATTGTGGCATCATTCTTGGTGAGGATAAGATGCTACTCAAGATCAGGGTCATACTGGCCTGGGCTACATGCTCAGAGAGCTCCTCTATGTCTCTTTTCATGTAGTCCAGGGAGGTACTTCTCAGGTCATTCACACCAGCATGGACAATGACTGAGTCATATTTGTACTTGCCTTGGAGTGACCTGAGTGCTTGTGTTATGTGGCGGATTCTAGCGCCCGACAGGCAGCTCACCATGACCTTCTCCTTGTTCAGTCTGGTGAGCGGGACGTCAGTGTGCCTGATGATAGAGTCACCTATTACAAGTGTATCAGGTGTGTTGTTTAGCCTTAAGGGCTGTGACTGTTCGGCACACTGGCTTTGTGAGCTATATGTTGCACGTGTTTTGTTTTGGGGTAGCGGTTGCTTGTGTGTCTACTTTGGAGGTCTCTGCTGCTTAGGCAGATTTTTATTTAGTGCCTCTGAGTATGTTTTTGTGTGTTTATGTGTTTGGTTTGCTGTCGTGGTAGGTCTATGTGAGACTGGAATTGTAGTGAGTGTGGTTTCCTTCTCCTCCTGACTGGTTACGCCAGTACTGAGTTGAGAGAGCTTAGCCTCCAGTTTGGCTATATGGTTGCATCTCTCACATGTGTTGGAATTTGTTGGGAGGAGGAGAGGGTTGTCTGTGTACATGAGGCAGTTGTAACATTGCCTCAAGATTCCCAGATTCACCAGCTGGACCGGAGAGGAGATTGACAACTGACCTTTGGACATGCTAGAATAGTATTGGGAATTCCTTTATAATTGAAAAAAAGGGCCAATGGGGAACAAGGTACTCAAGGAGAGTTTGTGAGGGTGTAGTGCTTTTAATTTTTAGTGCTGACTTATACAATTGCTTTAGTGAGCAAGTGCCAGGTAACTTAAATGCAATGTGTTACAGGTAACTTAAATGCAAAAACGACAATCAGTAACTTTCTTTCAAGTGAAACAAGGAAATAAGTACAGTAAGCAATGCAGATATCACTAGGGATCCACAGAAACGCTAAAAAGCCACGTTTTAGGTGGAGTTAGTGTTTCAGGGAAATAACAAGCAAACAAACAACAAGCATACAAACAAAGCTAGATGCAGCAGGCCTGGATCTAGTCTATGCTACAGCAAACAAGGTGTAACAATTTCAGTAAGAAACAGTTAAAATATGCAGGCACTATAAGCCTTTAACCAGAAATTCCTAGCTCAGAAGGGCAGAGTCCAGCCTCTCCTCCCACAAGAGTGCAGACCACGAACCTTCTTAATGTAAAATAACTGGCCTGAAGCCCAAGTGCTTAAACCAATGGCCTTAGAATAACAGTTACAATTTAATCAGGCTACTAACCAGTAGTAATAAAGGCAGCAGAATAAATTTAATTGAGTACTTTTAAAAGAGGCAAAAAAATAAAGTAATAAAGTAGGAAGAAACACAAATACAGTAAGGCAGATGAAGTGCAATTTTTTTTTTTTGAGATGGAGGAAACAGAGCAGATTAAGATACTAAAGGGGAATGCCCTTCCCAAGTGCTCTCTCTGTACACCACAGAGGAGATGGGACTGGTAAGAGTATCCAAATCAAAATATGATCTCACTGTACTCAGTTGAGTGAATAAATGAGTTGGGTTCAGGAGGAGTGTGCAAAAAGAGATTTACAGCAGGGCCGGGCAATTCCAAAGCCACTGCAGAGATTCAGAGACACAATATTTACTGAATCCAAGACACACAATATTTACTCACTCAAATCTTAAATAAGTGCAGAAAATACACTTAAATCAGCTTGTGTCTAGTTGATATATGCAGACAAGTCTCAGTAGCCAGCAACTCGATTTTAAATGATTTCTAGAAATGTAACCAACACAGATTTTAATGCTAGCAGAAACCCCCAAGCTAATTAACACTAACAAAGGAATTTCAAAGCAGTCTAACAACTTTCAGTGAGCTCAGATGGCTAACTGCAGAGATTCAGAGACACAATATTTACTGAATCCAAGACACACAATATTTACTCACTCAAATCTTAAATAAGTGCAGAAAATATACTTAAATCAGCTTGTGTCCAGTTGATATATGCAGACAAGTCTCAGTAGCCAGTAACTCGATTTAAAATGATTGAAGCTCCTATAGCAATTAGTATAATTACTCTCCTTTTCTGTTGTCCCTGATATTCTGCTGAATATCCATTCTGAAATTCTTTCTTTGTCAAATGCTCATGATCATTTTTTTTCCAAATGTGTCTCCTGCAGCATTGCTATCTACACTCTGCATTTCTTAATATAATTCAATATTCTTTCCTTTTTGTCTATACCTGTAAGGCCATCTACATTCAAGGATAATATGGACAGCATAGCCATTATGATGAAAGGCTATCATTCCCACCTATTATGCATGCCCGTTTTTATTGAATGTGTATTTCCAACTTATGTGTTACATGCACACCCTAATGTTTGGTAAACTGATCTTTTGTACTGTTGTTTTTTATCATCTCTATTTGAACCCATGTCACGTTCTACAAGACTTTTTATTTTAATGACAACCCTCAAACAAATAACTAAATACATTTTCACAACACCCCCATCTCTTATTAACTTAGAACAAACACAAAAACTTGTACAATTTCAAAAAATAAAGTTTAACTCTTCCAGATATGAACAATTGCCCCAAAATGACAAACTACACACACAGGCATCACTTAACCTAAAATTAATTAACTTTAATTGCTATTGATGTTCTCTGATTTCCAAATTTAAATACCATTATCCTCCTCTGGGGTTTTGGCGCCCACATCTAAGATGATAACTAAATCTTGTAAAACTGCAGCATTCTAAGGTATGTTTATACAAGGAATTGTTTAAATTGGCCTTACAGATGGCATACGAGTGCTCATAGATTCTCTTCCTTAGTTGTCTCTCTGTTTTTCCTACATAAAAGAATCCACATATATCACAAATCACTATATAAATTATGCCCCTGGTGTTACAATTCCCCTTTTTAACTTAATTATAAATGGTGTTCCTTTCATAAGTACAGATTGTGCTACCAAGATGTAGGGACATTGTTTACATGTACCACATCTAGTTGTACCTCTCAAAGGAGGGGCAGTATTAATCACTACATGCTCAAAAATTAAGGTTTGTGCCTGTTTTATACACAAAATGTGGTTCATAACCTATAATCTTCATTATATCTAGGTTTCCCTTAAATATCACCTAATTCTTAATAATTATATCTTTAACTTCCCCTTTCTCAAGAACCAAAGGGAACTACCATACTTCTAGAATACATCCATGTGTTACCACCTTCTGGGGGCATAAAAAGAGAATTGTCCCCCAAGAGTGGTTTATATTTTGTACCCCATCCCAATATCACCTCTTCACAAATGTGCCATTGTTCACAAACCTGAAAAATGTCCTAACGTAACTTACATCCTTCAGCACTACTCACCAAACCCACTTCACTCATCAGATAAAAAAAATACTCCTAAATCAAACAATGCTTCTGGAGATTGTCTCTACTTCTCCTACATCTCTAAAATCCCGGAGCTCCACTCCCCTTCCCCTTACTCAAACACCTCAGATTAAATCTTTCAGGTCAACACCTAATGCGCAAACAATAAACACATCAGTATATATCAGCAAATAAACATTTTTGTAAGTCATGACTACAATTTAATACACGAGTACAATACTGATGCAAAAGAAAGAAAGAAAGTTGAAGGAAAAAAGAGAAATTTATTTGTGAGAACAATGCCTTTGAAAAGTGATATTTAATGAAAAACGTATTTAAGTAAAGTGCAGGTAGAAGTGATAGTTATACAATAGTGTGCTGGAGGAGCAAGGTAAAAAAGACAGGTTTGAGAGGCAACACCAGGTAAATGGGTAGCAGTGGCAGCACAGAAAGTGGTTAGATCATGCACTGGATGTGGTAGGGGTTGAATCAGATGTCTAGTAGATAAGATGAGTGAGAGGAAGGTTGGGGAAGGCTGAGTAAGAAGACATAAGATTGTTGCAGTGAAGACAGTCTGTAACCTTCCATTGTATGGTTTGTGGTTGGTCAGAGACAGATACAGAAGGACTGTGATGTGAAATGGAGTAAAAGAAGATATTTTAGTAATTCTCCAGGAAGGAAAATCAAGGTAGTGAGCCAAGAGATGTTGAGGGGGAATAGCAAGGTATAATAAAAAAGTGTGTGTGTAAAGAGAAGAGGACGAAGTGGTAAGGAAAGGAGAGAGGAAAAAAAAAACTTGGGGAAAAAAAAGGATGATAGAGACACAGGCTGAATATATAATATGTCAGTACAGTGAGCTTAGATAAGGTGAGGGATAGCATACCTTAAAATACACTATGGGTAGGAATTCTTATCTAGCTAGCAGTTGATAGGGAACACAGCTGTTTTCTAATTAGGTGTTGACTTGAAAGCTTTCATCTGAGGTGTTTGAGTAAGGGGAGTGGAGTTCCGGGATTTTACAGATGTAGGAGAAATAGAGACAATCTCCATAAGCATTGTTTGATTTTGGAGTATTTCTTTTTTATCTGATGAATGACGTGGGGTTGGTGAGTAGTGCTGAAGGATGTGAATTACACTAGGACATTTTACAGGTTTGTGAACAAGGTTATGTGTAGTAAGTAGCTGTGCTAGGGTCAGGCAGTGAGGCAGTTTTAGTGCTACATAGTGGTGAGATTTTTTTGTCACATTAGCAGCCAATATGGCTAATTTGTTGTAGCATTACTTAAGGAAATTTATCTGGGTTGCCCAGAGATCAAGGAGAATAAGAGCTGCACAGAGGAGAGTTGTAAGGACTTGTAAGGTGTAAAGTTGAAGCAATGTATTTTCTAGCATTGTTTGTTAGGCCCAATTTTATTTGGTAGAGCGTGCCAATTTTTGATGATTTTTTTTATTATTATATCTTTAACATGATAGTCGAATGTTAAGTTGTCAACAGTTATTACTCCTAGTAGTGTAATGTGGATTACTAATTCATTTTTATGTTGTCTGTAGAGGTGAGAGTGAAGAGAAAGTTTTGGGTAGAGAGTTGTTTGGGATGAATAGGATGAGCCTGGATTTTGGGGGGGCTTAGAAGAAGCTGAGAATCAGAAAGTCATATTTCAATAGAGGTAATGGAATCCTGTTTTTTAGCAGCACAGATCAGAATGGCTTCACCCACATAATGGATGATTTTTGCATGTTTGCTTGCAGAGTGTAGATCATTTGCAAATACGTTGAATAAAACAAGGACTACAACAGAGCCCAGGGGGGACTCCAACTGCTATGGGAAGGAAAGAAGAGATGTTACTTTGCCATTTAACAGTTTGTTTTCTGTAGGACAGGTAGCTGTCAAAGGAAATGAGTTTGGGGGTATTTAGACTTAGGTAGAACAATTTTAGAGCCATGCTGTGTGTGATGTAGTATAAAAAACTTCCAATATATCAATGTAGGCTACATAAACTATTTCCCCTCATTTCTATTTTGATTTCTAGTAGTTACAAAGTTATAGAGGGCCTTAGTAATGCTATGATTAGGGTGGCAGTCATGTTGTGTTGGGGATGGCAATTATTGTCTGTACTGAAAACAAGTAGGTGTGTATGGGTACAGTTGACAGGAACTTTTGAAAGTGGACGTAAAATGGTTATTGGTTTGTGGTTGGTAAGATATGTGAAAGTGCCAGCCTTGTATAATGGTAAGATGTACAATTCTTCATAGCTTGAGAACATAGCTTTTTTAACTGGATCGATTAATTAATATTGAAATTGAATAGGCCAGAGCATCTGTTGCCATTTTAATGTGTTCTCCTGGTGGATTGTCTGATGCAGTAGTAGTAGCTTTCAGTTTTAGATTTTTTTTTTTATGGTGGAGGGTAAAGATGAGTTCCTGGGAGACCATTCTATTTTGGAGTGTCAGGTTTGAGGAATTTTGTGGGGTAGTGGAGGGTGAGAGATTTAGGAGAGAGGTTATTGAGTTAATGAAGTGAATACTGAATTGGGAGGCCACATCATTTGACTGAGTTGACTCACAGATAACAAAAGGGCTAGGCTGGGTGACTTAGCTAGGATTTAGTAGTTGATTGATAACAAGAAGTATTTTTTTTTTTTACTTAAAGTCTGGAGATTTGTGTAATATATTTTCTTGTCAAATGTACGCCTTTATTTGGTGCTATTTCTGAGGTATTTATATTTTTGCAGGTTAGACTCTGTCTTATTTTTTCCAAGTTTCCCATACTTTGTCCTTCTGGTTCATAAGTTGTTTGATTTGTTTAGAGAGCCAGAGTGTTGGATTTTCTTTGATTCTTTTGATTCTTATAGGGATGTGTATACTTAGAATATTGAGGAAAGTGGTGTTGAATAGGGAGATAGTGTTGTCTAGCTGAAGGGTTAGTAGATGGTTCCAGTTTATTCATTTTAAGTTTGAGATCAAGGCATCTTTTTGGAAGAAGGATAGATTGTGAGAGTAACTGTACTGGTGGAGTTCATGGATATTGTGGTGGCCATTTATAACAAAGGTATGGAGGTGGTCGTTTAGGGTGATAGGGAGAGAACAAGATAAGATCTTTTTGTTTTGGAGAGTTAGTGAGGATCCAATCAAAGGTGGATTTCCAGAATGCTTAGGGTACTTAGTTAGGGATCTAATAAGTTGGGTTAGCCCATTTAAGTTTATTGTATCATTAGAGAAGTTATTGCTTATGGTTTGTCAATCAATATTTAGATAGTTTTTGGATGTCTTTTATTTTTTCTGATTTGAGATTTTATTATTTTTTTTATTATGGTAATGTGCATTTAATTTATGCCATAGTCCTGATTAATATATTGTTTTATTCTGTTATACAGATTTAACGATGCATTTAAATTAGTGTGTGTGTGTTTCTGCTGTTTGGTGTTTCACATTAATTTATTGTTTTGACTTATGTTTTTGAGAACATTTCATTGTTTGGTAGGTTATTCGTGTTAAAAAAAATCAAGATGGTCATCATTTTTTACATGAGGGTACTCTATGGATGGTTCAGTGATATTTTACTGCAGTTCACCTTTCTGAGTAGAATGCTATTTGCTTAGAGGGCTTTATGCAGAAGTAACAGCCCTGTTACTGTTTTAACTTGTCCATTCAGGTTTTGAGATCTAGTTTGAGCATTTTCTAAGTAAGCAATACTGTTTGACAGCGGATACTACAGAAAATGAAAGACTGCCACTGGTGTTGTAAGGATAGGGGATCTTAGTGGCAGTATAGCAGTTTGTATTTTAGTTTATAGCAAGATGTCTGTACTGAATGCCTTAATATGCTTCATCAAACCACAGATCCTTTGGAACCATATGAGTCCTTCTATAGTGGCTACAGAAAAAAAGGTGACAATGTCTACCACAACAAAGAATGACAAGCTGACAATGTTTACCACACAAAAGAATGACAATGACACAGAATTATGAAACCAAATCAATGCTATGAAAGCTAGTCTACTAAATATCCGATACAGAAGTAGCTTGAAATACAAATCCATAAGAAGGACACTAAAGAGAGCAAGTAAACTAAAGCAATATCATAAGGGGTTGTTGTACTAGGGGTTGGGAAGGAACTTCAAGTGTTTTCCCACTGCATTAAAAAATCCATGAATAAAAATGATTCAAACAGTTAAATAAAAAAAAAAAAAACAATCAAGTAAAATAAAGCAATTTTTTTTTATCTGACTTTAATTAAATCATTTTTATTGGTAGATTTTTTTAATGCAGTGATGTATTTAATTGTTTGCTGGTGTTGTGTATTTTGACTCTTGAAAGGCCTTTTTGGCCGAGGTGCTGGAGCTTGTATTAATTTTTGTATATTTTATATTAAAGTTTGGGTCTCTTCCACTGGCCTTGGTCATTATTTAATAAATTCCCTCTCTCCCCAAACTGACAGCAAGTCAAACTAAACAAATAGTATAGGGTACAATATTAGTCAGGCCTATTTTTAACAGTAACTCTCAAGCAACCAGAAACTACAGTTATCCGGCATCTACCAATTCCCATGGGTGCTGGTTAACTGAGAGTTTACTGTATGCATATACAATTGCTAAACCATCTTATCCATAACAATCTACTCACACCCACTCAGCATGGCTTTAGGCTAGCACACAGTACAACAACCACTGTTATTTCTTTTACTGATACAGTCAACAAACCTAGAGACTCTGGCCTGTATACCTCTGTAGTACTACTTGATCTGACAAAGGCTTTTGACATGGTCTCATATGACAAACTCCTTCAGCAACTATCATTATTAGGTTGTTCTGTACCCACCACATTATGGTTTAATAGTTACCTATCTAATAGAAATCAATCTGTAAAGTGGCAATGTTGCCTATCCTGATACCAGACTAACAAAACTGGTGTCCCACAGGGGTCCATTTTCAGACCCCTGCTCTTCAAAATCTTTATCAATAATCTAAACACTGCCTACCAACACAGTACATTAATATAATATGCCAAAGACTCCACCATCATTTCCTCTTCTAACAACATACCAGAACTGTTGCAAAAAACTCAGAATGCCTTCACCTCAGTAGAACAATTGCTAAATGATGCACAATTACTGTTTAACACCAACAAAACCAAATATCTGCTTTCCCTCCCAAAACACTCTTATCTGAATTTTAAATTTACTTCCAAAACAAACTGAGGTAGAAATCATAACAAGTGCTAAGCTACTGGGTATCACTATAGACAACACTCATGTTCAACCATTACATTCATAATGCTATTAAAAAAAACTCATTTCAAATTAGGGACACCCTATAGACACAAACATTTTATGGATTCAAACACTAAAAGGATACTAGCAAACACCTATCTGATCCCCTCTCTACTCTACAGGGCTTCCATCTTTACAAACCTTCATGTAACACTGAAAGCCAAACTTCAGTCTTGTTACTATGCAATAGTTAAGTTTGTAACATGTTCATCATACCATGCACACTACTGCAAGGGTCTTAAAGAGCTAAACTGGCTTGAATTCCCTTACAATCTTGACTACCTACAACTTACAATTGCACAAAAACTAATATACAAACCTGATAACTGTCCTGCCTTAAAATCTATTCTGCATACCCACATTCCCACCAGAAATCTCTGCTCTGCTGACAGACAGCTTATAAACATACGTAAACCCAAGAAAAGAGCTGGCCAGTGTCTCTACTCCTGTGCAATTTCTAAGCTATGGAACAAACTACCTAACAATGTTACCAGTATAAACCGTACCAAAAATTTTAAGTTTACACTAAAAACAACTACTTACTCAACTCATGGATCTGCCATTGCCCAACAACTGTCAGCTAACCCCTTTCCTTCCTATCTTAATTTTGGCTCTCTCCTCCCATCACTCTACTAGCTTTATATTTTTTCTTTCACTCTTCATATCTTTCTCCTCTACATCTCTTTCCATCTGCTCTTTTTCTTAAGATAACGTCTCCTTAACAACTTATCCCCACTTTTACACCTCACTTTAACCTTACCCTTTTACACTCAAACATTACTTTAACTCCCACCCTGTTACTCCTTTCACTTGCACTAATTTCCTTAACATCAACAGTTCCTCTCAAGAACTATCAAATGTTTTTTGTTTCTAACCTATTATACTATTATACATTATTTTTTAATAAATTATGGAATGTTAATATGTATGTTTCAATCTACTATTGTATCACATGTTTTTATCCTATTTTGTTCATAACTTGCTCTTCTTGTTTGAACCAGTTAGTGTGTTTGATGTGACAAATTTTTGAGGGGAGTCTGTTCCAATTGCCTAAGCCTGGAACAGACTCCCTCAAAAATTCATCATATCAAATGCACTAACAGCTTCAAACAAGAACTGAAAATCTTCCTTGCAAACACCATCTTCTGCCCTTGCCAGGTCCCAACCTCATCAACACCCCCCCATCCACCTCAATATACCCCAAGACTTATATCTCTGTACTTTATAGATAGAATAAACTCTTGTAGGCCAATGAAAAGTTATCATTAACTTTGTTGTACATCAGTTTAATGTAAATGCCAACCTCTCTTGTGCCATGTTACCTGTTATGTTTGTTTTCTGTAATGCAAGGTAATGCTTTTGTGTTAGACTTACTGTACATAGCTATTTCAACTTCTGTAATGTTCTCAAGTCTGTCTCTGTTCCTTATAATTTATCAATGTACCTTATATTAACCTTTTATGCAATTGTGAATTTTTATTTGTACAGGATTAACCTTTTATGCAATTGTGAATTTTTATTTATTCAGTTCTGAATTTATGTCATTGTTAAATTTAATTTGTACAGTTTTGAAACTATGTAATTTTTGGCATATTTGGAGCTTTTCTCCTCGGGTCTCAACTGAAAATTGGCCTTTTTAGTTCAGCTGGACTAACCTGATTAACAAATGACAAATAAATAATATATGTTTACTATTATTATCAATTTTGTTTTCTCATTTCTGGAGCTTTTCTCCCCAGGCCTCCGCTGAAAATGGGTTTCTGACCCAGTCAGACTTTCCAGGTCAACAAATGTCAATAAATGTCAGTGCCAGATCAGAAGTCATTGCCAATCAGACCAATCAATGCCAAACAAGAATATGCAGATGTGCATAAAGGGCAGAACCTGGAAGTAAGTCACATCAACCAGACTATAAAATACCACCGCAGTCCCTGTAAATGCTCAACCAACACCAATGGCTGAAGGGATTTACAGCCAAACACTGACAGTTCCCTGCCACCATTCAGCCAGATACCAGTGGCTGAAGGGAATCTGCCACTTGCAGGTCCCAAGGCTGTGGCCCTCAGCTAGCCTTCTACACCATGGAGCGGCCCACCCAGAGAAGAGCCAAGCTATGTGAGCTGGCACCCCTCTCCAGGCCAAGTACACTCCTTTGTAATTTTAGTCTCCCAAGTCTGCCCTTTATGAATGCGACACCAACCTATCACTTGTGGAAAGCAAAAACTTGAAAACCCAGAGGGAAAAAAACAGGAAATTCCTTCCTCACTCCTAGTGCGGTCACACTTATGGGACAGCAAGCACCTACCTACTCATATCAGTCAACACTCACCACATCACACCTTGTGCTATCTACACCACTTCCTGCTTTTACTAGGAATGGTGGGAGGGTGGGTGTTCTGCTCTGTCCTGCTATGCTGTTGAAAAGAGATATGCCTGGCTACCTGTGGCTTTTTATATTCTTCCTCTACTTACCAATCTACCTTAACACAGCCCCTCGCCTTCCTCATCTTAGCCAACTTCCTGCCTTCCTGCCCCCCATCCCCATCACATGTATACTATTTTCCCCATGGCAATATAGCTATCTACGATTCCTTCACACTCTCTCTATCTGATAAGGCTCCACATGGGCAGAGTTTCCTACATCGTGCGAGGAGGGGCCACTATACAATAACTCATTTACTGACTATAATCCATCACCGTTTTGTTTTGGTTCTAGGAGAGACAAAGCAACATATGATTCAAAATCAGAGGTTTCCCTCTTTTCACATTTTTGTTTTAATATTTTAATTTACACACCCGTATACTGGCAGACTGTTAGCAGTTTTCGTAAAGTACCAACTCATCAAGGTTTGCTTTGGGCGGACTGATAGCAGACGTGGATGACATTTTACATTCTAGTATTTGATCTGATGTTGACTGTTCAGTCTTCATCAAACATGTAGGCTTTGGTTCTGAGCACAGCAAGCTTAGGATCCAAAGCTAGAGCTTCTTTCACCCTACCCATACTGCCTAGCTCCTCTGAGATACCACAGATCTCATTTGCTATGCTCAGCTAAAGCATCATGATCATTTATAGCTCCTCCATTAGTGTGTTTTTGGGTCGTGACTAAATTTTCTCCTTTTTCTTTACTTTTTTTCTACCCACCCTTTTCACTGTAAAAAAAAAAAAAAAAAAAGCTAGCTTAGTTAGTTCCTCTTAAGTTTTATAATCTGCTGTACCCTTTTGTGCATGGTCGTTGCAACTTTCTTTCTCTCCTCCTTTTTCTTCCCCCTTCTTTGTCACCATGTCAGAGAAATCTGACAAACCAGTAGGTTTTAAAAAATGCACTTGCTGTGGACACAAGATCCCTATATCTGACACCAACAGGGAGTGTGTTTACTATTTGGGTCCTACCCACCTTCAAGTAGATTGCTCTATCTGCACGGCCTTTACTCCTCATGCCCTTACAAATAGACATAATAATCTCATTCTCAGGGATCTAATCCCTCCTCCTTCTCCTGCAGTTGCTTCTGTTTCAGGGGCTTAACCCCCCCCCGCTATGAAGTTCAAGGAGGCCAGGAACCATAAGAAATGGTCCCTGTACCCCTCTGTGTCTTTGGAGTCGGAGCCTCCTGAGAAGGCCCCTAGACAATTGCAGCACAGTTCCCCGGTCCTGATACCAATTTCTCTCTCTCTCTCTCCAGCCTGTCCCCTGCCCCCACTTTGGGGCCAGAGCCATCAGCACCAAGACTGTCCCCTAGGTCATCTCACCCAGGCACCAATCCAGACCCTCCTCTGTGTCCTTGTCCATTAGGTCCTCTCTTGGAGCCTGTCAGAGAATGAGGTAGACAGATTGATGAGGAACTTTCTCAGTAGGCAGATGGGGGTCCTCTCAGCCCTGTCCCCAGTGGGATCTACGAGCAGAGCCTATCCCTCTCTCCTTCTCTGATCTGGCCTCCTGTTTTGGAGCTCCTGGATCCTTCAGTCCCTGATGCCAATCTGTTGGCCCTGATAGTTTTGTCTTCAAGTCTGACTGCTTCCTTGACTCACTTGGTTCCAACCTTGTCAGGGTCGAGCACGTCTCGGAACCAAAGCCTTGATGTTGAGTCCGTGGGGATTCCCATTGGTGCCTTGGCATTTGACAGCTCTGTGCCTACTCCCTCCTCAGAATGGAGGGCTGTTGGTGACTGGAATGACCTGCTCTTGATCCCTCGGGACAGAGCTATCCTCCTTGAGACACCAGCAGTCTTTCTGTCTTTGAGGTGGTGGAGCGGGTCCTCTCCACCCCTAGGAGACCTCCAGCACCTACTATTTTGGATCCACCACTTCTTGTCTTGGGCTCTGTATCGGAGACCTCTCTTCTGTCACTGGGACAGCTGGTTCCACAGAGCCTCCAGTCTCTTCCTCCCAGGGTACACAGGTATCCAGGATGGGTTGCCAAGTGCCCTCTTTTCTGGGAACAAGGAATAGTCTGGAATAAAATCCTTTGCCTGTTTGGTCTGAGGGGACAGGTTCTACTGCCCCCTGGGATATAAGTTTGTACTGCTTCACTAGAGACTGCTTACACCTGTCACCTTTAGGCTTTCAAATACTGGCCAAGGCCCTTGCCACCCCCATAGTGCCTTTTTTAGGCAAGGCTCAATAGACAAACCCACTGCCATAAATAGCACAAGTAACAAAAATCTGAGGGTAGTGCTACTCAATGCCAGACGTCTAAACCTCAAAATGCATGCACTTGAGGCACTCCTCAGTGTGGAGAACATCGATATATATGCAGTAACAGAAACTTGGTTTAAGGCTCCAGAGAGCACCCCAGCACTACCAGGCTACAACTAATACCATACATTTCGGCCACAGAACCTGGACCGAAATACAAAAGGCGGGGAAGTATCCATATTCATAAAGGATACCCACACCTCCAGGTTAGTGGCATAGCATGATGCTTCAGAGGTCATCCACGTGCAACTAACGAGAAAAACTGCAATTCAACTTGTAGCTTGCTACAGATCACCAACCATGTACCAGGACCCCCATTCTGCATTTCTGGAAACACTGGGAAACATAAAAGCCCTACCAAACACCCTAATATTGGGGGATTTCAACTACCCAAACATTAACTGGGAGAAATACTCAAGTACTAACTCCCTTGCCCAACATTTCCTACAATTTATAAACTCAAATGCCCTGGATCAACTGGTCAACACTCCCACCAGAGGTGACAACATATTGGACCTGGTCATCACCAACATGGGCGACCGGTGTTCCACACTGGAGGGCAACCCCTTGCTGGTTAGATCTGACCATAAACAAATCACTTTGGATATCCCCCACCCTGGACAAGGAAACCACCATGAAAAACCTTTCAATAGCAAACTTCACATTACTTAAGACTGAGGTGGAAAGTTTCAAAGCCCTCATGCTAAAGGATAACGCTGTCCAAGCTGCAAAATCCTTTACTAATGCATTCTATGGGCACCTACAAGAATGCATGGATCGTGCTATCCCAGGCAAAACCAAGACTAACTCCTCCAAGAAAAGGAAACCAGTCTAATGGACTCCTGCCACAAACAAGCTATACAATAGAAGGAGGAAACTAGTACAGAAAAAATCTTTCCACCCCCGCCACTACAGTGACCACGGACAGTCCAAGGCATATGGACTTCCAAGGAGAACAATCTGCATATCAATGTCCTAGAGAAGAGGGTGGTTCTTCTAGCATTGCAAGCCCTTCACTCCCTTCTTTCTCTGGGGACAATTGTGATTCAGACAGACAACATATCTCTTGTGTGGTGTCTCAACAAACAAGGTGGAATTAAGTCTTATTCCCTTTGTCAAGAAGCAATGAGTGTGCACCAAAAGGTTCTCTCTACCAACCACTTTCTAGTTGCAATGCACCTTCCAGGGGAGACCAGCATATTGGCGGACAGGCTCAGCAGAGTTCTTCTGATACCTCACAAGTGGTGTCTGAATTAGTCAGTGGCAAACCAGATCTTCCTCAGATGGGGTCAACCCTGCTGTGACCTTTTTGCCTCCCCTACAACAACAAGTGCAGCAGGTGCTTTGCCCTGATCATCCATAGGAACAGTCACCAAGAGATGCTCTAGTCCATGCTTGGCCTCCTGGTCTACTCTATGCCTTTTCTCCTTTCCCCCATAATTCCCAAATGTCTTCAAAAAGCACACAGGTTGAAGAGCAATGTGATTCTCATTGCCCCCTTTTAGCCTCAACAAGATTGGTCCACCTTCCTTTGGTCTCACCTAATTTGCCCTCTGTGGACCCTGGAACCATGTTGGGACCTTCTGTCCCATCCATCAGGGCAAATTCACCCAGATCTTCACAGTTTACAATAACCACATGGTTTCTCCAATTCCTATGATAACTAAACAATCCAGGCTTTCTTCCACTGTCTAGATTATCATTTCTTCTCATAAGTCTTCTACCCCAAAATTTTTTTATAAAAGTAAGTGGAAAAGGTTTTCCATCTGGGCCCAACAGCATCCCATTGATCCACTTACAGCACCCATTTCGGCAGTCTTGGATTTTCTGGCTAGTCTTTTTCATTCAAGGGCCAGTTTTTCTACCGTCAAAGTTCAGCTAGCAGCCATTTCTAATTTTCACATTAGAGAGAATGACGCATCTTTGGCTTCTTCTAGACTTTGCAAAGATTTTCTCAAGGGTGCTTTCCTTCTCTGACCTCCTATCAAGGATCCTACTCCTCCATGGGATCTTACATTAGTTCTACAAGCCTTGACTTTACCCCCCTTTGAACCCACCACTAAGGCTGAACTGAAATTCCTTTCCTGGAAAACAGCCTTTCTAGTGGCCATTACTTTGGCTAAGAGGGTTTCTGAACTTCAGGTGCTTTCTTCCAAACCTCCCTATCTTATTTTCCATAAAGACAGAGTTACTTTACATACTAATCCCTCTTTCTTACCAAAGTTCGCGTCGGTAAAAACTATTAATCAAATTTATTAATCTCCCTGTATTTTTTGCGAACTTTCAAAATAAGGGTGAATATATGTTGCATCTTTTGGCTGTCCATAGACAATTGCATTTTTGTCTGGCTAGGACAAAATCTTTCAGGAAGTCTGATCAGTTGTTTGTCGCTTTCTCAGACTCCAGAAAAGAGAAAGTGGTTGTTAAAATTACTTTTGCTCATTGGCTAACAAGCTGTATCATTCATATGTATCATTTGAATAATGTTTCCCTACCTAAACCAGTCAGAGCTCATTCCACGAGATCTATTGCCACTTCTCTTGGTTTCTGGTCTAGGGTTTCTTTAGAAGATATTTGTGCAGCAGCATCATTGGCAAACTCCCACACTTTCATTTCGCATTACAAACTTGGCACTGTATCTAGGAACAGGGCTGCCTTTGGTTCTGCAGTTCTCGAGAATATCCTTCCATAAGGCCACCTAGATCTATGTAGCTGGGGACTCTGTCCCACAAGTTTGATGAAGACTGAACAGACAGCATCAGATAAAGAAGTTATGTACTCACCATAATGTTCCATCTGTGTTGTTTGCATCAGTCTTCAACAACCTTCTCCCCCTCCTTCCAACTTTCTTGTCTCTGAAGGACCTAACGGATTATACTAGGAACCTTTTGTTTCTCTGTTGTGCCCCTGGACAACTTTATACTCTGTTCTCTTTTGGAATGCAATTTGTTGTTTATAGAAATGTACAGCAAACTCAATCTAAGGTATCTCAGGAAAGCTGGGCGGTATGGGTAGGGTATGAGGAGCTCTAACTCCTCGTTCAGATCGTAAGCTTTTTGATGACCGTGTAGGTTCTGCCCTCGGAACTGAAACCCACAGGTTTGATGAAGACTGAAGCAAACAACACAGATGTAACATTATGGTGAGTACATAGCTTCTTTTTATTACACAGCCTCCTGAAATAAAATATTACCCCCAGCTTTTATTCTTTTGTGTGTTTATCCAAATTCCATTTCCCTCTTCTATGACTGAAAAAATAGGCCACTAGTAGTGGCACCAGAGTAAAGTGCTCTGGGCCGTTACTGGTCACATCATTTGGATTAATACGTGTGTTTATTAAACGCAAAAAGTACACTCATTAAAAAACAGAAACTGTACTGCAAGAAATACAACAAAACAATATCAAGTAACTAATACATAGCATATTAACAGATTAAACAGTCAATTCAATCAAACCAGTTTGTTTGTGCTAGCCATGAACGTGGCTTTTGAATAAGAAAACACAAAGAAAAAGCTAGACCAGTCCTGGCCTCTGCACACTTGTCCGTTATAGGAGATGCATGGCTGAGCCTAAAAAGAACTGCATATGTTGAATAGTGGCATTTCAGAACATCCCATAATACTCTATTTAAATATTACAGTAATACTTGCTTGTTAGATTGTTATGCGCACTGGTACCAGACCATCATTAAAAGGAATATTTGGACCAGTCACCAGCCAAATATCCTGCTAACAAACGCATAAACAGAAGCAAATCAGCTATTTCCCCATTCACTTTCATTGTGTGATAGACATACACTCATGAAAACAAGAAGGAATGACAATTCTGCAATTATACTTAGTTACAGTCTTGATGCCACATGTCATGTACACTGTCACCATAGGTGTCAACCAATCAGGGACAAATTTCAACAGAATCAGGGACAAATCCAGAAAAAATCAGGGACAATCAGGCACCTTTTTAAAATATTAGTACTATTAACTTAAAGTAAACTGACGGAGTAAGAGAATGTGAATTAATATACATTTTCTGAAGTAAAAGAAATCTAGAACTTTTAAGTATTGGCATTATTTATTAAGTGTAATTCACCACCGTTCCTCCAAAAGTCATCAGTTTTAGGAGAGCCTAAGAGGGACAGAGGTAAGTTTAAGTCAAAATCAGGGACAGTTAAGAGGTATGTATGTCACACACGTAACTTTCTGCATAACTTGACACTCCGCAACACTTGCAGAATACATTTCCCAGAATGCTTCACAACATGGGTTCACCGTGGCATTCATATATTTTTATCATAGGTATTGAGATTCACTCTATGCCTCCAGTTGCAAAGGTCAGTGAAGCAGAGTATTATTATTACTGCTTTTTCTTTTTTATTTTTATGTTTCTGTTACAATCTATAGATACGAGGCTAAAGGTCATGAGGTGTGGTTTAAAAACGACGCGGGAGATTGAACTAGGAGTGAAAGAGCGATTACTTTTTTTTAAGTTTTTTTCTTAACATTTCTTTATTTTGTGAATGCAGACACGCGGTTTATGTACAAATGCAATCGAAGCCTATTCCTGCGTAGTAGCTGTCATATGCAGTGTATTTAAAGTAGTGTATTCTATAACCTTGCAAAATGTGTCCGGGGGCTGCTTCAGTGGCTGCAGAGCACAGCTTTCTGTAGACCAATGACTTGGATAATTAAGGTATGAAATGGTAACAATTAATTTCCCTGGACTGACTATCCATACCTTTATTATATTAAGTAGATGGGACTGGGCTTCAGAATATGCTTTTCTGATTTTGATAGAGCTATTTATCAACGTTTAAATTGACGTACATTTGTTATTTAGGTGATTAGATGTTTTTAAAATATGCTAAATTAAAAAACGAGGCCATTTCTGTTGTACTCTCTACGTGTTTTGGCGTTCCTTACAAGAACTGAGTTTTATGACCTTAGGATAAATGAGGAGCTTTATGCTAGTAACGCAAACGATGCTCGCTGTTTGGCAGTTTGTCGGGGAACTGCTTATGTGAAGTCTAGGAGCGACACGAGACGTTTAGATTGCTGTATAGGGTAACGTCAATTAGTAGCACTGGTTGTGTGTAATGCTGCTAATGGATAAAGTGGTTTAGTAGTACTGATAACTTTGATATACCCGTGTGTAATAGTGCTGGTAGTGGTAACAGAATAACCATAGAGTTTTTTTCTCATGGTGTATGTTTGATGATTGAAAATGCGCTTTCCAGCTATTGTGTTGTCTGGTAATGTAATATTATAAAACTTGTTTGTTTGTTATAAAGACACTATGGATAAAGTTTGCACTTAATATTTCATAACTCAACAGAATCGAGGGCAAACCCAGAAATAACCAGGGACAGTCTTAAAATGTTAGAACTGTTAACCTGAAACATTGACAGAATTTGAGTATGTTATGCTTAAGACAAAGTAAACATTTCAGTCATTATGTATTATATGTAAACCACCTTTTCTACAGAAATAACCAGTTTTTGGAGGGTTAAGTGGGACAGTGCTAAAATTCGGATCAAAATCCGGGTCAGTTTAGTTGGGTTACCACCTGCCTCACTTTGAGGGACAGTCCCTCATTGAATAGTTGGCAGGGCTGCTAGATAATATTTTGCACTATTACCTCAAGGAATCAGCTCAATGTATTCCTTCATATCCCCAAGAGTAAATAGGAACAAAATGCTATAAATCAGTATAATTAAAATTATAATAAACTGTATTGTAACAAGACTGCATGTGCTGGCGTGAAAAAACTAATAATAATCTTAATTGGCTGACAGTTATTTTTCTGTAACTGCAAATATTCATAATACAAAAATAACACTACTACTGTTTATATGATTTCAGCATTCTACAGATGAGAATAAACTAAAGTGCAAATGGCTGCTAGGTCACACTTCGAGAACATTCTACCACCAGTACCCAACTAAATTACTACCGAATGCATTTAAACAACTACTGATAAATACACTTTTGCCAGTAAAGCCCAACATATATAACAAGTCGTCCAGAATGAAGTGATTTCATGTTGACAAATGTGCACGGCTCTCAAACTCTATCTCCAGAATGTGTAGTGCTACAAACCAAACCTCTTGGAGCAAGAAATCTGGACAAACCCGCAAATAATGAGGGCATAAAAGCCCATAAACACAGACACTTTAAAATATTGCTCTTACAAACTTAGAAAATAGAAAAACAGGTTTTGCATTACCATGAATTTTTTGAAAGATATAAAGTCAAATGAATGCCATTATTTTTCATAAGTCAAGAAATATTAATTTTCAAATCTAAATTTCCCAACCCACTTTACAAGCTATGCTACCTATAACCTACAAACCTAAATCTTCATTGATTTTAACTAATGGCATTCCACTGTGCTTAATAATGTTGACAATGTTTGCTTCCTCTGTAAGGACAACACAACCCAGCAGCATTCTCTTTAAATTAGGTCAGTAGCTAAGAAAAAAAAGGAAGCTGCACCATTATATAGAATAACTTGCACTTCAAAAATCACCTCCATAATCCTATAATGTAGTGCTGCAGGCATTGTATTCTACTGTCACAAATCCTCTTTTGTCTTCATATAACTGGCAAGTTATCCATAAGAAGCCACTGAATTGCAATATATTTCTCTTCTAACAAATAAAAAAACTCCTGCCAAAGTTACTCTTCTTTCATCTGAACTTACACCATGCATTCCCCTATAGTACATCACTATCTGTCATGTCCCACTGGGTGCTGCTTTGAAAACGTGTGCGTAGCTGACTTCGCGTACCAGTGCTTGTGTATCTAAGCCGATTGCCTTCCATCCCAAAAAAACACAACCAACTTTCAAAAGCAGCCCAGTTGAGAGAGAACTGCAGAACTGGCAACACTGACAGTTGGTATAATTGTACTGCAGTACACCCCCCACAGACTGTGCAGAAGTGGGCATGGCTTATGTGATTGACGTGGCAAATGGTTGTGATGTTATATTCAAATGATGCATGATTGACTGATGTGCACTGGGGTTACTACAACACAGTTGTGTCGCAGTTTTGTCCTGCGAAAAAAAACTAAAAAAATGGGACATGTCCTGAGATTTTAGGAGAAAAAAATTCCTAAACTTTCTTTAAAAAACTTATGTGACTATTATCTGAAACATGTAAATGTTATATGAAATAGTATAAGCAATTCAAATGCTACAAGAATAAACTTTTATTTTGGCAAAAAAGTGAAGTTTTGTCCTTTGCACTGGCTGTGAGTATGTTTTGTCTTGCAAAATCAAAGATTTATGCAAAAAATGTCCCACTTTGGGTATTTGAAAAAGGTGGCAGCCCTAGAGGTATAATTGTAATGTGGACCGATGTCCCCTTAAGAAGTAGGCAGATGTTCAGAATATTTTTGATTTTGATAGACATAGCTCTGCTGATGAGCCTACCTGAGAATGTTTAACTTTGGCAACAATACACTACAGTGGTTTAATAGCTACATACACAACAGAACATATGATGTGTACTCTCAATGACATCCTTTCAGAGCCATGTTCTGGCACCCTTATTGTTCTCACTATTAATGGCCTAGCAAGCAGCCTCTCATCTTAACATAGTACACTGATGACATCATGTTAATGGTATGTGGGAAAAACTTTACTGAATTACAGTATATGCTGTAAGTGAACTTTCCCTGTGCATATTGATGATCTGTCTCCTAGTTAGTCTAACTAAAACAAAGTAATAGTCTTCACAGCTACCTAGCGGTTGCACAGCCTCCCTCCCATACAAATCACTGACAAATAATGGGAACCTCGTTTCTGACACCTTAGAACAAAACTTTGGCTTGATCCTATTCTTATCAATCGCATAGTAGTTTGCAAATCTCTGACACAACTAAAACTGTACTGCAAAATAATACCTCTACTATCTTTCAACAAGGCAGGCCATAGCGCTTTCCATTCTTCTCAGAATGGAATATGTCTCCTGCTTTACTTGTCATTCAGTTGCTAATACACACACTGTCTAATCCACTTAAAAAAGATATGTAGATTTGCCATTCTTGCAGAGCCCAACTCCCACCACTGCAAACTAGCTATTGACAAATTGCAGAACTATAATTTTGTTTAGCTCAATGCTTTTTACAATTGTTAAGAGGTCAAGGCAAGTGCCTGCCACGAAAGTCAACATTACAATTTAGCCACTCTTGCAAGGACAACCATGGTGGCTATGTAGACCCTGATTAAGAAAGAGTAGGAGAAAGAACACTTTGTAAATTAAGCACCTCCGAAGTGAGGCAACAAACCACCATATAAAAAGGAGTTGACCTGTATTTACTCTTATGACAGTGAGTAGAAAACTTCTCCCTGCTCTATATTATTCGCGTATCTTGTAACGCCCATTATTTTCATCGATCATTTTAAACGTATAGCATGTACATATTTTTCTCATTGCTCAACACCAATGCATTTAATGTAAATATTGGCTCTTACTGCACACATTGTACTGAAATTTTTTTTTTTTGTTTTCAACCTGATACTCATGGCATATGTTTATTCATTGTAATCCAGTGTTTATGTACTTTGTTACCTAGAGGCTTGAGTCACATCTGAAAAGGGTCTTTGGACCAGTCTACCTATCTGGTTATCAATGAAATAAAGAATGGGGGAAAGTTTGCTCCTCCCTTATAAATTGTATTGGATAAAATGCAGTTGACACACAGTTTTGATCTATGATAAAGCTGGATTGAGAAGCATTTGGTACACACAAATAACACTATGTATAACATAATAATTTCACCAAAAGAACAGCTGTTTTCATTGTTTTGACAGTATATCTGTTTTTAATTTAAACTTTATTTATTGGCAATGATTTAATGCATCTATCCCATTTACCTTGTATAGCATAGCATGCCTTAGAAATTTCTGGGAAGGTGCCTTTTTTAATTTTCCAAGTCTTTTGGGTTTGTAATACCATGATGGGAATGGACCCCATTCCTAAGTCAAAGTACGATTAAAGTTCATGAAATTAGTATTGTTTCACTCTTGGCCAAAAGTGCTCTTCGCAGCACCCGAAATATGTCCAGTAATGACTCCTTCTGCAATTTGTACAGTGTTACATGAATTGGTAACGCATCTAAATAAGATTGTAAATTCTTTTTTATAAGACCAGTTGCTCCTACTACTACTGGAACTGTCTGGGTATCTTTCTTTCACATGGCTCTTTTTTCTGCCTGCGGATCGAGGTATTTTATGACTTTGTGTGTCTGTTCACAAGACACTGTAGTCACTAGGTGTAGTGATTTCAATGATCAATGCTACTTTTGCCTCCTTTTCTTGGACCACTATATCTGGTTTTCTAGCATCTCTTTTGGACTATTGGTATTGGGTGATCCCATGTGATGTAAACTTCATTATTTTCTATGGCTTGTTTCCTGTTTTTTCAGCTACTTTGATACCATAATGTTTGCACAATCTCCAGTGTAACAATCTGGCCACATTATTATGCCTCTCAGTATACAGTCCCACTGCCATTAGAGAGTCGCAACCAGTAATAAGGTGTGTGACTGTTTCCAATTTGGTTCCACAAAACCTACGTGTCTTTCTCCCACATGTTCAATGGACTTGGTAAACCAGCGTGTACGTAGCTCACTGTCTTGGGCTGCCAATAATTAACTTTTCATTTCTTGATGTAAATTCACCTCTCCTTTAACCATTCATGTGTTCGTTCTTGATCAACATGAAGCTTTTCCAGAAGTTTTCTGTAATTGCAGCTATATTTGTTTTTTCCACATTTCTTGCCTTCTCACCTGGCCCCTTCACCTTATATACTTGTTTTGTTTTAGCACATTCAGTTGCTGCCTGGTTTTTATCCACTTCTGGTTTGATTTCCATTCCTGCTTGACGTTTATGTGCTTCTGCTAAATTAAGAAGAGATGTCATCTTAGATTTATTCTCCTCATGTTTCAAAACTTTCACCACATTTGGATCTTGTGAGCTCAGTAGATGTGTGGAGTCCCACGACTGCAGCTCTATACATGTAATCAATTTCAAGGAGGCCCATCCCTCCTGAATGGGGAATATATAATCTTGGTATACACTGATTTTTATAAATCATTTGGTGAGCATGAAGCATCCTTGTTTTAATATCCAATCTATCCAACACTTTTTGGGGCCAGTCAATCACTCCAAAACTATAAGTCAGGACAGGAAGAGCAAATTGATTTATAGCTTGGATCTTGTTCCTAGGTGTCAATGCTGTTTTCAGGATTAATTAAGTCTACTGAAGTACTCCTTACTAAGCCTTATTTGCATTTGTTCATGTTTTATTGCTGATCCTTCATCAATTCCCAAGTATTTATAAACCCCCTCTTGCTAAAGTTCTTCTATATCACATTCTTATCCCAAATTGATGTTTTCCTGGTGCTGCAATTTTCCTTTTTTAAAGGTTGTTTTTGCGCATTTATCAAGACCAAATGACATTCCAATATCATCTAAAAGTTTTGACAGCCTGCAACTGTACTTTCGGTTCCTTGTCTGAGCTATACAATTTTAAATAATCGACAGAGAAGATAAGTCATTAGACTTTGTTTTCTAGAAGCCAAATTATAGCCATGGGCTAAGCTGTTGAGTCACCCTGGAATATCCCCCTTTGAATTTTTATCCCTGGGATAATACGTCCTTTATCATGGCTTAATTACACAGTGGTCTGCCACTGTTTCATGGTTACTGTAATGTAGTCAATCAGTGTAGGGTGTATCTTGTACATCTTTAAGCACTCTTTATCAATGAATGTGGGATACTATCAAATGCTTTTTTTGTAGTCCATCCGTGCCATGCTTAGGTTCTTCCCCTTCTTATAATTCTCTACTATAACTTTGTTTAACAACAAATGGTCTTGTGTTCCATTTGACTTTCTTTTATTGCCCTTTTGTTCCACTGCCATAATTAAGTTTTCTTCTAAATGACTATAAACTCTAGTCCCTTGTATATTTTGTACGTCGTCGGAAGACAAGTTATTGGTCTATAATTTTTAGGGTAGCTTGCAAGTTCACCTTTAAGAGCATTGCTTTTTTATGTTAACCAGTGTTTTTTTTTTTTTTTGGTGGTCTTATCAATTCCTTTTACCTTATTTCCCAATTTTCTCAAACTTTTTTGAGTCATTAGTAAATTTGGTTATTTTGTGCTTTTTCCCCTATATTTAGCTTCGTATCTTCCAAGTCTTTCCGCCTGTTTTGAAATTTTTAGTTCATCTCCAGTCGTGCATAATAGATCCTGGTCTGTTCTAATACTGCGCATTGCTTTTATCACATCTATCATTCTTAATATTTTTGTTCTGTTCCCTCTTCTATAATCTTCCAACAATGATACTTCTTGTCTTAACTGCTTTATAGCTTTCTCTATTTGATATTTCCATGATGGTATTCTCTTTCACTCCCTCTTTTCCCTCGCTACCCTATGTTCCTGTGGTAGAACTCTATCGGTTATTAATTTAGCAGCACAGTAATATATTCTGTTTATTTCTGTTATATCTCATGGGTCTCTATGGACAGTCCATATTATTATGTTTATTTGTTTGGACATGCCATGTTATGTTCATTTGTTTTATCAAGCTTCTGACTTTTGGGGTTTTATTAGCCTTCTGAAGTCTATTTCACTTATTGATCTTGATATATCTATCTTTGTCTATTAAATCAAGCAACTCTTCTCCGCTCCTTTTCTTCCATACTGAGGACACATCCCTTGTTTTCCATTTCCTTTGGGCATTCTATAGAAAGTTCTATATCTTCCTGTGACACATTCTCTTCAATTTCACCCTGTCATCTGTTCTGTCATATGGGAACTCACTGGCCTATCTCTCCTCAACATTGACTGTGTCAGTTTCCTGTTCCTTTCCTTGCTGTCTAGCGTCAAGTGAATGTTTGTTTATACTGGTTTCCTTTGGAAGGCTCCAAAATATCTTGATATGGCACCTGACCAGTTACTTCCTGTTCCACTGGTTTCCCCTTAATTTGGATATCCATTGCTCTATCCTTTTGTGGTGCTTTTTGCATTTTGATTTTCTACACCACATTCTTCTCTTTGCAGTTGTTCCATTACCTCAGTTTCTATTTCTTTGACTTCTCCATTACTCATCTCTTTTTCTACTTTTCCTCTTGGTCTTCTTATTTTTTGTATTGTAAAGTTTTCCATATCCAGATTCCTTTGCCTGTATTTTTCTTCAAATATCTTTGAGACTGCCTTCTCCATATTAGTTAACTTGGCTTTCTCCTTTGCATAAATATTGCACCATATCTTTCCCCTGTCCATATTTCTTTTTTGCATTTTTCAAATATCTGTAGGTTTTGTTGTGTATATTTTCTCACTTCCTTAGAGGCTTCTTTTTCCAAAGAAATCAAAATTACTTGATCTATATACTGTTTTTCGAAAATCTGTTGTAACAATGAGAGCAAATTTTTATTTGAAGCTTGTAACAGTTTTTCCTGTGGAAGTATTTTTCTTTCCTCTAATTTCTCTCAATCATTTTGTAGATCTTGTCTGGAAATTCTGGGCTTTTTGCATAATAGTAACAATACGTAATTTCTTTCTTATCCTCAATAGTCCACTCTGTCGTCTTTATAGCGGCACTTTGGCCAATCAATGTTTGTCGTTTTTGTGGACTGCCACTTCCTTTTACAACAGGGGGGGCATCCTCCTTCTGAGCCTGGCCCCATTGTAGGAATGTTTCTGTATTTTGAGGATTCTGCACGGTCATTTTTTCCAGTCCTGACACCAGTGCGCCTACCATGATTGGGCACTTTTTATCCTGGGTCTTGTGCACCCAGCTATCTTTTTTTATTTTTGATTTACTTCTGTCTATGATATATGCTATATAAATGCAGTCTATATGCCTTGGTGAAATTTTGTGAAAAACAGGGTCCACCTCGTGAAGGTACTCACCAAGACTTGAGGATGAATTTGATTTCAGCACTACTATTCTCCTTTGCTTGCTGACTTTTCATCTCTCCATCCAGACCCCTCTTTATTGCCTTTCTTTGTGGAGAAGATGGAGCTCTATACCTCTCAACGTCTTTGGTCAAAAGTTCTGCATAGAGTAAAAAATGTGTGTGTGTGGGGGGGGGCCAGATAAAGGACTATTATTAATTGTAGAAAGAGTAGGGGAAGTTCTCAAGTGCCATAGTAAAACTTGTCCTAGTTGGTAAGAATGCCTTCTTGGGTCACAACTGAAAAGAGGCCACTGGTCTAGTGGGACTGGTAAGAATGCCTTCTTGGGTCACAACTGAAAAGAGGCCACTGGTCTAGTGGGACTAAACAATCAGCAAGGGCATGAATACATAATTTAGAGCAGTGTTGTTTAATAGGATAGTATGCTTTTGCATCAGTATGCATTTTCTGTAGAAAAAGTATGAAACTAATGTCTGACATTATTGAATAATTGTACTCCTCTATAACTTAGAAAATAAAACATTTTGAAGGACAAGGTAAAAATATAAATTAAAATCAGGGGCATCTTGCAGAATCAGGATAGTTTAAGTATGTGGAACCAGGGTTCGAGTTGTGGCCCTGGTGCTGGAGGAGTGAAGGGGTGTGTGTGGTACCTTCCCTTCTCCTGGGCTGGATGGGTGGGTAGAGTTGTGTACATTTGGGGAGACTCATAGTAGAGGGGCTGTGTTGCTTAGAGGGGGAAACCCTTAGCATAAATGAGGGACTAGCTTCTTTGGGCAGATCACTGTATGCCCCCCCCCCACCCCAGAAGTCTTGAACCACCCTTGTTGGCCGGTTAGCCCTCATCCCACTTGATTTCAATGAAGTTGATGATTAATGGACAGAAGTAGTAAAAAGTGTGTGTGTACACATTCCTGGGAAGACGTTGCCAATGGCAATTGTATTGGTACACCTTCCTTCACATGAATAATTAGGTGATGGTTAACATTCTTCAACATTTCTTTGGAGCTATGGAACAGTTTTTCATATACCATTAGTGAGGATGTATGGCACCACCTTTATCACCCCTCTGTTCCTATCTAAATCTGGACAGGAGTGAGGGCCATACATTAGAAGCTGCACAGTAAAGTGTGTGTGTTTTTTTATATGCATCATGCTTGCCAAGTAGCCTGTATGGTGTGCCTAGTTTTACATAACCTAATTCGGAGAATCATAGTTAAAGTTGGGGCATGTATAATATAAACTTGCCTACTGGAGAACTTCTCCACCTTTTATTAAAATGGTCATTTACCAGTTTGCAGTCTTTTGCATATTTTAGTTATGTGGATTTCATTTCCATGTCTGAGAACAATAGACAATAAAAAGTGGCCCCGGAATGAAGTCCTGGTGGGGCATTACTGGTCACATCAATTTGTCTTATTGCTTATCTGTTCTGCTCATTGAACTTTAATGATTTTAATTTGTCCTTATTCCCTTATGCAAAATAATGACTGCCTTAGCAAGATCAAGATAGGCAGCATACTCTCTCTTTACCTCTGTCAAGTGCTGCTGTTACCTCTGAGAAATCCACAGGGTTTATGAAGCAGAATCTCCTCTTTACAACCCCCCTGCAGTTTCAAGTAAATAGTCTCAGTTTTGGATAAGCTTCATTATGGCTTTCTCCACAATTTTACAAGGTATACTGGTCAGCCTGATTTACCTAAAAATATTTGGGCCTTAAGCCCCCCCCCCCCCACACACACACACCTAAATGAATTTGTACCATTATAGCGTATAGCTTGACTTTTGATGTGTCTGCTTACTAACTTTGTTGGTACAATATTATTTTCCTATACAGGATCAAAGGAAACTTGTGTATTGTTTTGTTCTATGGAACTTGAGATTCTTTTTTTATTTTTGGCAGGAAAGTTATATTTGTAGTTGCTTACCTTCCTTTGTGTCATCAGCATTATGACACCTTTGCTTATTGTGAAGTCTGCACATTTTTTTTTCCTGCCTATGTTTGTGATTTAATCATTGCATTCATATTTTTTTCTGTTATCTGATGTAATTAAAGAATATTTCATTACTGCTTTCACACCCTAAGATCAAGTTTCATGGTTAGATTTGGAGTATTATTTTTTTTATATGGCCACCCTAATCTTTTAAAGTTATATATTCCTTTTTGTGCTGTGTATTTTGTTTACATTGTAATTCCATCACAAGGTATGTTTTGTTGAAATTCTTTCACTTCTACATTAGATTGCAGACGTTTATAATATAGAACTCTCTGATTAGTATCTTGAGTGTAAGTATTTGTCACAGAGGACAGTATCCCAGTCTGTTTTCATAAGTATATAATTTTAGTGCACTAGTGTGTATTAGTAAAGTTTAAGAAGGCTTCTTTATTATTGAATTTAAATTTTGTTAGGTTAACAGTGATATCATTGTTTGTGTTATTTACAAATTGTGTAGCTATTGGTGGAGAGCAGAAGGATAATACAGCCTGCCCTATCTGGATTTTGTAAGTTTTGCTCTAAATTTTTATTAATAATAATTGGTTGGTGTGTGGGCACACTTCTTTGATGTGGAGTAGATTACTAAGTCTCTGGAAAGTTCTCTCCCCAGCCCGAGATGTAGAAAGATGATGCTGTGACCAGGACTTGGGCCTGTGTACAGTTAGCCATATAGATACTGGAAGGAGTAGCCGATGCCAGCTCACTCATTGTAGGGCCAGGAAGGTTGTCCAGTCTGGTACATTAGCAATGTCTACAGTGTGTCAGTGGTTCAACAAGAAGCACACTTGGCTTCAGTGCTGGAAGATCAGAAGACCATTGTTTCCATTATCACACCAGGTGCTTACACTGGATGGACCTTCTGCAAAACAAATAGCACCGTAAATGCACATTTCAAAGACTTTAACCCTGCCTGTGATATAAATAGGACCTGCTGGAGAGACAGGTGTGTATTCCAGGCACTAACCCTTTTCTGGAACTGTCTGTCAATGTGAAGCAGGGTTTCTCCCTAGCACAATTCAGGTGTAACTTGGACAACTGGATGAGGAGCCATAAGTTCAAGCCTGGTTTGGCTCCTATGTCTCTAACTGGTGTGGGCATTCTATAAATGTTTCATCTCCCAGGCTACTTCTTGTAAATGTTTCATATCCCAGGTCCCTGCTTTTCACTAACAAAGGTATCAGAACTTGTCTGAGATTTGGGATGCATGGCTATGCTTAAAAAGGCCCCAGTGGTCATTAGCATGGTACACTTATGCGGATGGAGTATCACTAGTGACAAGGGTGTAGGTTAGCTTTTACTGTTAAAAGTAGTGTGCATTTGCAGCTCACTCTGGATTAAGTGGGTGGGAGCATGCACAATATTCTCTGCCCAGGCAGCCATTAGGTGAGTCTGCCAGCTGCCTTTGGGGAGTGGCAAGAAGAGATGGGTGGGGACTTTTATGGCACCAGAAAACTGTTCCTCTCCCTAATGCTAGAGTTCCACATTCAAGGGAATGATAGTATTTCCTTTATTTTGTGGTTTGTGCCTTCTGGCATCTGAATGCATGATGCAGCCATTGCATGCATGTTGGTGCTCAAGAGGTGGACTTTGTGTTGCAAGGACTGCCACCCACTTCAGTGATTTAATGTAATCCTTAGGAGCCCAATCCTGTTTTGTAAGTACATACTCACTGTCTCGTCTCTGGTATCCATTGGAATTTGTGGTAGACTATGGTCTCCAGGAGACATGCCTTCAACCCTTTGTGCAGGGAGAAGCAGACCTGTAATGCATCTTCACTCCTGTCGTTTTATGCAGTAAAGTTCTTTCAGTGCCAGGTCTGCTAATTGAAAATGAGCTGCCTGGGTCTTAACTTGGGCTTCATCTTTCTACACCCTGGAGATGTTTTAATTGTTCATGTTATGCAGTTTAGTCCAGAAATCCTCATGCCTTCTAAGGGACATGGATGGTGTAAAGTAGGTTACTTCAGTGTTCTGTTCAATACCACTGATATTAATTGTGTAGAAAGTCCTGTTATCTTGGTTTCTAGCTCTTGGGGTGTACTTTTAGAAGTATTAAATCATTGCTACCTATCCCATTAGTTTTGCACCAGTGAATGGGGTTATACACTGGGATTTGTGATGTGCATTTTGGGTACTTGCATCAGGTTTTAATAGTGGTACAAGTGTCAGCATCCTCCTGCTGAATGAATTTATCAGATTTCGTGTCAATTAGATGTGTCCCCTGTCTTTGAAAAGTTGTCTCCCCAATTCCACTTTAAGGTGTTCTTGAAGTTTCCCTTATCTTAATGAGATGCACCTTTTGATATTTGCTTGTGTTCACTTGTTTGTAGCTGGAGACCACGTCCTCTTCTCCTACAGGATGAGCAAGTTAAAAGCCTTTAATCCTATCTGTTTCTGATTCTGGTATAATTCTATAGCAATTCTTTTGCTTCCAGTCTAAAAATGTAGCATTCATGTTTAAGCATGATGTACAGATTTGTATGAAGTATTCTGACTTTACCTTGCCACTTTATACAGCGGCATTATTCTGTCAAGTACCATTAAGTTTACAATGCAGCATCTGATTATTATTTTTTTTTTAAACTTGGATATATGCATACAGTAAAATAAATGGGAACAAATTTATAGTAATATTTTCCATTATTTTTCTGCTGTGTACATATTTTCTTAACACTTTCATTCACTAACATTACATAAATTGCTCAACTCCTGCTTTCCTTTAAACCTCACTCCTCTTCCTGAACATTATTCTGCATGTTTTCTTCTTACAAGTATTTCTATGTAATTCGGTCCTTCCTTTTTCTAAAGATCCTGCCTCCAGTTATTTTTTTCTCCTTTGAAGTATTCAGCGCTTCAGTTATTCAGTTTAGATTGTAATTTCCATTTTCTAGTAATTTTTTTGGCAGTCATTGCGTTAAACTTAACACCTTACTATGTCTAGGCAAATCAGATGCTGTATCCCAGCGCAAAGAAATAATTTTCTTAGTTAAAACCATTTGTTCCCCCAACACTTCTGATAAAGTACTCCCGCAAGGAGTTTTTAAAATCTACCAACTCATTCCATTTTCAAAAGCCATGTTCTCAGTTACTTCGCTCGCACTGTCCCTCTGTCTGTTTCTCTCACTCGCTTCCCATCGGACCGACAACATTTGCTATCTCCATGCAGAAAACTGTCTGCTTGGAGTATAAATATACCCATTCTCTGTGAAGACCATAGATCTTCCAGACTTTGTTGCATACTTGGGAGCATAATGTGTCCTTTTATTGCTTCTTTGTAAATTGCCTTTCCATTTACTGTTCTAACCTACTTTGATTCTTACAGCAGTCATGCAGTATTTTATATTCTGTTCTAAATATCCCCTCAACAGCATCTTCTTAAGAGTGGACTGAAATCTCTACTGATGCTCGTCTTTCACACACCACCTCCTGTCTCTTATTTTTTTTTTTTTTTTTCCATATACTAATTTCCTAGCAGTCTCTAACCTGCATTCAGAATTTCTAATTGGCATCATCCCCTGTCTTTGTTAGATTGTTCCATTAAAATCTAAACGCCTCCTGCCTATTTTCTGTACCCTAGTTGCAGTCATCCCTACTGGTAAAATTTCCTATCTGTATTTCCATGGTGGCATAGTTCTTGAAGTATTTTCTGCTATTTTATAACTAATGTTCTGAATGCTGTTATTCTCAAGGAAATGTATCCAGAGCCCTGTCCTCTCCTTATTTCACAACCTCCCCCACATTTCATATCGTCCATTTCCACTTCAGTTTGCAACCTTTTGCCTGAGTTATGTATATGAGCAGTAGCTCAAAGGCATCCTTTCAAATCCAGTAATCCTAAAGTATCTTATTCTATAGGGAGAATCAACTTTTATTTTGTTTAACCAAGATAGTTAACTGGGCCATGCAAGATACATTTTCAGTGGAGGTCCGAGGAGTAAAGCTCCAGCATAACTGACATAGTTAAGTATTTATAATTAACTATCATTAGATTAATACTAATAATGAATATATACAAAAAAGATGCACTCGGTGTAAAGTAAGAACTAGTGAAATACTACCTTGCTTCCTGGTAACGCAATATGATCAGAGACATGCAGTCATTGTAAAAAGAGAAGACCTGAGATATTCCTACTATTCTAGGCACTTAAATGTATGAGAGAAGAAAGTAGAATTGGTACAACAAGTAGCTGCAAGATTAAGCTTAAACGTTAGAATAATTTGTGAAAGTGTGAATTAGAGGGAGAGTTAAATTGTGGAAGATGCAGTGGTAATAGAATTTTTATCTTTGATATGCAAATA
Organism: Protopterus annectens; assembly: GCF_019279795.1. Classification (NCBI taxonomy): domain Eukaryota; kingdom Metazoa; phylum Chordata; order Ceratodontiformes; family Protopteridae; genus Protopterus; species Protopterus annectens. The sequence goes on from NC_056736.1 coordinate 364,505,163, forward strand.
GAGTAGCAGGATTCTCAAAAAAAGTAATTTATTAACTAGAAGTAAATTTGTCAGACTGGTTCTAGAGGGGAAGTACTAATGTAGCAGAGTAACTTGGGGAGGGACATTTATCAGGAGAGCACAGAATGCTGTGAACAAGTTTTAGTTGTATAAAATTAAGATAGTTTGGAAGTTCAAGCCATTTCAGTTTTATGGTTAAACAGTAATATGTGTAGTTGGGCATTTTAGTAGCAAATTTTGCAGTTTTGTTGTAATACTAGTCTAAATATTGTTAGAGTGGTGTTTAATGTTTGTGAGGATTGGGAAAGTATAGTGAAGACTTGAATGGAGGTAGGCAGGAACAGTTTTACGGGTGTGTGCAGTGATTTTTAGCTGGAAAATCTTAAGATAAGACCTAGTTTCTGATGCGTCTTTCTTTATTACTTTGTGAATATAATTATCAAATTTTAGTCTATGCTAATATCTAGAAGTTTAGTATTGGATACCACCTCAAGGTTTAATATTTTGTGTAGAGTGAATATTGAATGAAAAATTGCCATCAGTGAAGAACTTGGAAAGAAAGAGCATTAGTTTAGATTGCAATGATTAAGGAGCAGTTGAGCATGAGCAAGTGAAGTCTCTGTGGACTAAGATTCTTGGGTAATAGTCTGAAGGGTTGACTAGAAGCTGAGCAGATTAGGGTGGAGTCTCCAACGTATTGGATGACAGTTGCATGAAATGATGCTGAATTGAGATTCTTGATGAATATGTTAAGCAGCAGAAGTCCAAGGATAGATCATTGTGGAACACTTGCAAGTACTGGCAGAGAGAGGAGATGGACATTTAACTGCTTGGGTGCAGTTGGAGATGGCTATTAAACCAGTTAAATTGCAGTGGGTGTGAAACCCAGACAGGAAAGAATAGAAAGCAATCTAGGATAAGAGACTATCAAAGGTTTTTTTTGAGATCTCAAGAAAGATAGAGTAGCTTATTTTTGTTTCTCTGTTGGCATATATTTGTTTATGAAGGATACTAGGGCAGTTGTGATACTATTGTAAGGTTAAAAGCCTTGGTATGTTGGAGAAAGAAGATTGATGTGGTGGAGGAAGTGAAGAAATTGGTTCTGCATGTATCTTTTTATGATTTTAGAGAGGGATGAGAGGATAACAATAGGGCAAAAGTTTGACAGTTCTGTTGGGTTTCTGCCCTTGTGAAGAAGTAGAATATATGTTTGCTTCCATAATGGTTTGAGAATAACGATTGGACAAGAGAGTAGTTTAGCAGCTAGGTTTATCTGCAGCCAAGGTTGTATTTTTGAGCTTAAGAGTTTTGTAATGGTTTTGCTTGGCACTGGTTGTGGAGATGAAAGTGGGGGCACTTGATCTAGTAGTAGAAGAGGCCGGATTAGATTGCTGTGTTAATGTAGCCACTGTGTTCATAAAGTGGGAATTAAATCTGCATGCAATGTCCTGGTTGAAGAGAATGTATTCCACTTAACTCTTGCAGTTTTCCTCTCTGAAATAAATGCCTTCAGCCCTTTATTAATTATCGTACACGACTTCTCCTCTGGTTGATATGCCTGACCCGTGTATAAAACTTAAGGAAATAAAAACACGTTCACTGCTTATATTGTATTATCCATATGTTATCAAGAACTTCCAGCTTCTCGGTTTTTGTATTGCCTTTTGTTTAGATTCTCTCCATGCATCCTTAGCTGATGTAACTGACTTCTTTTTAATCTAAGAGAAAAACACTATGAACAGGCACCAGAACTCCACTCAGCTCGGTAAAGAATAAAATAATAAAAAAAGTTCTTATTCACTTTAATAATGAGACAAGTAAAATTAAGCACTTTTCATTTGGAGAATATCCAAACTTCTTCAGATACAAAACGAGAACAGTCAGCCCAGCTAAAATCCACTCTATATCATAAAGTTAATTGGTTAATTAAACACAAGTGAGTCACGACACTCATTTAAAGTTGCACTTCGGTAATGCATTATTTGTTACTAACTAAACCAAAAATAAACCTAAAAACTTCAATACTTTTAAAACATTGTTATTACATTTACAAAAAATAAATATGTATAATGATAAATAATACTAATACCCAACCCAAACTTGATTATTGTGCCATAATTATAAAAGCATAATTTATAAAAAAAAAAAATATGTAAAATTAATTCATAACTTAGTTATTTCATAATACTTTGTCAATAAATAACCAACAATCCAACAGAATTACATGGAAAATTACCCTGGTAAACTTTTCAGTTTTAATGTACTTTGCTAAAGAATAAATTTCATTAATACATGGGGGGGCACATGTTGAGTAGCAACTGCCATTTCAACTCATGTTCTTCAAGATGTAACTTAACTATGTTACTGTCCAAGTACCTCAAATTCTCATGTGTAGTTACCTGTGCTATAACTCTAAACTCTAGCAAGCTCAGATGCTCATAAGCCTAGTGCTTATTATACAGCAGGAACTTCTCATTGTTACATTTGTTAATGCCTGTTATGTACTTCACAGATAAAGATTCTAGTTGTCTACTGATTTACTATGTTCTTCATCTGTAAATATGTTGTAAGTAATTTCTATGTTAAATTGTTAATCGCTATGTAATCCAATGTAATTACTGTCTGTTTATTTTACTGTGGAGCTTTTCTCCCCGGGCCTCCGCTGAAAATGGGCCCACATCCAGTCGGACACTCCGGTCAACAAATTTAAATAAATAAACTTAAAACCATGACCGTGGCTATCCTTACAGTGCCTAGCTAGAGCATTATCCATTTTTTGTTTACTAATAGCATAAATATGCTCATAAATCCTGTCACGCAGTCATCAGTCTTAACGTAGAAAGCTGGGCAGGCATTGCACTGTGCAAGGTACACCACTGATCTGGAATTACAGGTAAACTTACCCTTAGTGTAATAATTGAAGTTTCTCACTCGAAATTTACCTGTTTCAATGTAATTGCAATATCTACATGCATCACACCTATGCATTCCCACATGCCTATTCGATGGTTTCATGGTAGTTTCCATCAACATCTTTAAGCTCTGTCCCTTCCTATATGTAATAATCAGAGATTCCCCCAATTTAGCAAAAATCTCCTTATCCACTGAGAAGAGATGCCAGTATTTTTTAACTATTGACCTAATCTCCTCGGCCTCCGAACTGAATGTAAAAACAAAGGAAATTGAAAGTCCTGTGCTGATGGTTCCTCCCTTCCCCTTGTTCATTAACCACATTTATAGGGGGAACACCCAAGATGCCTATACTATGTGGTTCATTTATAGAACAATTGTTCAGAATAGGCTTTTTAACTAGACTTCGTCAATAATGCCTACCAAAATTTGGAAGGGTAACCTCTATTGAGGAACATATTCCTAAGATTTAAACATTCCTGTTGAAAATCAGCTTCACCAGAAACCATGCGGGCTGCTCGAACCAATTGTCCTTTTAACAACAGATTTTTTTCTTCTGTAAAGGGTGTGCACTGGAGAAATGCAAGAAAGAGTTTGAATAAGTACTCTTTCTATAGATCTTTGCAGTATATTTAGATTAAACTGTGTGACAATGTTTTAAAAGTATTGAAGTTTTTAGGTTTATTTTGGTTTGGTTAGTAACAAATAATGTATTAATGAAGTAACTTTTAAATGAGTATCGTGACTCACTTGTGGGTAATTAACCAATTAACTTTTTATGTTAGGGTGGATTTTAGCTGGGCTGACTGTTCTTGTTTTGTATCTGAAGAAGTTTGGATATCCTCCAAACGAAAAGCGCTTAATTTTACTTGTCTTGTCATTAAAGTGAATAAGAACGGTTGTTTATTTTATTCTTTACCGAGCTGAGTGGAGTTCTGGTGCCTGTTCATAGTGTTTTTCTCTTAGTTTTTCGTTCGTTTGCCTGTTCTTTTTAATCTACATACCTGAATGCCTCCTCTTATGTCCTCATAAATGTGGATATCTCTGAATCAATTTGTGTGTGGGTACATAGTTTATTGCTGTATCCTTGTATATTGAAAATGCTTGACACTGTCTCGCTATGTTCCATGACACCAAAACAAACTTTTCTGGGCTTAAAGTGCAAAATAATGCCAACAAATAACTCCTCTTGATTAATATGCCAGTGATCCTTGAGTTTGTGAATTTTTCTTTCCTAATGAGTTTAATTATTAAACAAGTAAAGGGGGTTGGAAAAGGCTGCTTCCTATTTTAATTCATGCATGCAACCCTTTATATATCCTTTTTTATTTAACCATATTATGTTGTCAGGGAATGCAGATGCTACCATTGCTCTATTCATAATTTCATCTGACTATCGAATGCTTTTTTTGCATCAAGACCGAGCAACAATAGTGGCATTTTCTTAGTCTTCTTCCCTCTGGATTATCACTGTTCTACTAATGTTGTCAAATGTTTGTCTTCCCTCCAGAAAAAAGAAAAAAACTAAGCCAGCAACCAGTGAGCCATGATATAGTAAGTAGTTTATTAAAAACTACTGAAACAACATAAAAAGCTTATGAAACAGACCAGTTTCGGCCTGGATTTAACCTGGCCTTCTTCAGTGTATTACAAAAAAGCTAATCATAACAAGGTCTTATATAATCAGTCAAAGCAGTTGATTGGTTGACAAGACATATCCAGTTGCTATTCTCATGAATATTTATCTGATATAAAACAATATATATACACTACAAAAAAATTTTTCATCATAAATATTCATTAAGCCCTGGATTAAATAGGGCACCAAGTTTGGTGATCCATTTCTTTTCTTTTGCATCAAGTTTCTTATGCCAGCCAAATTTATGAGTTCGATCACCAATGAGTTTATCAATAATGACAAAATGAAATTGAGCTGTGTGATGTGCAAGTGTGTGTTTATATAACGCATTTGAGGTTCTTTTACATTTAATGTCACTCAAATGCTCTGACATGCGTAACCTGAAGGGTCGAGAGGTCTGACCTATATAGAATGAATGACGGCTGCAACAAGCCATGTAAATAGCCCAATCTGTGTTACAATTTGCAAAAAATCGAATGTCAAAAACTGTGCTGCTATTTCTACTACTAAATTCCTTGGATTTCAAAATGTATTTACAGTTAACACAATGACCACAGGGGAAACAGCCAATAAGTTTGTCGCCCAAAATAGTGGTTTGATATAACTGAGGTAGTGTAGATTCAGAATGGTGTTTATAATGATTAAAATATCCTGCTAAGTTTTTTCCTTTACGAAAAGAACATGTGTTGGGAATAAATGTTTGGATCTTACCATCCGCTTTCAATATGTTCCAATTGTCCTTAATAATATTCATAAATCTATTAGTATTTCTGCCAAATGTAGTTGTAAAACGTAATATATTTTTAGTCAAAGGTTTCCTTTTATACATCAATAGATTTTGTCTATGTAGACCTGAGGCAAAATTCTGGGCCATTGTAACATACCCCGAACTATAACCCCTATTGATGAATCTATTGTGTAAATCCCGAGCATGATGTGTAAAGCTAGCGTCATCCGAACAATTACGTCTGATTCTAATAAATTGTGATTTCGGAATGTTTTTGGCGATGTGTTTTGGATGAAAGCTGGAGGCATGGAGTAAGGTGTTATGTTGGGGAAACTTCCTGTAAATTTCAGTTTTCAGGGTATTATCCCAATTTCTTGTTACCAAAACATCCAAAAACGTTAGATTTCTGGTCATGAGTGATAGTAAACTGTATTCCCCATTTGTTATTTAAATATTCCATAAATTCCTGAAGATATGAGATGTCTGATCTCCACACCATCCAGCAATCATCCAAATATCTCCGCCAAATATCAATTTCAGGCAAATACAAATTGTGAGCATCATCATAAATCATGATTTCCTCAATATAAGCCATGAATAGATCAGCATAGATGGGGGCGAAAGAAGCCCCCATCGCTGTACCTCTGATCTGTAAAAAAACATTCCTGATCATAGAAAAAAACATTTTTGGTAAGTACATGCTCTGTCAGATTTAACAAAAAAGTATTGAAACCAGGTTGATACATGTTGGACTTGTAAAGCCAATATTCAATGGCGTCAAGACCTGCCCAATGAGGGATATTGGTGTATAGTGAACTTACATCTAATGTGCATAGCCACCAATCCTGCTCTAACTGCATGTCATTAACAATACTCAAAAATTGTGTGGTGTCCTGTATCCTAGATCTGACGCATGATAATAATGGTTTTAAATACCTGGTCAAAAATTCAGAAAGGGGCTCAGTGAGTGATCCTATGCCCGACGCAATGGGCCTACCTGATGGATGTAAAAGGTTCTTGTGTATCTTTGGCAGAAAATAGATGAATTGTCTAGCAGGGTCAGTGATGGTTAAATGACTTAATGTTTTGGTAGTTATAATCCCATTATCAACTGCAGAATGTAGAAAATTATCAATTTGTTGTTTAAACACAGGGGTGGGGTCGAGTGGCATTTTAGTATAATATCGAGCATCACCCAATTGTTTATGAGCTTAGATTATCATAGTAACTCCAATCCATCACCACCACCGCTCCGCCTTTGTCTGCATGAAGAATGACCAAATCTTTATTTCGTACTAATTCCTCCAAACAAGATATCTCTCCGTCTGTCATGTTATTGGACATTGGTAAACAAAGGTTAGATTGAAAATGTAAATCACTAAGTACACTGCGTAGAAACAGGCTTACAGTAGGATGCATGGGAGGTGTAAATGATGAAGCATGATATTTGAAAGTATCCATTTGTCGCTGTTCATCCTCCCCCTTATCCTGAAAAAACAATTTAAGGTTAATAAGTCTGCAGAAAGAAAATTGTGCAAAGGTATCCTCAGGAACAAAAAAAACGGGAATAAAAGATAATCCTTTATTCAATAGAGATATTTGTTCAGGTGTTAATACAGTATTAGAAATATTACATACATTGTTTACTTGTTCGTTAATACTTCCATCAAATTTTGTAGACTTGTAACCCTTCTTGTGTTTCCTGCCACCTCTCCTCCCTCTGTTTCCTAAAGGGGGTGTATAGTTTTTTCGTTTGGGAGTGGGGGACTCCATGGTGTGCTGAGTTTCTGTGTCAGTCCCTGATGAAGTGTCATAATCAGTGGAATCAGTGTTATTGCCACGTCTTTTGAGAATGGAACGTGGACGTTTCCTTTTAGAACTGGATGAATTTTTGTTGTGCACATCTTGAAATCTTACATGTCTAGTGTATTTAAAGGGTTGCCCTTTCTCGTAGTCAGAGAGATCACGAGAAAATTTTTTAAGTTTTCTTTCTTTAAGATGGGTATCAAAATTTAGCAATTCAGTGCTAAGTTTAGATAGTAATGCAGAAAAGAAAGTATCATTCTGATACTGATTGCAATCCTCTATTAATTGTAACACTTTAGATGTTTCTTTATCAATGATCCTGGTATAATACTTGGATAAAGAATGAACAAACTTCATTGAACATTCTTGTTGGATGGATAACCATTCCATAGTTAGTCTCATCCGGGTCAGCTACCAAAGGCTGAATTTTGACCCTCAGACCCCTGGGACAAATGCCCTTGGCCAAATAAGCTTTGAGTAATTTATGGTGCCAAACACAAGATCTGAGTGTTTTCATATTTTTGTTAAGATCAGTGAATAATTTCTCACATTTTTGTTCCGGCTTCATGGAATTGGTATTCCCAGAGCCATCAGAACCCTGACCAATGCCAAAAGGTGCAAGATCATCCTTGTTGGATGATAAATCCAGAAATATTTTATTCAAATCCATCATAGATGTATATTCAACAGTGTACTGATGAAAAATCAATACTATATTATTATGGAGAACAACCACGCCCTGTGTCCAAATTAGTAAACAATAATAATCAGACAATAATGGCAATATTCTAGTTTGTGCAATGTTATACAAACTGTAGCCACGTCAAACACAGGACAATAATGGTGTAAAAAATAAAATTAAAATAAAGATGAATCAACACTTATTAATTATGACTAGAATAGATCAAATGTTGGGCACCTGAAGTATGAAAATTATAATGGTTTTAATGTAATTAAACCAATGATATATACTCTAATTAGAGGTCCGAGGGAAGAAACCAGAAAAAATGGTAGTCAGACCCTGGATAGTGTCAAAAGTCCAAGTATTATGATGGATTATATATTTTTATATTATTTGGTAATTTGTGTATCTGCCAAGATAGTGCATAAATTGTATTGAGAAAATATGATCATAAAGATCCACTAAAAATATTAATGTTTGTACTCATAAATCAAGATAGAATCAATGTGAAAGCTAATGACAAAAAATATCTTAGTAGTAAATATGCCAATACAAAAAACCAATGGAAAACCACTTATATTTCCATTTGGTTGAGTCGTACAGTACTTGAAGATGATTGCTGGATGGTGTGGAGATCAGACATCTCATATCTTCAGGAATTTATGGAATATTTAAATGATAACAAATGGGGAATACAGTTTACTATCACTCATGACCAGAAATCCATAACGTTTTTGGATGTTTTGGTAACAAGAAATTGGGATAATACCCTGAAAACTGAAATTTACAGGAAGTTTCCCCAATATAACACCTTACTCCATGCCTCCAGCTTTCATCCAAAACACATCGCCAAAAACATTCCGAAATCACAATTTATTAGAATCAGACTTAATTGTTCGGATGACGCTAGCTTTACACATCATGCTCGGGATTTACACAATAGATTCATCAATAGGGGTTATAGCTCGGGGTATGTTACCATGGCCCAGAATTTTGCCTCCGGTCTACATAGACAAAATCTATTGATGTATAAAAGGAAACCTTTGACTAAAAATATATTACGTTTTACAACTACATTTGGCAGAAATACTAATAGATTTATGAATATTATTAAGGACAATTGGAACATATTGAAAGCGGATGGTAAGATCCAAACATTTATTCCCAACACATGTTCTTTTTCTTTTCGTAAAGGAAAAAACTTAGCAGGATATTTTTAATCATTATAAACACCATTCTGAATCTACACTACCTCAGTTATATCAAACCACTATTTTGGGCGACAAACTTATTGGCTGTTTCCCCTGTGGTCATTGTGTTAACTGTAAATATATTTTGAAATCCAAGGAATTTAGTAGTAGAAATAGCAGCACAGTTTTTGACATTCGATTTTTTGCAAATTGTAACACAGATTGGGCTATTTACATGGCTTGTTGCAGCTGTCATTCATTCTATATAGGTCAGACCTCTCGACCCTTCAGGTTACGCATGTCAGAGCATTTGAGTGACATTAAATGTAAAAGAACCTCAAATGCGTTATATAAACACACACACACACACACACAGCTCAATTTCATTTTGTCATTATTGATAAACTCATTGGTGATCGAACTCATAAATTTGGCTGGCATAAGAAACTTGATGCAAAAGAAAAGAAATGGATCACCAAACTTGGTGCCCTATTTAATCCAGGGCTTAATGAATATTTATGATGAAAAATTTTTTTGTAGTGTGTGTGTATGTGTGTATATATATATATATATATATATATATATATATATATATATATATATATATATATATATATATATATATATATATATATATATTGTTTTATATCAGATAAATATTCATGAGAATAGTAACTGGATATGTCTTGTCAACCAATCAACTGCTTTGACTGATTAGCTGCTCAATGCCAGAAGTCTAAATCTCAAAATGCACGCACTCGAGGCCCTTCTCAATATGGAGAACATCGATGTCTGTGCTGTAACTGAAACCTGGTTCAAGGCTCCTGAGAGCACCCCGGCACTATTAGGTTTTACCTCATATCATGCGTTCCGGCCCCAAAACCCGGACCACTCCACAAAAGGAGGGGGTGTATCCATATTCATAAAGGATACTCACACCTCCAGGTTGGTGGCAACGCATGAAGCTCGAAACCATCCAGGTGCAACTAACCATAGGCAAAACTGCTCTACAAATTGTAGCATGCTACAGGCCACCCTCTCAAACTCAGGAACCCCACACAGCCTTCCTGAAGACACTGGAGGGTATAAATGTATCTCCAAACACCATCATATTGGGTGACTTCAACTACCCGAATATAGACTGGGAACATTACTCAAGCCCTAACTTTCTAGCCCAACGGTTCCTGGAGTTCATAAATTCAAATGCCATGGAACAGCTAGTCACTGTTCCCACGAGAGGAGAAAATATACTAGATCTCATTGTCACAAACATGGGGACAAAATGCTCCACACGGAAGTATATCCCTCATTGGTGAGATCTGATAATAAACTAATCTCACTGGAAATCCACATCCCGCCCCACCCCAAACAAAAAGACCATAGTGAAGAACTTCTCTAAAGCAAACTTCACACTACTCAAGACTGGTGTGGTATCCTTCAAGGCCCCTGAGTCAGAGGAAACCACAACCCAAGCTCGGAAGCCCTTACAAATGCCTTCTATGAACACCTCCAGGACTGCATGGATCAGGCAATCCCAAATAAAACCAAGACTCTTTCCACAAAGGGCAAACGTCCAGTCTGGTGGACCCCAGCCATTAACAAACTTTACAATAAGAGGAGAAAGCTATTACATGATAGAACAAAATCCATAAAAGGGAAGTCACCCCTGATCATTATTAGTAAAAAATACGAGCACTCATAAAATCAACTAAGGCCAATTTTGAGAGAAAATTGCCATGGATTCAAAGGACAATCATAAGGCCTTTTTCAGCTATGTTAGGAACCTGGGTGGAAACTCACAGATATGCTCAGAATTAGTCCAAAATGATACAAAATCACTGAACCCACAGACATTGCCAACATACTGGCAGACAGGTTCAGTGCAAACTTCACCCCTCTCCCCTAAAGGAGAGATAACTATCCCAGCCGAGTGTAGCCTCCCGGACATCTCAAATGCGAGGTGAAAGCTGCTCTCTCTAAAGCTAAAACACAGCATCAATGGGACCGGATGGTGTCCCTGGCTGTGTGCTACACGAGCTAAATGAGGAATTAAACCCGCACATAAGGCAGCTGTTTAATCTCAGCCTTACCACAGGATACGTGCCCAAGGAGTGGCGTGACGGCAACTGTGGTCCCACTCCACAAAGGTGGCGCCTCACGGACCCTGGTAATTACGCCCCATAAGCTTAACAAGTCTAGTCTGCAAAGCTATGGAGAGGATCATAATGGAGCTCATAAACAAAGATATAGGGGACTTGCAGACATTGGACCCGACCCAGTTTGGCTTTGTCAAGGGAAGATCATGCCTTTTGAACTTGGTCGACTTCTTGAAATAGTCACCAAGGCCATTGATGAGGAAAGGCAGTCCATACAGCCTACCTTGACCTTGCAAAGGCTTCGACACAATACCCCACTCGGGTATTGTAGAAAAACTTACCAGCTTAAATGTAAACCCATATGTCACAAGATGGGTTGCAAACTGGCTTAAGGACAGAACCCACAGGGTTAGAGTTGCTGGCGCTGTGTCAGACTCCAAGCCGGTCACAAGTGGTGTCCCACAGGGCTCGGTCCTTGGCCCCTATTGTTTGGCATCTACTTCTCAGAAGTACAGGCCAACATGGGAGGACTTTGGCTGACAAAGTTTGCAGATGACTGCAAACTGGGCCATAGTGGAAAGTGCATCGGACACGGATATCCTTCAGAAGGGACTCACTGAAACAGATAGCTGGTGCCAGAGCCATGGCCTGAAGTTAAACGCCAAAAATGTATAGTCATACCCTTCGGGAAAAACAAGGTAACCCCAAGCTACCATATAGGTGGCAATCCACTAAGCACAAAAGAGGTTATCAGGGACCTGGGGACCCAGGTTGACAGTGGCCTTTCTTTTGACACTCACATTGCTAAAGTGGTTAGAAAGACCTTCTACATTGCCCACCTGATCATGAAGGGATTCACATCCAGATCTAGTGAGGTCATTGTTCCCCTGTACTCTTCACTTATCAGACCAATGATCGAGTACAATGCCCCATTCGGGATGTATCTCACCCGACATCTGCAGCAATTGGAGAGACCCCAAAAGTTCCTCACCAAAAGGATAAAGGGACTCCAAAATCTGTCATATGCTGCCAGATTGAAGAAACTCCAGCTCTATTCAGTCGCATACCGTCTGCTCAGAGGTGACATGTGCCTGACATACAAGGCCATGTCCAACCCGGAATTAATGGACATGCTCCACCTCAAAAAATCCAAATCCACCAAAACCACTAGAGCAAGCGACTTAAACCTTAGCACGGATATAAATAGGACGTGCTGGAGGGATAGATTTATCACTCAGAGACTCCCTATGCTGTGGAATAAAATCCCGGTCCATGTGAGGCAGAGCACCTCGCTGACTCTGTTCAAGAGAAATCTAGACCTGTGGATGGGAGATCGTAGGTTTACCCCGGGAATCATCTCTGGGTCACTGCTGGACAGAGGCACAACAAACTAATGGGCACAGTATTTTTTCATATAAGGGGTGGCGTAAGCCACAATAATTTGGGCTAGGCTTATAAATGCCTTAGGGCAGATAGCCTAGTATAAACCTATGAACCTATGAACCTATATAAGACCTTGTTATGATTAGCTTTTTTGTAATACACTGAAGAAGGCCAGGTTAAATCCAGGCCGAAACCGGTCTGTTTCATAAGCTTTTTATGTTTCAGTAGTTTTTAATAAACTACTTACTATATATCATGGCTCACTGGTTGCTGGCTTAGTTTTTTTCTTTTGGTTCTTATTTTTGCCGTGCAACTCCCTACGTGCAGGGGAACTTTGTTTTTGATACACTTCCCTCCAGAAAACCACATTAACACATCTATCAATTTTGGCAACACCTTTGAAATTCTTGTAGATAGTATAGGCATAAACACTGTATAATCATGGTTTAAAATTGAAATGGATTATTATGAAGCTTAGTTTGCAGGGTCTTTACCCTCTTTTAGGATAACGTGGCCACTGCAGCTTTCTTTCAAGATGCTGGTACTTCCTCACACATTTTAAAATTTAATGGTTAAACAAAACCTTCCAGGTCTTTATTCCTTTCTTCCCTCATAACTTTCACAGGAATTCTGTCTGATTTAATTATACATTGCTGTTTTTGTCTCCTCTCTTTCTGTCTTAACTGTAAATTACTGAGCCTAATCTTTTAAACTTCACATAATTAAATTTTCATACATATTTATTTCTATTTGTGCCTTTTTTGTTTCCCCATTCCACTGCTTTATACAAAATTTCATAAACTTTCCAAAATGAATCTAATTTCTCTACTGGAGCACTGATTATTTTTCTTGTCGGTAGGCTTCTTGAGTTTGGTGGAAATACTTCCTACTTTCTTTTGCCTTGGCCATTCTACATAAAGTTTTTGTGCTCTGGAGTTATCAAAAATACTTGCTTAACAGCAGTCTTTATAAACGTATGCATCTGCAAATATTCCTGTGTTTTCCCTTTAGTGCTCTGTAATTGGTTCTCTTGTTGTTTTGAGATTCATCTTCCTCTGCAGTAATTTTAACTTTGTCAGCCTTCCTAAATTCCTTTTACACCAAACCAAAATCTGTGTTGGGGAAGCGGAAAAGACCAGAAGAAAGCATATATGTGATTTGTGATTAATGAGTTTGCTTTTTCATAATTTCAGTGAATTTTTATACTTCCCAATGGTGTTCTCTCACTTCCTTGACAAACACTCCTCCTGGTTTGGAGTGTGTATTCTTTTTTTTTTTTCTGATGGGCTGTTTTGTTTGAAGCACGTCTTTGTTTGTTTGAAATTCATATTACTACTTTTCCATATCCTTCTCTTTTTCTCTCTTGTAAACTCCATTTTCATTTTCTCTTACTTGCCAGTGATCCCATCCGAACGCAGTTTCTAGTTTATGTAATAACTCCTTGAATCATTTCCATTGCACAGTCTTCAAATTCTTCTTTTTGGCATACAAGCAGGAAAGTGCCAACTTCTCATTTGTAGTTCATTAGCCTGCGTCCTTATTTTTGTTTTCATTTGTGCATGATCTGAAATTATTTATTGGATGAGTCTCCAATCTTTCAGTGAAATACACTTGCTCACGTGAAATGTAATTTTTCTAGTTTTGTTCAGTTATTGTAGTTCTTGAATTCACATCTATAGCAAATATTGTCATATACTTCAGAAACCTATCATCTCTTGTCATATTTTCCCTTCTAACCCCCCTGATACAGCTCACTATTACAAATCAAGTTCCAGTGCCCACCCATAAAGAATTCCTACTAAAAGCTTATTACTTCGTCTAAAATTCTCTTAAGCTCCATAATAGTAATTTTAGGTGGAATCTGAATACATGCCAGAGTAATACTCCTCTTCTGCCAGCAACTCCCTTACCACTAAAAGTGTACTATTGTTTTTTTTTTTTTTTTTCTGTTACTGTTGGGAGACCCTGTAACAGTCCCTATTACTCCCCTTTACCTTTGTCCCTGCACATCTGTGAATGCCCATCCTGAAGTGCTTTCTTTGTCAAAATGTTTAGAGAGATTTTTATTATTTTTATTTTATTTATTTTTTTTATTTTACATTTGTTGACCGGGCTAGTCTAGCTGGATATATGTCCATTTTCAGTAGAGGCCCGGGGAGAAAAGCTCCACAAAAGATTGGTTTATATAATCAAGAGTTGTTATACATTCAAATCAGAAATATTATACAAAAGGAAGGTGTTACAAAAAAAAAAAAAAAACTGGTTCATAAGCATTACCAAGAAAAATACTTTGCAATACTTGAAATAAAATGCAATACTTAATTTTTTTTTCTTGCATTTTTATTTCAAGGGTGAAAAGAGGTTGAGGGACTAGAAAGTTTAGTCAGGGTTTGTACAGGACAGAGATGTTGGGGATTAAGCACAGTTTTTAGCTGCCTATTGAAGGTACAAACAAAAATACTAAGAACCTAGAAAAGGTTTGAAGGGGTGAAAAAAGGTAGAGGGGAATAGAAGTTTAGTCAGGGTTTGTACAAGGACAGAACCATTGAGAGTTAAGCAAAGTTTTTAGGTGCTTCTTGAAAGTGGGTAAAGAAGTAATAGCAGTGAGTCCACTTGGAAGCTTGTTCCAGATAGGTCCAATACAGTTGGAGAACAGTCCTCAGCTTTGTTGTTGGATTTATAGGGTGCCGCTAGTAGCTTTGTGGCAGAGCGCAAGGAAGATAGATTTTTATAAGGAGAAATAAGGGTACTAAGTATTGTGGTATTATAAGGTTGATAGAAGATTTTGTGGGTGATGTAAGTTGCTGTAGTCTTATTTGATTTTGTAATTCTAGCCAGCCTAGTTTAAGATTTGAGCAATGATGGGTTTGAAAAGAGGCTCCTGTGCAAATCTTGTAATTATATGATATTGCTAGTTTATTGAAATTAGATTTTGATAAGTTTGTAAAAATAGGTGAGGCATAAAGAAGGGTAGAGAGTAGGTGCATTTGTGCTATAGTCCTTCTGGCTGAGGTAGTAAGGAAGGGTTTGAGTCTGTAGAGAGATCCAAGTTTTCTATTGACTGACTTGATGGTTAAGTTAATATGGGCATCGGAGTTGAGATTATGGTCTATTGGGACACCTAAAAGTTTGGTAGTAGAGTCAGGGGATATTATTGTGCCATTGTTAGAAATTATATCGAAGGCAAAGGTTGAAGATTTCTGTGATGGTGTAAAAAGTAATAATTTAGTCTTTTTGGGATTCAGTAAGAGGCAATGCTGAAAGAAACAGTTTTCCGCTGCTGTGAAAACTTGTTGTGTAGTGATCTGAAGCTTAATTGGGGAGGATGCTGAACATATCAGTGAGTCATCGGCATATTGTATACATATGGATTGAGGAAGGGACATATTTAAATTGTTAATATAGAAAAGAGGAGAGGTCCTAGTATTGAGCCTTGTGGCACTCCTATTGTGATGGGAAGAAGAGATGAAATGTGATTATCCCAAAGAACTGCTTGTCTGTTTTCTAAGTAGGAATTAAACCACTGGATAGCTTGTGTCCAAGGCAAATGATTTGAGGATGTTTAGTAAGAGGGAATGGTTGACCATATCAAAGGCCTTGGAGAGGTCTAAGAATAGTGCTGAGGACAGCAGGTTGTTCCGATTTTTATTAATATGGTCTGTGAATGACCAGAGTGCTGTAGTAGTGCTGTGATAGGGTCTGAAACCGTGTTGGCAGTCTGCTAGAAGATTGTTTTGGAGAAGATTGTCAAGTAGTTGACTATGTATACATCTTTCCAAGATTTTAGCTAATGGAGAAAGTAAGGCTATGGGACGGAAGTTGGAGAGCTCGAAAGAGTTACCGCCCTTATGTAGAGGAATGATATGAGAAACTTTCCAAAGGGTTGGAATAAAGCCTTGAGTTATGGTTCGATTAATATGGAGACAGGAAGGGCAATTACTTTGGCTGCAATTTGTAGATATTCAGCTGGGAGAAGGTCAGCTGAGGGGGTACATGGTTTGAGTTTTGTAAGAAGAGTAAAGATAAGATCTGTTGAAACTGGTTGCAGTTTAAAAGAGGGGGGATTTTTGTTGAGGGAATAAGGTGCTTGCGTGGACTCTGGAGATAAAGTTGAAGCAAGAGAGGTGATAGTGTCTGAGAAAAATTTGTTGAAAGTATCAGCAATTTGGTTAGGCATGTTCTGAGTGAGGTTAGGAGTGGGTGTTTTAGAGTTACCTGGATGTAGTAGTTTATTGATAGTGACCAGAATTTCTGGGGGTTTGGTGTTGGGTATGTTGGAAATTCCAGTAATTTTTTTTTATCAAGGAATACGTTTCTTTGTTGCATTCCTCAGTTGTTTAAAGGTTTTGGTGGTCTGATAGGTTTTTAGTACTACACCATTTGGCCCAAGTTCTATTTCTATGTAACATTTTTTGTTTGGTTTCTCTTGTTAGCCAAGGAGCAGGCTTTGCTTTGGTTTTAATTACTCTAGTAGGGGCATGGAGGTTGAGGATTTGAAGGAATTTGTTAAAGTATGAGACTGCTTCGTCGAGAGATAAGTATTTTAGGTGAGACCAATTACAAGCTGTGAGTTCTAATAGGAAGTTAGTTTGGTTGAAATTGCTTTTGTTCCTGGTAGTTCTAACTTGAGTATTATTGGAGATGGGGCTGTTTTGTCTGGTGATAAAAGTGGTTAAATGGTCACTGATATTATCAGGTAGTGTGCCTGTAGTATAAATCATAGGGTTGCTATTAACTAAAATCCATTCTAGGGTACTTTGTTTGGAGCTGGTTTTGTTTGAGTGGGGACAGTAATGGTTTGGATAAAGCCATAGAAGTTTACGTGAGAGGTGGGTTTTTGGGAGATGCAATAATTCCAATCGATATTAAAGTCACCTAGAAGTATAGTTTCCTGAGGGAAGGAGTTTGAGAGCCAGTACAGTAAGTTTTCAAGGGTATTTAATATTGTTACCTGGGGGTATATAACAGCAAATGATATAAATGGATTTATAAGTATTAATTTGTAGTTTGGTGATTAAGATTTCACTATTGTTTTGTAAGGGTGGTTTTGTATCTAGTAAGGTAACCAGTAGTTCAGTTTTGTAAAGTGTAGCTACACCTCCGCCCTTTTTGGTGTGTCTGTCAAATCTAATGATGTTATATCCTGGAGGTAGTATGTCATTATCCTTGGTATCTGCTTTTAGCCAGGTTTCAGTTAGACAAAGGATATCGAAGGAATATAGGTCAAGAAGGCATGCATTTGTGTTTTATTGTTTAGGCTGCGAATATTTAGGTGGGCTATATGGAGAGAGTTCTGATTGGGGGTAGGAATTCTAGAATTAGCTTGGTTTACTATGGGGCTGTTAGGGTGGTGATTAGTTGGGCCTGGATTGGGATGAATGTCGCCATATAGGAATAATAGCTGCTGGTGACTATGTAAGTATTTGGAAAGTTTGGAGGAAATTGAAAGGTTTCTTAAGAAAAAATTTGATATGAGTTGATCTATGGTAATGAGGCATGAGATAGGAAGATGATTAAGTTATATTGATGTGTGGTTGTGAGATGTAGTGAGAGTGTAAAGTAGTTTGTTTTAGTGCTAGTTCAGATTCAGATAAGTTTGTGTTTTCATAGAAGGTAAGGGAGTAAGCAATGAGAAGAGTGTTTAGGAGTAGGAAGGAGGAGAGTAGGATGTTATTTTTAGAAATGTGTGGGTTATACATAGTGATTGAAGGTGAATACAAAGAAGACAGTGAGTAGATGGGTATAATGGTGGGTAGTTAATGGTGAGTATTTGATTTAAGAGGGTGTTATTTAGAGGAGGAACATATGGGAATATTAGAGTGGGCGGAGTTACAAATATGCCTTCATTATAAGGGTATAGTTATAGGTGGATGGAGTAGGGGGTAGGGCTAATGAGCTATAAGTGTAGGACCCCTGGGGTGGGTGGGAATTGGGGGTAGGATAGGGGAGTGGAGTGAGCCCGCAGGGCGAATGGAGCAGGTAGAACAAAGGAGGAGAGCCAGAAGAAAGACAATCAGTTAGTTTGTTTGGGACCACTCCCAGGGTCAGGTAAGCTATCCTAGAGAAGGAATTAGGATGTATATAGTTAGAACAGAGAGACTTATAGGGAATTAAGAGGGTGCAGACAGAGTTAAAGTATTGGAGAGAGAGAATTACTAGAAATACGGGGGTCAAAGTGGGGAGGGCAGGAGGGGCTAATCAGGTAATGTAGGCTAAACTAGTTGTATAATGAGAGAACTAAGTAGGAAAAAATGTTTCTTAATTTTAGTGGGTTTGGGAGAGCAGGGGCAAGGAGAGAGCCTCAGGAGGGTATAATAACACTAAGAGGGAATAATTACAAGAACCTAGCTAGGATGTTTCTCTATGAGGGAATTCCGAATAGGGAATGAAGAAAGTCCTATACTAACATCTAGTGGCCTTGGTTAGGAATTACTACCCTAGTTTGTAAGGGTACTAGAAAAACGGGCACAGGTTAAAAAGGTGTGCCGGAGAAAAATAAGATAGGACTGTGGCACGCTGCTGGCAGACTCGAGGCAGAGCCCTATCCTAGGACAATATACCACCACCAAGTGGCTCAATAAAACTCATTAAGTAGGAGCAATAGGAAGTACATACATGCAGCAGTCCTTAGGGAAGGTGCTGTATAGGGTTTCGTGAAGGACCTGGTATTCCACTTAAGCTTGAGGAGCTTCAAAAGGAGGGTAGTCCGCTGGGCAGGAGGTCGCAACCAGAGAGGACTAGGAAATAGTCCAGTGGATGAGCTACGGCCAGGCTAGCAGCATGCAAGAGAGGCAGATAGTCTAGGGAACAGTCCTTTAAAAGATCTGGATAGAAAAATGTTGATATCTGCACGATACACTTATTAATATAATTCAACACTCTTAGCTTTTTCTGGACCTGAAATGCCATATGCATTCCATGATGATGACAGAGCAACCATTATAATAAAAAGCTGTTACTCCCATCTATTACCCTTCACTGCTCTTTTGAATGTACATTGTCAGCTTTTAGCTGACATGCACGCACTTAAGCTTTTGGTAAGCTGACCTCTTGTGTAGGTGATTTTTCTCTTTATTTGAACTCTGTCACTTTTTGCTTCAGTTTAAAACAGACTAACAAACAAAAACTAAATAGATTTCCAGAATCCCCAGCCATATTTTAATGTGCACAAAACTATGTACTTTACACAAAATTAAAATTTCTCTTCCAGAAAGGAGCAGTTGATCTCAAGTGATAGCTGCACCCACAGGCATTGCCTATTCTCAAATTAGTTTCCTATGCTAACGTGCATGTTATAACCTGTGTTTTCACTTTCTCTGATTGCTTTTTGTTATTTTGTATCTTTATTTCACTGCCACATGTGAAAAACTAATTGCATGCTTTCAGTAGACATTAACTTTTAACCTAAGGAAAAATGCATTGGCTACCTCTTAAATAAATTGCCCATTGTTGCAGTAAATGATTTAAAGTAAGGCTACTTACTGGTGGGGCAGCTACTTAACTTGTTTTATGTCTCAGTTTTAAACTTATTTTTCATTGCATGTCATTGTTCTTTTTTTTTTTTTTTTTTTCACTCATTTTACATTTTTTCTTAACTGCCATTCCATTCAGTCCATCACTAAATTGCTCAATTTCTGCCTTCCCTTAAACATCATTCCTCTTGAACATTATTCTGCATGTATTGTTCCCCAAAATGTATTTCTGTGTAGCTTGTCCCTTCCTTTTTCTGCAGATCCCACTTTCAATTGATCACTTAAAAATATCCAGTGCTAGAGTTGTAGTAAAGTTAAATTTTTTTGATTTCCATTTTCTAGTAATCTTCTTTCGGGTGTTCCTGTTGGGGATCGCCACAGCGGATCATCTGTTTCCATTTCTTCCTGTCCTCTGCATCTTGCTCTTTCACACCAACCACCTGCATGTCATGTCCTCTCTTTCACCACATCCATAAACCTTATCTTAGGTCTTCCTCTTTTCCTGTTACCTGGTAGCTTCATCCTTAGCATCTTTTTCCCAATATACTCAGCATCCCTCCTCAGCACATGTCCAAACCAATGTAATCTTGCCTTTCTGGCTATGTTTCCAAACCTTCCAACCTGGGCTGACCCTCTAATGTACTTATTCATAATCCTGTCCACCCTCATCACACCCAGTGTAAATCGTAACATCTTTAACTCTGCCACATCCAGCTCTAACTCCTGTCTTTTTGTCAGTGCCACTGTCTCCAACCCGTATAACATAGCTGGTCTCACTACCCTCTTGTAGACCTTCCCTTTCACTTACTGGTACTCGTCTGTCACAAATCACTCCTGACACTTCTCCACCCACTCCATCCTGCCTGTACTCTCTTCTTCACCTCTCTTCCACACTCTCCATTACTTTGAACTGTTGATCCCAAGTACTTAAACTCATCCACCTTCGCCACCTGTATTCTTTGCATCCTCACCATTCCTCTATCCTCCCTCTCATTCACACACACATATATTCTGTCTTAGTCCTGCTGACCTTCATTCCTCTTCTCTCTAGAGCATATCTCCATCTCTCTAGGGTTTTCTCCACCTGTTCCCTACTCTCACTACAGATCATAAAGTCATCTGCAGACATCCTAGTCCATGGGGACTCCTGTCTGATCTCGTCTGTCAACCTTTCCATCACCATTGCAAATAAGAAAGGGCTCAGAGCTGATCCTTGATGTAATCCCACCTCCACCTTAAACGCATCCATCACTTCCACCACTGACCTCCCTGCTGTCACACTACCCTCGTACATATCCTGTACCACTCTTAACATACTTCTCTGACACTCCCGACTTCCTCATACAATACCACAACTCCTCTCTAGGCACTCCGTCATATGCTTTCTCTTAAGTCTACAAAAACACAATGCAACTCCTTCTGACCTTGTCTGTACTTCTCCAACAGTCTCCGAGCAAACATCGCATCTGTAGTGGTCTTTCCCGGCATGAAACCATACTGCTGATCACTAATCATAACGTCCCTTCTTAACCTAGCTTCCACTACTCTTTCCCATAACTTCATGCTGTGACTGATCAGTTTAATCCCTCTGTAGTTACTACAGCTCTGCACATCACCCTTATTCTTAAAAATCGGTACCAAAACACTTTTTTCTCCATTCCTCAGGCATCCTCTCACGTTCCAATATTTCATTAAACAATCTGGTTAGAAACACGACTGCCATTTCACCTAAACGCATCCATGCTTCCACAGGTATGTCATCTGGACCATCGGTCTTTCCATTCTTCATCCTCTTCGTAGCTATCCTTACATCCTCCTTGCTAATCCATTGCACTTCGTGATTCACTATCCCCACAATTTTTTTTTATACAGTCAATATGATTAATCTTAGTAAGGTCTTAGTGTGGCAATTCAGATCCATATCTTAGTTCAAAAGAATAATTTCCTTCGTTACGACCACTTGCTACCTAAATGTTTTACTCTGTAGGGAGTTTTTAGAATCTTTAAACTCATCCCAGTTTTCAGAGGGGTAATTGGGAACATGTACAAGTCCCATCAGACCTCCCAGCATTTGCTATCTTAAGAGAAAGTCCTCCTGAAATTTGCTTGGAGTATAAAATACCTATGCAAAGACTTCCCAGCAAAAAAATTCTAAACCTTCTGGACTTTGGAGTCTCACCCACACCATTGCTCTTTTGTATATTGACTTTCTATTCTCTTTCAAATTTGGTCTAATCCCTTCTTGATTCTAATTATCATGTAATATTGTATATGCCCAACTATTTTTTCCTTTTAACAGTTTTTTTTGTTCTAGACATAACTAAAAACTCTACCAAAACCTGTTGTTCACTTATCCCTGCCCCTTTTTGCCAATTCTCTGTTTTATCAATCATTGTTTGGGAAGGTAGTCTAACTTGCAGGCCAAACTTTTGTTTGACCTCATCCCACTCTGTCATGTTTCCCCTCTCTCTAATTTGCTATGGCCAGTAAATTCCAGCCTTCTTTTGCTTGTTCTCTGTACCCCCTACATACACTCATTTGTATTGGTAAAAATCATCTTTCTGTATTCCTGCAATGGCTTATTTCTTAGAATAGTTCTTGATACTCCTCAATAACAAATATTGTATTTGTATCCTCCTCTAGGGTCTGCATCCAAAATACCCCTTTCTCCTCAGTTCTTGACCCCCCCCCCCTCCCAGTTTCATCATCCCTTTCCACTTTGATTTATAACCTTCAGCTAGTGTTATGATCCTTAACTGTGTAGCTCCAAAGTATCCCCTCAAATCTGGTAATTCTAAACCACCTTGGACTAGGGGAGAATCAGCTTCTCCAACTTAACTCTTGCCTTCCTATTAATAACCATCCACAACATCATCTCCTCTGGCTGATTATAATACAAGATCAGGTACATTTTTTAACACTACAAGGATGTAGCATTTTACCGATTTGTATCTTGCTATCCATGTCTGTAATCGTGCTTTAGGTTTCTCATTTTATTATTATTAGTCTTGTTGCACATATCCTTAGTTGCCATAACCAAATACTTTTTAATTCGCACAGCTAAAAACTGATGCCCCCATAAATGTATTGCTGAACCATTTCATATGTGGGTACTTAATTTATTGATATGGCTTTTGCTAGATATTCATTGATTTTTTACATCTCAAAAAGACTTGAGTGTGTCAAAATGTTCCATAACAAATTGTCATTTTGATTTAATGAAGTAGTAATTATCTGTAACTATAAAGTTGACTTTTCTTGATTACCATAGTGTTTATCTTGAATTTATTAGTATAGACCAACTAACAAAGAAAATAAAGCAAATAAAGGGAAAAGAGGACACCTTTGCCTTATTCCTCTCTAGCTTATTGGAGAGGCACCCTATTAATTATTTAATTGATTAAGGAACCTTAATTCTTGTCTGTGACTCTTCATATATTTTATCAAGGAATGCAAATATTCTGTTTCCTACTCATTACAATTCCAGCCTGCTCTGTTATGTTTTCTCTGCATCAAGACCCACCAACAATAGTGGGTTTTTCCTGCATTCTGTTTCCTTTTGCCTCCTCATTGTATTAATGCTGTCATGTTTGCCTCAATTCACAAAGCCACATTGATCTGTATCCATCAAATTTGGCATCTTTGCACTTCTCTTAGCTAGTACAGACATGCACACTTTTTACAGTCATGGTTTAAACTTGAAAGGGGTCTAAGAAGCTGAATCTAAAGGTACTTAACCCTCATGAGGTAATAAAGGCACCTCATCTTTCTTCCAAGATGCTGGTTCCCCCTCATTAAAATACTGTTAAGCAAAAAATTCCAGATCTTTATCTTTTTCCTCCCAACAGTCACAAGAATACCATCTGTTCCTAGCGACTTTCCTGTTTTGATTTTATAAGCCACTGTTTGTATCTTGCTTCTTCCAGTCTTAGATGTTAATTGGTTCATCTTCTGCTGACCATGGCATAATAAGTCTTCATAAATATTTTTATTTGTGCCTTTTCTTGGTTTCCACATTCCTCTGCTTCATAAAAATTAAAAACCCTTCTGAAATGTCTCTAATACCTCTGAAGGTTATCTGATTGTGTTTCTGTTTGTAAACTCCCTAAGCTTGGTGACTGCCCTTTTCTGCCTTCTGTTGCTTACATTGTTGTGCTAAAAAGATTTTGTGCTCCTGAGTTTTCTGCAGTTGCTGTTTTTAGTCTGTGAAAGCACGTTATTCTGCAATGTTTTAACTTGTCGGCCCCTCTAAATAATTTTTATTATTTTTCCAGTATCTTTTTGCTATCTGTCTATAGTTCTACTGTTTGTAAACTTTTGTCCTACTCTAACTACCTTCTGAAGAAATTTCTTTCCTAATAACTCTTGTGCTTTATCATCTTTACCTGTCTCGTATCTGATAACTTCCTATATGGCTATTAAATTACTAGGCTATTGGCCTTGAGGCCCTTACAAGCATAGCAAAGAGTAGCCCATGTTTAGAAAAGTCAGAACCTAAAGCTCCTGTCCAGCAGGAACACTGGTGGAATCCTAGGGGTGTATTTTCTGTTTTCCATCCTGTTATCCAGGTTGCACTTGATAATGAGGTACTCTGCTTGATGTGGAGAGGGAGTCTGTTCCAGACATGGGAGATGGAGTCTCTGGGACACCTCTATCCTGCCAGCAAATCTATTGATGTCACAGACCAGGTTGAGGTCGCACGTGCAGGTTACTCAAGTGGAGCTTCACTTGTGGATATGCAGCAGTCCCGTGGTCTGAGATTGCTTTGTATGCCAGACAGAGGTAGTCTCTGAGGAGTCTGTATGAAACTGAGTAGAGGGACAGGGCTTTTAGCGTATATGTGTAGGGTAGATGTTTGAGGCCCTGGACACTCCTGGTGAGGAACCTCTGTGGTCTCTCCAGCTGCTGCATGTGCTTTGTGAGGTACATACCGAAGGGGGCATTGTACTCCCTAATTGGCCTTGTAAGGGAAGAATACAGGAATGTTGTGACCTCCTTGTCCCTGGATGAGATGTGCTTACTTATGAGGTGGGCCATGTAGAAAGCTTTCCTTACAACGACGGTGGTCAAAAGTCAGGTTGCTGTCAACCTGGGTGCCCAAATCCATTATGACTGATTTGTGCGCTTAGGATGTTGTTGTTAATGTGGTAATATGTGGGGATATCACCCTCCTCAAAGGGGGGGGGGGGTGATGCATTTTTTGGCATTCCGCTTGAGGCCATGTTTCTGGCACCAGTCATTTGTTTGGGTGAGACCCTCGAGTATGTCCACATCACTTGGGGAATTGATGACTGTGTCCAGCTTGCAGTCATCTGTGGACTTGGGTTAGCCATACCCCACTGGTTTTGGCCTACACCTCCGAGAAGTATGTCCTGAATAACAGATGCTGCAAGACCGATCCCTGGGGTACACTGCTAGTTACGGGTCTACTACTTGAGGTGACTTCCCCTATTTTAATTGGGTGGGCTCTGTGAGTCTATTTGCTACCCATCTGGTAACATATGGATTGATACCTAGTTGAGAGAGTTTATCTATTATGCCTGAGTGGGGAATACTGTCAAAGGCTTTGGCCAGGTCAAGGTAGGCTGTGTGCACAGTCTTCCCCTCATCCATGGCTTTGGTGACTGTCTCGAAGTCAACCAGATTTAACAGACATGACCTCCCCTTGATAAAGCTGAACTGTGTGGGGTCGAGTGTTTGGAGGTTGCCAATGTCCCTGTTAATGAGGTCCATGATAATCCATTCCATGGCCTTGCATACCAGACTAGTTAGGCTGATGGATCTAATTTCCTGGATTGGCAGATTCTCCACCTTTTGTGTGATGGGATGACAGTAGCTGTCCTCCACTCGACTGAGTTTCCGAACAGATCTGGGTGCTTCGTTTGAGACTGACATGTGAAGAAGGCCTTATGATTGTCTCTAGTAGATGTAGCCAAGTTGGCTTTAGAGGATTTCACTAGTGCTCTTGTTTGCTTGTTCAGGCTAAGGAGAGAGGGCTTCCATTGTGCACCTGCTCCTCCTTGGTCCTGGACAGCATTTTTTTCCTTTTGTTATATAGTTTATTGTGGATGTCCACCAGGCAGGTTTACTCTTTCTTTTGGAGGATGATTTTACCTAGTCAGGTACTCCTGTTTCCATGCATCTATATAAATGTTTGTATAGTACTTTGGTGCCAGTTCCTACAGGGGGCTGTGAAGCTGTTTATACCATCACTCAGGAGGTTTTAATGAGCTTTGGAGAAATCTTTTGTTTGACCTAGCTGGGGGGGGGGTGGGGGTGCGGGGGGTGTGGTGGAGATGGTGACTTCAAAAGTGACCGCTTTATGGTCCGATCTTACCAGGGAGGATGATACTGTAGGGTCACAAGTCCAAGATATTATCACCTCTTGTGAGGGTATCTACTAGCTGTTTCAAGGCATTTGCATTGATAAATTCCCTGAGATTCCTCGATTTTTGTGTTCTGGCATGAGTAGTTTTTTCCAGTCTATGGGTAGTTAGTCTCCCAGGATCAGGGTAAAGGGTTGAATGTTGATAGATTCAAAGAGGTCCAGATAGGTGGAGTGGGTGTCTTGAGTCAAATTTGGGAGCCTGTAGTTAGCTATGATTTGAAAAGGGGTCTTGTCAATGGTTAACTGCACCTGGAGTGTCTCCTGTGCGTCATTCTGTTTGACCAGTTTGGAGGGGTGTGTGTGTCTTTAATATATATTGAAACTCCACATCTTTTGGCTTTGCTGCCTGCAGTTTGGGGTCTGAATGTATGATAGAATGCGAAACCAGGTAAAGCTGGGGTGCTCTCTGCAGCATTGAACCAGGTTTCTGTGACCTGCACAAATAGCATCTTCCAGGGTTAAGAATGCTTGCAAAGAGTGCAGTTTCATGTTTAGATTCCTAGTGTTTAGCAGCATGACCTTTAATTTGTGTTGTGTTGAAATTTTTATGTTGGTAGTATCGACCTCATGACCTTTCCTAAAAAAAAGCAGTATGAGGGAGGCAAGGGTCTTTGCCAGAAGTCCAAGTGAGACAGATGCAGGCAATCTCTAGCAAAGCATCGTGGTCTGTCGATTATATCTTCCCAGGCTGTCTGGTCCTGGATCCCCCTGGAATGACCCCAGAAAGTAAGCCAATTGCTAGTCAGTCATTTTTTGTTTGTATTGAGGCATTCTGGGTGACTGAATGCTGTTTAAGGCTAGGGACATAGCCTGGGAGAAACATTCAGCGAGCTAAATCATGTCTCTCTTCATATAGTCCAGGGAGGTACATATCAAGTTGTTCATACCAGCATGGACTATGACAGAGTCATAACAGTACCTGTTAAGAGACTTGAATGTGTGTGTGATGTGGTGGATTCTGGCACCTAACGAACAACTAACTGACTTTCTCCTTATCCAGCCTGGTGAGAGGCACATCTGCGTGTCTCACAGTGGCGTCTCCTATGACTAATATGTTGGGTTTATGGTTAGGCCTTGGTGGTTGAGACACAGGTGTGTGGACTATGCATGGTATGTGGTGTGGAGGGTTGTGGAGTTGTGTTTTTTTTTGCCTCCGAGGTCTCCTTTTGTTTATTTATTTATTTTTTTTTGAGAAGCTCCACATATGTAGTAGGTGTGTGTTGTGTAGCTGTGGGTGGTGTTTTGAGATGTAGTGATTGTGTTGACCACCTTCTCAGTGCCAGATATACTGGCTTGTGTGGGAGAGAGCATAGCCTTTAGGTTCTTAATGTAATTGCATCTCTTGCAAATTGTGTCCCTAGGTGGTTGTAGTAGATAGTTGTCCATGTACATGAGGCAGTTGCTGCATTGTCTCAGGATGCCTGTATCATCCAGGCTGGCAGGAGAAACAGTAGGAAATTGTCCATTCATATTTGTCAGAATCTGAGGGAGAAGGGCCAGGAAGAGCTGTTTTCATCTAGGCCTAAAACCCAAGTGCTTAAACCAAAACTAAGAGGCTTAAAACAACACTTACAAGCAAGCAGTAATAAATGCAGCAGAAAAGATGCAATTGAACACTTTAGAGAACAAGGAGCAGAAAAAGCAAGATGCAGTAATAGAGTAGGAGGAGGAAACACAAATACTGTAAAAGCAGCTGAATAAAGTGTTTTGAGGAACCGAAGTTTCTTAACCTTGAATTATCTGAGTGGTATTGGGTAGAGAGATCTAATGAAACTGAACTGGGTGGAGTTTCCCAGATCAAATTTACAGTTGGGTGGGCAACTGCAAAACCAAGTATAAGAACAAGACAACAATAGGAGAGGGACTGTGGGAAACTAGGCTACAACTAATAGCTACATTATTTTGGGCAGAAAACACTACAGAAATGTGTATTACAGCAGTGAGACACTTGATGAAAGTTTTAAACCGAAAAAGGAGCAAGGAGACTAGAGAATGCTTTTAACTGCTAACAAATCAGTTATGATATATACTCCTTGTCAGGAAAATACAACAAAACAGATGCTTAAATTGAGAAAATTTCCAGTTAATACCTTTCACCACAGTTAAACTTGGCTAAAAAAGCTTTACAAACAGCGAGGCAGTAACAAAAGTGATTTAACAGGCTCAGTAAGGCAGACAATTGTAGTACAACAGTGCAGATTTGTTAGCAATAAAATACACTAAAAAGTAGGCAGCAGACAAAAGTGCAATAAATGGTGAAGATGAGCAATAACTAGTAAAAATAAGCAAGAAAACAGGATACTTGTTGTACATCACTCACTGTTGTGGTCAGTGCCCCTCCTCCATTCAGCTCTGTGTGAATAAGCAGAAATCCTCAAAGATAGGGCTTGAGTACTATGAGTTAAACCTGAAATAACTTAAAGTTCAAAAGAGCCAATGAGGTGCTTGCTCCAAGCCCTAGACAAGCCAACCTTTCCCAGCCAGTGACCAACACGATACTCAAGTGAAGATGAAAACAAAACATATTGACAGAATTTTAGTTGCAAACATTATACATCACTTGTCTATCCAGATATTGTCAATCAAACATTATGCATCTCATTCAAGTCCTGCCTTCTTTTAAACCTCATTCCTCCACTGTATGTATAGTTACAACACTTCCCATTTTTACTATGTAATTTTCTCCTATCCTTTTCTAAAGATCCAAATTCCCCCTGTTTTACTATATTCATTACTAATAATAAACTTTGTTTAGACTTTGATTTCATTTTCAAGTAATTCTAATTATAGTGGCTGCCAAAAAAAAAGCACTCAAGTTGTTACTAAGTGTAGGCAATTCTAATGCTGTGTAGGCAATTCTGATGCTGTGTCATAACTCAAAAAGATCCATTTCCTTAGTTACACCAATTTGCTCACCCAATGTCTCTGACAGCAGTCTGCAAGGAATCTTTAAAATCTGCCAACTCATTACACTCCCAGAAAATGTTGCCAATTACATTTTACTTCCCCATCACACCTCCAACATTTCCGGTCTACTTGATGAAAAGATATTTAGTTTACTTTGGGTATAAAAACATCTATGTAAACACTTCCAAACAAAGATACTAAATGTTCAAGACTTTGTAGCATATTTTAGAAGACCTGCATATATCTGCAAACCACAAAAAGAACAAAGACAAAAATAGCTACCAAAAGGCTACTGGTCCAGGAAAGACCAGTTTAAAAGCTTGCAAAAGCCTTGGTGTAAAAACACTTTTCAAAACGGCCCTTTATATACAAAGTAAGCAGTTAAACAATCCATATCATTATTAAATTACACACTTCCAATTACATTCTTTATTGAGCCCAAAGGGCTCCAAAGTACCATACTTAAGTTTTTCCTTTACGCTCCTACATTCCCCTAAACGTACCTCTACTTCCAAAATACAGCCCTGTAAATCTTCAGTATCAGAATTGTGAAAAGTAGTAAAACGACTATCCATTTTTTTTTTTATTTCTAATGTCTCTTAAATGTTCTTGGAAGCTAACTTTAAACCTTCTGTAGGTTTCCCCAATGTAAAACAGGTTACATGTACATCTTGGGCGTAAACTATTCCTTCAGTATTGCATGTAAAATTGCCCTTTTAGAAAAATTCTAGGTTTATTAATATAGAGGAAAAAATAAACACTTGCTTACAGCTGGAACCTTTATTACAAGGCATAATGCCTTTAAGTAATATATTCCCATCTATGCTGCCATCTGGTGGAGTAAAGTGGTTGTGTACAAGCATATCCGACAAATTTCTAGCTCTTTTGAGATTCTAATATGTCCAGATAATATATACCTCAAATCCCTATCTTTCAAAACCATGGGCTGAAATTTTCATACTTTTTCCACAATATGTTCAGAAATCATGTTAAAAGTAGTGACAAATTTTCCATTATCTTCATAAGAGGAAATTTTGCCCTCCGTACTAGTTTCCCTTTTGTCTAACCTCTTTATCCACAACTTTCATCACCCATCATCTGATGCGGTCTCATTTCCATAATTTTTTAATTTAGCCTCCATAACTTGACTAACATTATAGCCTTTTAGCCTCAAACATTTCCTGAAGTACATTATCCATACTGCACAGTTTATTAATCTGCAAAAATTCATTATACGGTAGTATCGATTAAGTGTGTAGGATGACTACTATCATATAAAAATTGATTTCTTTGATCAAATTTCTTATGTAAACTAGTCTCCAAACCATTTAAAATGATATAGAAAAAAATCACCCGGGGACCTATTTTAATGCCATCAAATTGTAAACCTATATTATTGTAAGTCATTTATAAATGCCTGGGCATCCCCTTGTTGCCCCTCACATAGGAAAATTAAATCTAAATCTGAGGTATACTACTATCTGTGATCTATAGAAACTATGGGGGTAAATTTAAAATTCTCCTTAAATTTGGCCATCACAAGATTAGCATACATGGGGGCAAAAGCTGCCCCCATGGCTGTTCTTGCAGCTGATGGAAAATTTCCACATTAAATATAAAGAAATTCTTGAGGCAAAAAAAGAACTAAATCAATAAGGAAATGAGTCATGGGAGAATAACCCCAAAAAGTGAAACAGCTGCTACACCTACACTATGCTTGATGGTGTACAACCTTTTTACATCCGTACAAAGCCAACATTTTGTACTATTCATGTTACATCCCTGATTTGGAAAATCCTGACTATCCCTAATGTAGGAAGGAATACCAAATACATATTTGTTTAAATATTCATGTAACAAAATGCAAATATTTTTTCAAAAAATACTTTTCTGCTGACACAATAGGTCTACCGCTTTTATCAATGCCTTTGTGTGTCTAGGTTGCTTTTTTATAGCTAGGTTTGGAACATGCATGTGATTTGCCCTTTCAATTAACAATTCTTGCTGTGGACCAGTCCAGTTTCATATTTATGCTTTCATAAAATTTAATGCAGTCTGTTCCTTCCAGCTTCTCTGGTACCGAATCTCACTGTTTCCCTGTGTGTTCTGTCCTCTAATTCTCTTATTTTTAGAAACCTCTCTTCTTGAGCAGTCTTGTATTCAGCCAGCTTAATTTCAGCCTTGGATGTTTGCAGTTTTATCACCTCATAGGAATATCTGTCTAAAGCTGCTTCCTTGTATCGTCTTTTTTGTTATTTGAGTTGATACATTCCATCATTGTTTTATTTTAATTGGCTCTGAGTACATTTGACTTTTTTCCCTCTAGGTTACAGTAAGTAATGTCCTGCACCAAAACTAGAGCTTGCACTGCTTTTTGTTGAACAGCTGCAGAATTCTTCCCTGTCTTTCTCCTCACCTTTTGTGGTTGATTTTCTTTCAGGTTATCTACATTTATTTTTGCAGGCATCCAGGCAGTGCACTTAGTAGCTTTGTTAATGAAGTTAACCCCCCCCCCCAAAAAAAAAAAAAAAAAACTTCCCCAGAGTTTGTTTTCACACCGGGAGAGCTGAAATTAAGCTGATACTCAATGTGCATCCATCTTGGAAGCATCTTCCTTGCTGAAGTCTTGTACCCCAACAGCACATTATCAGGTTAAGCGGTTCTAACTTTACTCTCCAACATGCTAATATGTTTTTTTCATAATAAAGCCCCTGTTCAACAAAGTTCAATTATACCATGTTAAGATTCCCTTTCTACTGTCCTGAATTCTCCATTTATCTACCATCCCCATTAAGTTTAAATAATCCTTCAGATATTGCCCTACCTGTGTTGTGGTGTTCAGTTGCCTTGGGCTGTGTCCACTTAATCTGTATTTAATAGTAGCATTCCAATCGCCTCCTAGGTGAGTACTAGGATAGCTGTCCTTGTGGGCATTTTAAGCCTAGCCAATTTCCCTTTCAAATGTGAAAAACAAATACTGTACCTTGTATCTGTGAGGGGAACACCTTAACTAGTATACCAACTATCCCTTCTTGAAATCTACCTGTTTCCATCATTAAGCCTTTTAGCATATTTCATTTTATCCCTGGGGGAATATAAAACTGCTATTGTAATAATTATCCCTTCTTACCTGCCTGTTTATTCCTACCATTCTTTTTCCTCCTTCAACTTTTGCTTTTAAATCCAGGAACCAGACTTTCCTCTTGTATGTTTATTTCCAGAGGAGGAGGTGGCCACCACCTCATTACCTGCACCCTTCTATTTCCTGTGTTTCATACTTGACAGATGAGTTTCCTGCAAGGTTAACAGTATTCGCTTTCATCATCTATCCTTTCTCTCGTTCCTATTATGCAGACCATTAACATTCCAAGAAGTTATCTCAAGTATCACCTGTCCCATTCTCACACGTTGGCCTTCTTTCTCAGCATACCTACATTCCTGGTGTAGTAGTGCCATCTTAATTATTCTTACTTTGCCTTCTATTCTAGCTGTTTTTTGGACCGCTCTTTCTCTACCAAAGTAATTCTTCACCCATCTGAATGGCTTTGGATGCATATCCACCTCCCCTTAAACCCTTTTGAACTTTATGCAAATGTACAGAAACCTCACCCGAAGCTGCAAATGCTTTTTTTCAGTGCAGTGACATCTGCACCATCTTCCCCCTTTTCCATCGACAGTGCAGTATTTTGCTCATTGTTTTTCTAGCATTCTCTGCACTAAGATACGAATCCCCCCTTTCATTCAGTCTCTCTTCTCAACCAAAATATTCCACTTCTTGCTCCTCTTCTGTCCTGTTTTATCTTTTATGACAGAGTCCACTCCTAATACCAAGTGGTCCTCTATATTTTTCCCCGGTAAGCAGCTGCAAATCTCCACTCTTCATATCAGCCAGTGCTTCAAGTTCACTCATCTGACTAGACAGGGGAAAAATTGATCTATGCTGTACTTATTTCTGCTTTCATAAAAACACTACATAAGGATAAATATTCACTTTGTGTAACTCCCTACTTTACATAACCTATCATGCATTTCCTCAGTAACCTTTCCTATTCCACAATTCTGGTAGTTTGTACCAATCTAATGTCCCATTCCCTATTCAGGCACCCTTACATGCTGACCACATTGAACATATGCAAAATACTTTTTTCACACACTTTCATAACCTAATTGCAGCCCCCCATTTAGTTAACTGTACTGTTTTCCTGAGCTAGTGTCACCTACATCCTTCAACCGTAACTGAACATAAATCTCATCTGCCATTCTGCACATAGGTCCCTCCTACATATATGCCTAGACATAGGCTAATAACCCAGCAGACCTTTGTAAGCTTAGCTAAGCTTTCCCGAAAGAGTACTTGTACCTTATCTGAATAGGACATTGAGAGCTAGGCACTTATAAGCTACCTCTGTCCATAAGGGACATGGGTGCCAGGCCTGGTGTAAATTTCCTTTTCCCATCCACTGGTATAGGCTGCACTTAAACTAGGTAGTAGATGAGCCCAGCTTCACATGGATGGGACGTCTCTCGTATAAGAGAGTCACTGTCAGGGGCATGCATCTGCTTCTCCAGCATGTTCTGTTCAAATTGCAGACAAAATTCAGGTCAGTCGACTTTGTATTTCTGGTACTCTTTGACTTGGGAATATGTAGGAGATTCATATGTATGGCATTTGTGGATGACTTATAAGCTAGGCATAGATCACCCCTCCGTAATCTATAGGAGATTAAGTAGAGGGAAATGGCTTTAAGGTGCTCTGCATAAGGCAGGTTTGTTGCACCTCTTATTCTTTTTGTGAGGAACCTTTGAGGTAGCTCTGGTTGCTGCATATGCCTGGTCAGGTACATACCAAAGGGAGCAGTGTACTCTGGTCTAATAAGGGAAGAGTACAGTGGGATAATGGGACCTCTTTAGATGTCATGAACTTACAAGTTGCACAGTATAAAAGGGTTTCCTCACCACTGTGGCATTGGGGTGGTCAAAGGTAAGGCTGCTGTCTGTGTGTACCCAGATTCCTGACCACTGGGTCGACTCTTAGGGAGTAGTATCAACATGGTAATTAGCTGGGATGGCTGACATCCCAAAGGGTACAGTTGTGCATTTCTTGGCATTGAGTTTAAGACTCTGGCTTTTGCATCATTTGTTAATCGGAGATGGACTCCCCTACAGACAGCTTTCTTTGTCTAGCACTAGAGGTATCCTACTGCATTTGGTTGATCATTTCCTGGATCAGCGCTTGCAGTCTGGCCGTCTCCACACATCGACCCATCTCCTCAAATAGGAAGCAAAGTGAAGGATTTCTACTTACTGGCATCATTATTGCATGCAGTCAGTGCTTGGCTTGGAAATTGACACCTCTTGCTGCCTGAGCATTGGTCATAGTATCATCTGATCTTACAAGTGAAGTAAGGACTCATCAGATAATTTGTATGATTCAGCAGGGCTCTACATTACAATGCATCTGATGAAGGGGTTGGATCTTTGAAAGCACTTACTATACTGAAATTTCGTTGCTGTGGTATGGCTGATGTTCTCGTGTGTGTGTGTGTGTGTGTGTGTGTGTGTGTGTGTGTGTGTGTTTGTTTAAAAAGAAGGTTGATCCAGGAAATGAACCAATCATTACACTCAACCTAGTTCATTTGCACCTCCCCAACATACTTTGCATTTCAAAGTGACACCCCCTTCTTCAAATACTGGAACTGCCAAAAAAAAAATGGTAATTAAGGTTCTAACCTTTTATACAGAATGGAGAATTCCCCACCCCTCCATCATCCTATCTTACCCACTAATTACAATCCACCTTCCCTCATAATCCAGTTTTGCCAATTTAAAACAAGTTGAGAATAAGATGATACACCACCACCATGTCTATCGCAACTATTACTTTGATCTTGCTTCTCTCACTTACACTCTCTCCTAACAATAATCATAACTTTCCAGACACCCAACATACATCCTGCACCTACCTGCACAACCAGCACACACAACCCACATTTATCAAGTTACTCAGACATCCACCCTAGCTTATTCACAGCTAATATCTTTGTACTATGTAAAGTGAAAATTCTACCTTTCCAAAGACACTCCCTTTACTATACCACCACCAGCAACTACACAATCTTTCGGAAAAAACTGAAGTATAACCTACATAATTTGCCAAAGCACTATTTCACAGTGTGGTGATGTACAACCCAACCCAGGCCCAGCCCCCCTCAGCTCCAGCAAACCTAGCATATCTGTTATGCTATCAACCATAAATCTCCAAAGCCTTAGAAACAAGATACCTAAACTCCATGTGTGGATTTCTAAGTACAGCCCAGATATTATAGCAGCTATCAAAACCTGGTTGAAATAATATAGAAGATGCCGAACCCCCCCCCCCCCCAAGCTACTCATGCCCGAGAGTCTATCGACCCAGCAAGAGAGGAAGAGTAGCAATACTCTTCCCTAGCAATTGTACATTAATCCCCTACTCAAAACCAACACCCAGCTTCTCCCCAACTGAAGTACTATTCTCTATATTAAAACTTAACCATAAAAACATTTGCATAATTGCTCTTTATATTCCTCCAGGAAACATACCAATATTGGAAAATATACTTGCCTGGAATCCCAAAATGTAGATAATGAAACCATCATTCTAGGTGATGTAAATATCAGTTGGCTAGATATAGGCCACAACAACCCCTCAAAAAACGTAAATCTTTACAACTTGTCCCAACTAATTGAAGACCTCACCAGACCTCACAAAAATTACAGCTGGGGCTCCACAATAGACTATATTAGTGTCCCACCCTTTCAATGTCATCAGTGTAGGCATACTACCTAATACCATTGTTGACCACCACCCAGCATATATCCTACGCAAAACTACTCCAATCACAGGCCAACACCAATACAAATCTACCAGAAATTTTATTAAGTTCCAATCATCCA
This sequence comes from Protopterus annectens, assembly GCF_019279795.1. Classification (NCBI taxonomy): domain Eukaryota; kingdom Metazoa; phylum Chordata; order Ceratodontiformes; family Protopteridae; genus Protopterus; species Protopterus annectens. Next base: position 364,541,296 of record NC_056736.1, read on the forward strand.
TATTTAATGAAACCTTAGCTAAAGCAAACTGGAACCCCCTCAAATCCCTGCCACTTAATGAGGCTGAATTCTTTAACTCAGCATTTCTAGACATCCTAAATAGGCAAGCACCCACCCGCCAAAAATGAATTATTAATGTCCACAAGGGATAAAATCTGGAAATCATGGCAGAAAAACAAAGACCCCTCAACTCTACTATATTACAAGCAACTCTGTAACCAGGCAAAACGTCTAATAACCGCTGATAAAAAAAAAAGACCACTACTTCAACCTACAAAGCCAACATAAAAATAATCCCCAAAAATTCTGGTCCTCAATCAGCCAACTATTACACCCAGGCTCTTAAAGCAATCCATCCCCTGACCCACAAAAAACTCCCACTGAATTTGCTATCCTCTTCAATTCCTACTTCATTGACACCATAGCTAACCTAACTGCCACCTTTCCTACAGTTAACAGCACCACCACCAAGACAGCTAATGACCAAATCATCTCAGAAAACAAGTCTACCCTTAACCCTAACCTAAAATTCTCCCTCATACCCACCAGAACAATTAAAAACTTTTACTTAAGCTAAAACCCTGTACTCTGACCCCTAACAATCTACCTTCACACTTCCTGCAGCTAGCAGCAAACTCTATAGCTTTATCCCATCAGCATACTCATTAACAGATCAATTAAAGAATCCCTTGTCCCAGACATCTAGAAAAAAGCATTCATTCTCCCCTTACACAAAGGTGGCACCAACACAGACACCACAAACTTTCTACCCATAGCAATTCTCTCACCCCTCTCTGAAGAATGCATCCATGCCCAACTCCTCAACCACCTGCATGAAAATCAAATTTTATCTCCCACTCAGCATGGTTTCAGACCAGGACACAGCACCACTACCGCCCTCGTATCCTTCCTTGATGCAGTTAACTTGGCACGGGATTCTGGTAAAATAATTGCTTCTTTTCCTTGACCTCTCCAAAGCTTTTGATACCATTTCCCACACTATCCTCCTCTCTAAACTATCCACCCTACAATGGTTCAACAGCCATCTCTCCAATAGGCAGAAATCCACCAAATGGCAACAGTCTTGCTCTCTTCCTCAGTACTTCCACAAGGCTCCATACTTACTCCTCTCTTATTTAGCATCTTTATTAAAAACTTTCACACCACTCTTCCACAATGCTCAGTAATCCAGTATGCTGATGACTCTACAGTAATATGCACTGCAAATTCCAGCTCTGAACTCCAGCAAATTACCCAGAATGCCCTCACATCTACTGAATCTTTGATGCTTGACAATCATCTTGCCCTAAATCCAAAAAACTAAACTAGTAATTTTTACTCCTAGGAAAATCACTCCATTTGATAAATTCTTCACTATACAAGCCCAAGACAATAATAGAAGTTGTCCCACACACTAAATTACTAGGTATGCTCTACAGGCACCAACACTTTCTTAGCCACTCTACTAGACAAACTCTTGCAACTACATTTTTATTACCCTCTCTCCTTTATGGTGCCCCTCTCCTCACCAGTATCCAAAATTCTGCAAAGTACAAACTTGCTGTTACAACAGAATAGCAAAATTTGCCACCAAGGCCAAATTCTCATCTAAGTCACTGAAACAATTAGGGTGGCTGGAACTCCTCCACCATCTCTTATTCACCCAACTAACTACTGTGCACAAAATCTACAGACCCACAGACTGTCCTGCTCTCTCAACTCTACTTGCCAAATACCATCACAGCAGGCATCTAAGATCTGAAAATCATCTACTTCTAAAAGTAGACAAGCCCATCTTACCTGCTGGTCACCTCCTCCTATTCCTTCACTGTTGCCAAACTATAGATCTCCCACCTCCTATAAGAAACACAGGCAGCACCACCACCTTCAAACAAGTACTGAAAAATCATCTCAAGTCTTCCTGGCTATGTTCCTGCTCTATAACCTAACATCTTCACTCTTCTTGTACGATTACTAAACTCCGATGTCTTTTGCTACTAGTGACTGATACTTTCTCCATATTTATTTTTATTTTCACTTATTGATACTGGTACAGTAATACTGATTAATATATCTGTTTATACCACTCTGAATTCATTGAATTCTGTTTTAATGTATATTTTCTGTATATATTACTGTAATCAAACTAGATTCCTGCTTTTATGTATATATTCTGTATGTGTTACTATATTTACCATTTGTAACACTGTTTCTCCTTCTGTACTAATTAATGTTTACATTTTTCTGTATCTCGTTGGAGCTATTCTCCCTGGGCCACCACTGAAAATGGGCTATTTTAGGCCCAGAGAACTTTCCCGGGAAACAAATGCAATAAATAAAATATTTTTCAGTGGGCAAAACTGTCCTTTAATGTAGTGTACATCAACCTTTTCCTTTCGCTAGCCATATACACCATTTATTTTATATTTTGCACTGTATTTAGAATTGGAGAATAATAAAAGGAAACTTCTAATTTGTCCGTGATAAAGCAGTCCACTAAGCAATTCATATACATATACATTGGTGACTGGTCCCATCATTCAGAACAATGTCATTATACTTCATCCTCCATTATTCCTTTTCTGTGAATCAACTGCCAAATAAGAAAATTGGTCAAGAAGGAAAAAGACTACTATTCTGTATGTCTAACACACTGGTCTATCAGTCCATGTCCTCTCATGGACTTGTCTTCATGTCTCCTCCCTTCCCATTCTTCTGGCTTCTTGGATTATGTGGACCTTTCCTAAGGCTTTGCTGCTACCTGAAGAGGGAAAATACATAGATTCCTTCCCAAGTGTGTTTTGCATGCAAGCTTCCCCTATCAAACTCTCAACTGTTGAGTGCTCTCCCAGTCTTAGTTTAACTGGTTTCTTGAAAATTCCATGGCTTCATCCAGGTTAAGAAAAGACTTCATAATTCCTCATGCAAAAATAAGTAGGGTTGCTGGATAAATGAGGCCAGCATTGCATTCCTCATCCTGTGGGTCTCATAAGCAGTTATGTTCAGCAAATACTGTTAACATTTCCATCTGGCTTCTTCCCCACTTGCCAGACCTGTTTAAGAATTTTCACCTTCAGTTTAAAAGTCTGTAGAAGAATATTAATAGATCTTAGCTCCTTCTGTGCCTCAAGTGCCATCTGCCATGCAATACGGTGAGCTCTTGTTTTTCTCTTTCCAGCCAGGATCTCTAAACACTTTGCCAGCAGATCTGTCACTGCTTTGACACAATACCTTTCCTCGTAACATTTGGGAAGAAGCATCAACTTAATATTCTTCCTTCTGGCTCGATACTCTAAATCCACCATCTTGGCCTCCAAGCATTCCAGTCTGGTTTTGTCATCAACCAGGGATTTCAGCTCTTCATTTTCAGCCAGACACTTCTGAATGATTGTGTGTTCATTCAAGCCTTCAGCCTCCCCTCAAATTCTCTTATTCTATGATGCCAAATCCCTTTCATATCTTTAGCTCGTTTCAAATAATTTCCAGGGTTATTGGCACTAAAGATTGATCTGGTGTGTGTGCTGTGGTATGTTTCACTTGTGGGTTTCTCGTTTTCTGTTTTAGCATTTTCTCTTGAAACATCTAACGAGCATCTTACTTAATCTGGCATTGAGCAAAAACAGAAATTATTGCAGCTGGAGACCTTTTTAATATGGATAATAACCCCCTATAGGGGAGAACAGCAGGAGTGCTGTACAGTGCAACTCAATACCAAAAGTCCTCCATTTATTCTTTCTTGAATGTAATTTGTATATCTATACTATAAATTTAATGCATTTCTTTCTACACTATTATGTTCACTTATTATTTTAAGAGCTTTAAAAAAAACAGTAATTGATACACCTGTGAACACTACTCAGTCTACACTTTGGACAACCCAAAAATAGGCGCTCTGGCAGTAACTTCATCAGAGAGATGTTAGTGGGATTCTAATGCTGCACCAGTCAGATGACCATAAGCAAGTACTAGGCTAGCTACCTTTAGGCCTAGTCACTTTCTCTTTGTGAGAACCAAACTCTTTACCTTCTGTTTGTGAGGTAAACCTTTTAACCATCATGCCAAACCCTTAAGCTACCCCCCCCCCCCATTCTTTCCTACTGACACCAACTCCTGGGTGAAGACACCCTTCCTTCCTCTGATTTTGTTAATGAGAGAGAGCCAGAGACTGAGGCAAATATACGTAACCAGGAAAGACAAATTATTTCAAATATGAAAATTACAAACTTTATGAAAGTAATACTTTCAGTAAAGTTTATGTACATATTACCTTTTCTTTGCCATACTATATATTTTTCATTTTTTGTCGTAAATTACAGTAGCTTTAAGGGATTTATACATCAGTTTTCCCCTTGTTGCTAATGCATTTCTACTGTTTTCCCTCTCGGTCTCTCATCCTTTTAAGCATCTTGTCTCCAAGTTTTCTTCTAAAAACATGAAATGCTTTCAGAAGAACGGTTTTGTTGGGACCTCTTGATTCATATTGCTGGTATTTGGATTATCTTCCTTTCTTCCCTCTGGCCACAGACTGTTTGCTGATACTTTTTTCTCATCCATTGCCATCATGAATTTCATGAATATCTCGGCATTTGCAGGAAAATAAAATATTTCTAAGATTGCTTGGTAAAGAGTACTGAAACACATTTTCCTTGCCTCATTTATTTCCTGGAATTAGCTTGTGTATACCCTGAGTAATCATTCTGTGCAAACTCTGTTGCCACTTTTTAGTATTGAATCCCTTTGCCACAGCTCGAAGAAATGGTGACTTTTCAGCTGTCAGGTTTGAAATTTTACTAATATTGACCTTTGCTTCCTTCAGTGGCTGAATTTGGCATGTATGCAGTGTGCTGTCTATTAATAGATTTTACATGTATCCCTATTTGCGTGCTTGGTTCTTCATTAAAGTTGTATAGTTTGCTTCTGATTTTGTGGTTTAGCAGTAACTCTTGAAGACTGATCTTTGCATGATAATCCAACTTGCACTAGCTTTTTCTCATCTGTAAAACTTTGTTCTCTGCTATTTTCTCTTTCAGTTCTGCTCTGTCTTTTGCACTGCAGCCAGTTCAGCCTAATGCTTATCAAGGGTATATTCGATGCGTCTAACTTGTTGTTGTTGGACTTCATACCTTCACTGTACCACTTATTTTGAAGATGAGACTTCTCGGAAATTTTTTTTATGAACTCCTGCTGACAACTCCAGTGTCTTACCTATATAGGTTCATGGGTGTTTATTAGGCTAATGACTGCAAGGGCCGTTTTACCCTAGCCATGTATCCCAAATCTCTGGCAAGTTCTGATGCCCTTTATAAGTGTAAGCAAGGACCTGGGAAATTAACCATTTACAGGGTGTCTGTGTACCTTAGAGACATGGGTTACAAACCAGGGATGAATTTCCTGTTCCATATCCAATTGTCTAGGTTGCACTTGAATTGGGTTAGTTAGGAACTCTGCTTCACATGGGTGGGGGGGAGCGTATTTCATAGACTGGGTAGTCTCTGAGATGCATGCCTGTCTCTCCAACTGGTCCTGTGTATATCACAGGCAAGGTTTAAGTATTTAGAATGGGTAATTTTGGTGCAGTTTGTTTTGTGGATATGCAGGAGGTCCATCAGAGTGGGGTCTGACAATGCCCTGTATGCCAGGCATAGATCTCCCCTCAAAAGCCTGTAGGAGACAGATTACAAGAATACTGCCTTGAGGCAGTCTGCATAGGCCATTTTACTTATGTCCTGTGTTTTTTTTTTAATGAGGAACCTCTGGACATTCCTGTTGGATATGCCTAATTGGGTGCATACCAAAGGGGGCAGTTTGCTCAGTGATGGGTCTGAATGCCATATACATTGGAACAATGACTTCACTGGACTTGGATGCCTTAACTTTCATTAAGTTGCACAACAGGGTGATTTCCACACTACTATAGACATGTGATGGTCAAAGGCTGGACTACTATCTGTGTGTGTGTATCCCCAAGTCCCTGACAACTGGGACAACTCTTAAGGGGTGTGTTGTTAATATAATAGTTACCAGAGGGGGATGACTTCCCAAAAGATACTATTATGCATTTCTTGGTATTTAGTTTTAGTCTATGGTTCTGACACCAGTTGCTTTTTCTGTGTCCGCCCCTCCTGGAGAACATTGAATCACACACCGACACCAATGACAGCCCCTAATTTGCAATCCTCTGCAAATTTTGTCAGCCAGAGACCACTGACATTGGCCTTTACTTCAAAAGGAGCAGTCCAAGGACTGATCCCTGAGGGACTCCGCTTGTGACTGGTTTCTTTGTAGAGGTGAACTCCCCCATTTCTAAATTTATGGGTCCTGTCTGTGGACCAGTTGGCTATCCACTGAGTAACTTAGGAGTTTGTACCCAACCGGCTGAGTTTGTCAACAATGCCCAAGTGGCGTATTTTGTCATATGCCTTTGCCAGGTCAAGGTAGACAGTGTGAACCAATTGGTTCAGATATATTTAAAAGTGTGCAGTTGTTTTCAAAACAATGGCTTATGCTTCTAAATGATGTTTTGACCATCCAAGTTTTCAGTATCTACTCCTGTAGGAAATTGAGTCTATATTATGGTCATTATAAGAAACATGGTTTTGATACCTCTATCATAATGTAATGTCATATTTATGTACAGTCTAATGCAAAACTGTTTTGAATATATTGTATGTAAACATTCAGAGCTTTTTCTCCTTGAGCCCCTGTTGAAAATGGGTGGTGTTACCTCGTTGAACTTTCCTGTAAAACAAAAGTAAATATGTTTACAAAGCGAAGCTTGAGAGGATGTCGGCTGTGTGGACACTGTATAGTTACATCAGTGTAAATAATTTTCTATACAAAATACCAATAGGATATTTGAAATAAGACAGCATTGCATGTAATCAAAATGGTAGTTTGTGTATGTGGGTCTTTTTATACTGGGCAGACCTCTTGGATAATGAAATAATTTGTTTGCATTTAAAGTACAGATGGATTAGTGGAAACTGAATTCAGCAAAAATGGCCAGAAATTTTAAATTTAAAAGGGAAAGATGGATAGTTAGTACAGCAATGTTTTTTAAAACCCGGACCAAAGGATCAGTTTTAACCAATTTTCTTTAATTTGAACAGAGCAGTCACTTGATGGAACCATAAGTCCAATTTTTTTAAATATATTTGTATTTGGTTATTTGTTGTATTATAGCTCTGCATTAAAGAATGTAGTTTTATTGTTTGGAAAGTTGCTCAGAGATGCTAACAGTGATGCTGTTTATTGTGCAACTCCTAGCTTGTAAGGATTATATACTGATGTGGTAACATCAACAGTAGGATGTATTCTATGTTTTAGTTTAGTGGTTTAAATGGGGACCTTATTTAATGATGATCATATGATTTGAGTCTTATTTGTTTTGCAAATCCATTTTAGTGGGCCAAAAGAGTGTGTTTTTGAGGTGGTGATTTGTAGCTTACTAGTTTGCTTTTCCCCCACCTGGTGTTATGTGACACACAACTCCGTTCAGACCAGCTGCAGTCAGAAAAATAGGCTTTTTTTTCAGTCTGTGTAGGAGCATGAAATTCATGTCCTTGGGGCACTTCGTAGAATTCTGTCTAGGGTTAAAGGCATGCAAATCTAACTTTGTTAGTGAAAAGTAATCCTCGTATGCTAACTACAATAGCTTTCCTTTATCAACCACAGTACCAGTTTCCTAACTGAAGACTCTTGTCTCAGCTTCCTGTCACATTGTATACATCATAGGCCCAGTAGCAGCATTAACTCCTTAGATGGAAGAGAGCGACACTTTAAAAAAAACACATATACGGTAACGAGTAACATTTATAGGTAACGTTTGCAGTGTAAACAGCTGTTTCTGGATATTAGTGAGAAGTACTTTGATACTCCTAGAGCTGTTATGTAGAGAAGCACTTTGTTTTTATGCTATTCCTGATATGGCTTGGTAATGCATGAAAGCCTTGCTAATCTCCACAATTGCCTAAGTTACCAAGTCTAAAAATGGAATTATTTTCATGACAGAATTTTCTTAATTCTCTGTATTCCTTGCATCAGTGATGAATGTATATATTTTCCCTTTGTATAATATATTTTATTGGAGTATTTCCTAGTACCCACTTTTCAATAGCAAACATAAATAATGAACAGTTAGTGATAGGAATAATATTTTTACCATAATACAGTATCAAATTGAGTTTGATGCAAAAAAGGCATTATTTGTGCAATTAATATTATGGACAGCCCCTTTAATTTTTTTAAGCTGGAAACTCCTGACATGATATCACAAAAGAATGAAAAGAATGAATCCAGAATGCTTCACTTTCCCGATTAGTGTAGAAGCTTCTGTTTTTCTGTTTTTCTATGACACGTTGCTAGCTATGTCTCACAGATGGAACATGCCTACACTAAAACTGAGCACATGGTGAATGATTACTGTAGCCATGATGCAAGTAATTAGATGTTTGTTTGAATAAATATGGTGGTTTTGCTTAACCAGAATGTTTTGCCAATGTGTGTAAATTATTGCCAATTCCCAAGCTGACATTTTGTGGGTGTGGTCATAAGAAAATTAGTCCATATTGACACTAAAACATAACCTGTGTGTGGGACCATGTAACGTTTCAAGATAATCTGGAAAGAGTCTCCATTATGATAAGTCCTTATTCAAACCTATTATATGTGGCAACTTTTTTAAATGTCTAATTCCAGCATTTGTGATACATTCACCCATTAACGTTTTGGCAGGTTAATCCTTTATACTGTTTTTTCATATAAGCATTGGAACCCATGTCACATCTATACAAGACTTCTTTTTTTTTTTTTTTTTTGTTTTAATAAAAGCCATACACACACCCAGAATACCGTGCTTAACCTATCAGTACAAATGCACGTAATTGTGTACATCTTCAAATAATGTTTACCCTCTTAATAGGAACACTTGTGCTAAATACACAGCTGTAACAGAGGCCCTAGTTAACTTGAAACTGAGGTTATCAATGCTAAGATGCATGTTACTGTCTGTGATTCTAGTTGGCGTCTGTTCTCTTTAATTTTATTTTTTTAATCTTTATTCCCCTTCCCCCAGATGTGAAAACTATAAATCATTTAACATTTAGCCATGAAGAAACCAATGTTCCGTCTTTTATTGCGCTATCATCAGCTTGCCTCCATGGAAAAGTAAGGGAAAAGATAAATGAAGTCCTCTGTTGCAGCCTGAAAGACTAGCTGAAACGTTTATTGCTAAAGGAAAGCTTTCCTTGTATTAGGTGTTATCGTGCTTGTTTAAAAATTGTTATTGGACTAGGCAAAGGGTGTTAATCCAGACATTAGCATGTTCAAATCAGCTTTGTTATTGGACTAGGCCAAGGGTGTTAATCCAGACATTAGCATGTTCAAATCAGCTTTACATATATTATGATTTGTGTACTTTTTATATCTACCTCAACAAATCAGGATTACAGCTATTAAGTGCTTTTGCCTAACTTTTATTCTGTTTTGGCAATGTAATGTCTAAATTTCTTTATCAAAAATGAATAGAGAAGAAAAAAGGCATCTGTTTACATGAATAACTTTATTATATACAGGAGCAGTTAAAAATACTTTACTATGAAATGAGATTTTATATTGTGAAAAGTTTCATAGAAATGCTGTTAATTGTTTTACTTGGTTACCTTTCTCCTTCCCTCCAATCCTCTTGAGTCCTTTCAAACATTGCTCATTCAAACATATAGCACCGTTTTTATACTTCCAGTTAATGCCCATAGCTCTTAATGGCATCCAGTTAATGCCCATAGCTGTTAATGGCATCCAGACCTTTCTTGGGTCTGACTTTTTAACTAAGTGACTTACCAGCTTATAATAGGCATATATCGAATGTTTGTGAAATGCAAGGATGTGTGCAGGCTGTAAGAAGTTCAACATTCCACACCGCATAGGTGTCAGAGTTAATGACACGAAGTGAGACCAATGCCTTTCCGTTCCAGACAATTTTAAGTGTCATTAAAAGTCCATTCTTTCCACTTGTACTTATTTCACAAATGTGATTAATGCTCTATAGTCTCACATTTATTCAATATTTTCCATGTTGCTAGAGTTCTTCCTGTTGATCTCTAGCTCTCGTCTCTAGATTTTTGTTCAAAAGAATTGGGAGTACCATGGAATTGGTAAACTCCTGTGCTTTTCTCTGTCTTAAGCATTTTCCCTTGGAACAGTGGAAAAGGTTTCACTGGCAAAGTCTGTCTGTGCTTTATTATCAGAAGACTGAGAAGCAGAGTACTCTTCTGTATGATTTGTTTTTTGTACTAACTTTTGCATTTCCTCCTTAGCCTGTTCTGCATCAAAGAATGACTTTGTTCCTCCAGGGAAAAAAATATTCTAAAAAGAGCTGGATACAGCAGCTTGAATTTCACACCTGCCTCTCGACATTCCCCGATTAAGTCGAAAAATGTTTCTCTTCTGCCTGGTGTACTGGGAATAATCATTTCCTGCAAACACACTAACTTTTGCCATGATCAACTCTTTCTGCTGGTAGGTTTGCATGTTTAAAGGTCTTGGCTGCTTTCTCATGGTTGTATTTGGAGCATACAAACTGTGTGCCCTTTCAGTTAATAGTTCCTGCTTTGGAATACCAGTCCAGTTGCTTTTTTGTGCGTTCTTAAAATGAATAATTGTCTGTTCCTTCTAGATTGCTTGGTACAGCAGAAAATCTCAGATTTTTCCTCTGTGCTTTGTCCTCTAATTCTACCACTTTTTAAATCTCTTCTTGAGCAGTCTCATACTTGGTTAGCCTTCTCTTCATTTTTGCCTCTGATTTTTGTAGTTTTATCAGCTCATCTGAATATCTGTTTAAAGCTTCCGTCATTTTTATTTGAGTCAATATACACTCTCATTGTAATCCAATCTGAGCACATTTGACTTATTTTTTCATCTTGATTACAGGAACCCATGCCTTGCACTAACGAAGCTTGAACTGCCTTATGCAGAGCCATCTGCAAGATTCTTCCCAGTTAGTTTTATCTCTTCACTTTTTCTATTTTTTTTTCAGGCTCTTAGTTTCTTCTTTGCAGTCATCCAAGCAGTGAATGTACTTGCTGGTAACTGAATTGTACTCAAATTGGCATTATTTCTGGCTACAGTTTCTCAGTTTGTTTTTTCACTGTTGGTCAGTATGCAGCCATCTTGGAAGCCCAGCATCTGACATGTCTGAGGCAATTTGGTAATACTGAAAAGCCCTTCTGGACTCTCTTGTATTGGCTACTGAGTTCAGAAATGGGTGCCATCTTTTGCAGGAAATTTGCAGAAGTCCCTGTCTACTTTGCGTGAATACTAATGCAGTTTTTCTCTTCTCTAATATGTATGTTTTTTAGGCTTTGTTTTATAACATACTATTTTTATTGAATTTTGTATTGGTTACTTAAATGAATTTTGTGATGGCTGTACATTAGTCTTCACTGATCTCTAAAACATGCTTTTTGACTGGCAGCACTAAGTTAGCTAATTTTATATAATATCAACTATGCTTGCTTCTGTAATTGAATAAATAAGCCATTTTGGCCAGAACAAGACTTTGCGGATATTCTCAGGAAGGACCATTTCAATTATCTGATTTATAGTTGTACTATAAGCTTAGAGTTGCATGCTGGCTCTAATTTGTAGAATCAATGCTACATGTGTAATTGATTTTAACTGCATGTATCTGAGCTTTAAGGGAGAGTCTTTCTTTTCTGAAATGAGAATCAGGATTTAGGGTATTATATGAACCAGACTTCCTTTTTGTGAAAGATTTTATGAGATGCTAGAGTATTTGAGGACTGTACAGCTGTCCATAAAAAAAACATATGTTGAATGAATCAAACTTTGGTGAATTTTTTTTTTTATTATATTGTTCTCTAATTGTATGACCAAATACTGAGCCTAGAGTCCTGACTAAGATGTCCTCCACATAATAAACTGAAATTGAATAGAAGGTTTCCATGCAGTTTCCTTTTAGTGAAAAATACAACTGTTCCCCTGAGTCTGATTAATGATGGTAAAAACAGATGGTTAATAACATCTTTTGTGTACTAGCACAGCAAAATGCTTCATGCCAGGTGGATGCTACAGAGTTCTTAAGCTGTGAAGAGCAGTAAGAAAGTGGTGTCGCTTCAGCCATCCTGTGAAAAGGTACAGAACATGCCCCCAGTGAGAATAAAACACGTGGTATCATTCAGTTCTCAGGTAAGCTGTCCTTAAGTTCAGCAGTATGATTCCAGTCTCATTGAATTAGAACAGTAGATTTCAGAGGAGATGGGGTAGCAAAGACGCCGAAAATGAGCAGAGTTGTGGAGGACTATTTATGCACTGAAAGAGTGGTCTGTAATGGGGTGATTAAGAATGTAGCATGAAAGCATTACTGAAGTTTTAAGCTGAAGAATACTAGATTGCTGAAATGTTTTCTTTGACACTGAATATGTTCTCTGCATGATTGGAAAAAACATCTTTAGTATTATGGGAGAGCATTTTGTTAAACAATGTTGCTGAGGTTAAGAATTTTCTTCATGTAGCAATCTTGGACTTAAACAATAAAGTCTGAGGGTGCAAGAGCAGACACATCTGCAAGATAGCTAGATAGAAGATTCACCCACAAATGACCGTGCTTTCTTGTATGGTTCTGTCTGTTAACACATCTCAATTCTTCTGATTTGATGAATAGTCATATCTCCACTTTTATAAGGGAATCTAAGAAAGCAAGTGAGGAATTCCAAAGGAGAGAGATGGTGCCCCTGATGGGCATAATGATCAAGATAGTATGGACAGGTATCAGTCCTCCTTTGCTATCAGTGTGTAGACTTTTTATCTGTAAATATTTTTATTTGATTTGGGGGGCTATTTTCCACTCTAATCATTTCTGTTCCTGACTGCTTGTATTTTTACATCCACTACTGCCCATTTCACTTATTAATGAAGACTGTCTATTGATTAAACTACTCTGATATAGAAAAAAGTGCCATAAAGGGTGACTGAGTTCAGCAGGTAAATTTGGTGATAACTACTGAGCTCAGAAAGTCTGTTGTACTCTATATAAAAATAGATGTGTGCACACAAACAGTAAAGAAATCTGATTCCAAGCGATATCCATCCACAATCATTTTCCCCCATTTTTGCATATGGGGTCAGTGTGTCACTTCAGCAGTGACAATCTAGAGTAAAGGTTTACACTGCTGTGTGGTAGCCTTGCCGTAGTAGTTCTTCCACACCATGCGCTAACAGTTGCAGTCACACCTATGGCCAATTTAGTGTCTCCAAGCCACCTATTGCATGTCCTTGACATGTGGGAGGAAACCCGTGCAAGCACAGGGAGGACAGGGATTCATCCCTGGTTGGCACCTATGTCTCTAATGGACAGAGGTAACCTGTAAATGGTTAATCTCCCAGGCCCATGCTTACACTTATCAAGGGTATCAGAACTTGTTTGAGATGCATGGCTAGGCTAAAAAGGCCCTTATGGTCATTTAGCCTAGTAAACACCTATGAACATGAAGACTCCAAACAGATGGCACCACAGCCGAGAATTGAACCAGGGAACCCCTTGCTGTGAGGCGATATCTGCTGTCCCACTGTGCTAAGCTGTAGAGATTTACAGAATAGGGGAGGTGACTGGGAGACGACCCTTGAATACAAGGAACTTATATGGCAACTTAAATTAGACGCAGGCAGACACCCTGGACTAAATGACAATATAAACAGTGTCCTTAAGTTAAAGGCTCGACTGAGAGGCTCCTTCACTGTTGATATATAAAAAATCTTAAGTAAAATATGATAACTAATTTATTTTAATTTACTGCTAAATGCACTGTTTACAGTTCTTTATCATTTTATGTCACAGTTTTAATATTTATTGTATATATATTTACTACAATGCATTAGGTTTAACTTTTAACAATGAAGTATTTTTTAACAATTCATTGAGTTCAGCATCCATCAAGTTTTAACTTTTAATTGATTAATTAACAATTAATTCTAGTGTATATAAAGGTTTGTAGCACTTTGGATGTTTACTTGATAAAGCTCGGCACAGACCGAGCGAAAGCGCTTGTGGTTTTATTGTTTCGTATGGTTTTACATTAAAGAATCAGACTTTCTAAGCATTTAATACAGCAGTAGTCTGTCTTTGTTTGGCTTTCCACCTTGGATCCATTTTTTTTATAGATTTACAGAATAGTAAATTTGTAATCCCATAAAACAAAATTCTTTGAATGTTGCGTATTTGAGTATGGGATTGTGGACTGTGATTCAAGTCAAGATTGGGGGGGGGGGCATTTTACACGAACTGTATTAATCGATTTTAATGACTGTATGTGAAACAGCTGTTAATTATGTACATTTGACAAAACTATGTTGTAAAAGTTAATGCCCTTAGAAATTAGTGGTTGGCATTTTTTTTTTTTTTAATAAAAATTTGAACCATGGACTGGCATATGAAGTTCATTTAGTTTACACCTGACTGAGCATCCTTTTCACAAATATGTTTCTTCCTTCTTTTCTAGAAGGAGCACATAATTAAAGCTATAAAGGTGAAGTTTTCACAATGACTGTATACCTGCCTGTTACTCGTATGTTAGTTTACCTTGACTAGGTGCTGCATCATTTTGCAACATGTCAAAGGCAGACTTAAACTGGGTGGGGGGTTCTATTGCTGTTGCATGCCAAAATCATTTTTCACTTGTTGCTGTAGTAATATGCTCCATTTCATAGCGGAGAAAAAAAAAGTATGATTTTACACCCCCCACCCCCCCACCACATGCTTTTTTCTGACCTCTGTGCCTGCTTACCATCAAGCTACTGTCATGGCCACCCATTTTGTTCTGCACTGGGGTATCCGCTCCAGTGCCCATTTGTTCCTTTCTGGAGTACAAGCCAGCTGAGACTATGTCCTGATCGGTTGACAGTGGCCCTGCAACGGCCATCGACAAAGGTATCCAGGAGAGGATTTTGTTCCAAATACCTAATGGCATACCCCTGATGATGACATAGGCACCCACATCACTGCAGATGGCTACCAACACTTCCCAAGCAGGAACCAGCACACTCCCACATAAAACCTGCAACAGCTACTAGGATCCCAGGTAGATGGCCATACCCATGCCCTTCCCCCAAATATGACCTGTCTATTGGGACCAGATTCTGCTTATTCCTAGACTGGTGGAGTTAACAGGTGGGGAGTCAAGTTCCCCCAACCAAGAGGTTGCAGTGTTAAAAAGATATGCCTTTTCAACACACTCACCTTTGACTCTTTAGAACCAGAATCTGTATTCCAGTTCTGGTCACGTGGGCTGCAGTCGCGGCTGTGTAGCTAGAGAGTCTGTAATCAAGCTCTGGTCATGTGAGCTGTAGTCGGATCTCTTTCTGTGCCACAGAGCGAATTCCATTTATATTTTGCTTTGATAATGGAATCACTTGGTCTTTTGTAACCTTTATGACTGCAGACATTAGAATTATTTGGCAGATAAAACTTCCCAACCTGTCTTCTTCTTTGCTTAGTGCATCACTCTTCTCTTTACTCTTTTTTTTTTTTCTTTGCATAGCTTCATAAATGTACAGGGAAGAATGGGCCCAGACTACTAATACTGTTTATTGTTTTGATATTTTGTTCTTTCCCTAGATTGCAAGAAGCAGTGTATGCCCATCACCCCCCAACACACACAATGTCAGAAAATTAAGCCCCTTTTTCTTCATAATGCCACAAATACAGTTTTAGAAAATATGCATGCTTTTGGGCTGTCCTACCCCTGTTTTGCAGTATAGGTTTGTGCAGCTTTTATCCTTCCTAAAAAGAAGCGGCTTTAAATTTTTCTTGCCCAGGAATGGATCTTCCCTCTTCTGCTGTGTCTTCTGTTCCAGTCCTCATCCTTGATACTTCTTTTCTGTTCCGTTTCTCTTCTGGAAAATTTATATCGCTCTCTCTTCAGGGAACTGAAGTAAGTGAGGAAATATTTAAACAAGTCAAACATTTTTGGAAATTTCTAGTTAAGGAAGAACATTTGGGGAAAATGTTCTGTAAATACCATATAGCATCATATAAAAAGGGACTTAGTTTGGATGATTGCTTAATTTGTATTTTGTTCCTGAAGAAAATAGTGCTGGTGTTGTGTTATGGCACTTTTCCCTGTGGCAAGTGTAACATTTGTGAACCTGTGGTTACTGGTTTTAATAATATAAATATCAAATTTGAATTAATGGGCTCTTTCATGTGCAATGGAAGGAATTATTTATGCCCTCTGTTGTCCTTGTAACATGGTGTATATTGGTGAGACTAAAAGAACCTTTAGAATAAGAGTGCAGGAACATGTCTGTGATATTAAAAACCAAAAAGAAGAAAGTTCAATAGCTGTTCATTTTAGGGAAGGTCATGATTGCAGCTATAAAGTATTACATGCCACTATTTTAGAAAAAGTTTTTATTAACATAGAGGATGTTGCCTTGCTGAAACAAACTTGTATAAAGAATCAAAATTTTTTTTTTAATATAATACTCTTGCTCCATGTGGTCTTAATGCTGAAGTTAATTGGAAATATTTACTCTTGACAAATCGTTTTCTTAATGATTTTATTGCATTGTCAATATGTGTATATAAAGGGGGATGTTCTTTTATGTATTTCACTTCTTGAAGGCTGTAAGGGCCGAGGCAAAGTTTTGGAAATAAATTTTTGGTACTGTTGCCTGTGGTTATTTTTCCATTTTGGTTATTCATTTTTTTTTTTTTTTTTTTTTTTTTTTTTTTTTTGTGTGTGGCTTCTGTAACTTCTGGTTCAAAGCTTGTGTACACTCATCTGCAGGAGAGCCCATTAACCACATTTACTGTAATTTTTTTTTGTTTTACCTGGTCTGGAGGACTTTAAGCAGTGAAGGCCCCATTGTCTTCTGGGTCAGACGGATCATATCCTGTCCATCTCTAGTGTGTCATAGTGTTGACTGAGACAAACCTGGCTAAGATAATTGTGTGAATACAAGGCAGGAGTTCAAAAGTCCCTCCACTGTCTCTTTTGATTTGGGGTGCAGAGGGATCCTGCTTTTTGCCAGGAGCCACTTTCTCTGTGGTGCCAATGACAGCGGCCTCCATAGTTCCCTTACTTGCCGCATGCTTCCTTCATTCTGTTTGGTACCTTTCAGTCACTGTATTCTCAGGTGTCAGCCATTGGTACCATCTAGCTTTCTTGACTCTGATAATTCTGGCATTAGGACTGGTGTCTGTATTTTTGGTACTGTGTCCTTAGGACCTTCACCATGCTATAACTCCAGTGCCAGTTGCACTGGTGTTGCTTCCACTGGAGTCGCCATCCAGTTTGCATTCTCTGCCATCTTTACAAGCTATTATGTATAGAGCCTTTAGACTAGTAAGAGATTACTTTCCAGGTATTCCGTCAGTGACAGTGTTAGGTCATATCTGATCCCTTGACAAAAGGGCCTGTTGTCGTCCTCTGATGTCCTTCTATTCTCATGTTGCAGTATTCCTAACTGTAGGGAGGTTGCTGCCTGCAGCACTGGACTTCTGGCCAGTATACCAAAGCCTTAGGAGCAGGGGTACATGGTATGTTGCTTGTCAAGGCCATAAACTGATGCCAGCTATAAAAGTGACGTCTGCTCATATCCCCTCAGAACTTTTCTGCCGCAGTGATATACGAACCTCCGATTGCCAACTCCAGGAATCAGTTCATTGGTTTGTTTCGGCCGTCTGATACAGATGAAGTACCCCTTTGGGTTTTTTGTTACCTTCTTATTGCTTTTCAAATGTACATGTCAGATAAGGGGAAAGTGTGGTTGTGGAAGACAAATTCCACATAAGGACACATGAGTGCTTCTGTTTAGGTGAAGGCCACGACCATACATGTTGCAATATTTTCAAGTAGTTTGGACCTAAAACGCTTTGCAGCTGTCTGGCTGACCTTAAACCTTAATTTAGAAAATCTGAGGCTCCGGCGTCTAGCATTAGGCATGGAGGGTGAGATAGGTACCTCCAACGAGCTGCCATGGAAGAAGGCCACCTAGGTTAGGCCTGATGCCCATGCTGCACCTCAGGAATCCGTTGAAACTCTCGAGGCGGATGTTAGCCCAGGGTCTCATCGGACGCCCGTTTCACAGCTAGAACCAGGAACCTTGGTGGAAGCTGGTTCGGTGGAAACGCAGAATGTCTGCCAAGGTAGATCAGCCATCAGCCCTTGATGGAGAATGGGAACCAGGGCTCGGGACGTTGGCGTTGGGGATCAGAACTCTATCACCCACAGAGTGAGTCTGAGGTTGAGCACCTGAGGGTGTACAAGTTCCATCTATCAGACACTTGTATTCAGATGACGTACTCCATGCCCTGCAGGAGGCCAGGAAACCTAGTACCAGGAGAAATTGTGTGGGAAAATGGAAAAGATTCTCCAGGTGGTGTCAAGAAAAAACAGGACCCCTTTCTTATTCCTGTACCTATGGTCCTTTCTTTCTTGTGTGAGCTTCTACATTCAGGGGTGACCTACTCTTCTGTGAAGGTACACTTGTCAGCCATTTTTGCCCGTTTTTCCCCTTGACTCCTCCCTTGGCATCCAGATTAGAGGTAAAACTATTCTTAAGAGGGTCCTCCATATCTGATCCCCTCAAACTGATACCTCCTTCGTGGGACCTTTAATTTTGTCTTTGAAAAAACTCACACTACCTCCTTTTGAACCAGCTCACTCAGCATCTCTGAAACTATGTACTTGGAAAACAGTACTGCTGGTAGCCCTCACATCCGCCAGGAGGGTTTCAGAAATCCAGGCCTTGATGGCTAACCCCCTTACCTAATCTTCCATAAGGACAGGGTCTCCCTCAGGAGTAACCCCTCATTCATGCCCAAAGTGGTTCACGAACTGTCCTTAAATCAAGCCATTAGCCTCCCTGTCTTATTTTTCCCTCAACCTCCAAATCCATCTGAAAAAAAACTACATTCTTTGGATGATCATAGGCAGGTTCAGCATTACCTGGACAAGATCAAATCCATTAAAGTCTGACTAGCTGATAGTTTCCTTTCACCCAAGGGCCTTGGGGAAGGCAGTCTCTAACCAGACTATATCTTCATGGACTTCTAAAGCTATCTCTGCCTGTTCTGTCCTGGAAAGATTTTAACTGCCAATGTGAGAGCGCATTCTACTAGGGCAGCTGCCTCTTCAGCAGCCTTTTTCAGAGGGGTGGACTACGCATTACGCTTCCATACTGGAAGAAGCCACCTGGTCCTCTGTCCATACCTTTACCAAGCACTGCAAGCTAGATTTGGTCTCCAGAGCCAGAACTGGGTTTGCTAGGTCAATTTTAGAGATTCTCCTAGGCCAGGCCTCTGTACATTCCTCCCAGGCTTATACCTAAAGCTTGGGTACTCTCCCTACGGTTATGAATACTGCAACATGAGAATAGAAGGACATAGAATACTTGTGCAAGAACTTACCATAACCTTAGGTGTTCTTCTCTTCCATGTAGTATTCAGTCCCCCCTCTTTCTCTGCCTAGAGTGACTTTCCCTACGCTCTCTACATCCAAACAAGACACTGTAAGAGGCACATACATGTATTAGGTTCCTTTGGCCTGGTGGCATATGTAGGTCTGAAAAGCTTCCTTTTCTTGCTCCCCAGGGGTACTATTGTATGCTGCAGTCATTTCTGAAGGGGGTATGTGCAGACGTCACTTTTTTATAGCTGATGTCAGTTTATGGCCTTGATGAGCAATGTAGCACATACACTTGCTCCTAAGACTTTGGTATACTGGCCAGCTGTCCGGTGCTGCAGGCAGCAACCTCCCTACAGTTATGAATACTGCAACATGGAAGAGGACATCTAAGGTTATGGTTAAGTTCTTGCACAACTATTCTTTACTTCCCTCCTGAAGAGAATTTTGAGTTTTCTGACTCCAGACCTTCCCCAAAGGATGTGCTGAAGGCTTTCCCAAATACCAAACTCAATAAACTACCCTTAACTTTCTTCACAGAGGACCTTGAATAGTAAGGAACCATTCCTTCCTGTCCCTACCATAAGGTCCCATATTCAGGGAATACTTAAAAGTGATGCATCAGAAATGGCGGCTGGTCCTTCCAACCCTGTCCTATATACACAAAAGACAATACACCAGCCTACTGGTTTGCCCTGCAATCCTCGCACTTTTAATAGATATTCTTACCAGTTCTACTAAATTTGCATGAGAAAAGCCAAACTTAGTTGCTGTCATGTAAAAGAAGGCCAACCAGCACTTCTAGCCCTCAGCACCTCTGCATGAAGATTCTGCTCCTCGTACTATCCATCCACCAGGTGAGGAATCCAGAGAGACATATATGAAGCATGTGATCTAATGTTCCCTTTGTACCCCTCAGTGGTTGGGTTATCCACACTTGTGGCAGATCCGAGCCATCAACTTGCACTCGGAAGCTTTTACAGCATTCAAGCTCCTCCCCCCTCCCAGGATGCTATGAGTCCTGCACTTTCCTTGGATCTCATTTGCTACCTTCAGCACCAGACATGATCCTACAATGCTTATCTTGCCTTCGTCAAATTTTTTTTTTTTTTTTGTCTTGACTGCCTTTTGTAACACAATTTCATTGCTAATTCCAATCAAGTTCTATTGAGGAAAATCAGTTTTTCCCCCCTCCTATACGTTTGCCTCAGAGGCCAACATTAAGCCTACGGTACTTTCATTACTTTCTCCTCTTTCCTATTGTAAGCTTTTCTTACAATTTTTTAATTTAAATATATATGACATTTTTTATTTCATTATGGCTTACTAGTTTAAAAATGGATAAAGTTTCAGGGCTTTAAAAAGTGATTGTGCATATCCTGGGGCAGGATTGTGTGCCCACACTTTGTTCAATGTGTTATATGCCTGAGGCTGCAGCACCTAATGCAGAGTGTGAAATTTGCAAGTCTCTTCAGCCACAATCTTTAATCAAAAGGAAAAATAAGATAATTCTAAAGGGCCTTCCCTACCACAACAGGAGTCATGGCTGAATAGTGATCAAAAATATTCTGAGTCTCGAATAAAAAAAAAGACACATGGGTAACTCTCTGTACCCTGTTCTGCATCTCCTAAATTTAGCCAAGTCTGCTGTAACTGTTCAGCTTAGTGTGTGTTGGAACGGTTACCGTCCAGACATTTGGTTTTGATGGCAAGACTGTAGTTATTCATGAGATGTCACTGACATAAAGAACAGCTGGTGCTCTAGTTTTCTGTACTACAGATATTCCTCAGTATCATACACTGGTCTGTCAGGAGTGTAGTTGATTTAGATTAAGATTGTTGAGGGCGTTCATGAAAGCTCATATGGGTGCGAGTGTCATCTGTCTTCCTCCTCTGTGTGGAGGCATATAGCAAATGTGTCATCCTGTCAGCCTCCACACTGAGGGTGGATAGGGCATGCCCAACAACTCCTGTATGCTTGGCTCCTTCCCTGGCGCCCTTTTCCATACTGGTGGTTTAGGAGCAAGGACCATTTCTGGGCCTCCCCCAGCAAATGTCAGCAGCACCCATTCTATTGATACTGACCCCACATTCAATACAGTATCTACTCGAAGCCTTGGGACTAACACTGTCTCCGCACTGAGCAGTCGATGCTGATGATCCAGAGGCCCAGACAGTGCCAGCCTGTTTGGGTCTGCTCATAGCTGCTGAGTTTTTGCACTCTGCACATCTACTATGATCAGTTTCAGACCTGACTGGTCCCATCTGCCTCTTCTGTGGATACAGAGACTGCCCTGGCTGGCTCTTCCTTGGTGCCACTGGGGCTAGTTTCAGTGTTAGATTTCCTGAGTTATTTGTAAGGTGTTGATTCTCTCAATGAAGGGAATGCTTCCTTGGCATCAGCTCCCCCTTAGGCACCAGCCCATCAGAGACTTTCAGCCGTTATCTTTGGTCCTGCGTGTCTTAGAGCTCCTTGAACCCTTCCTTCATCAAAGTCTCAGTGACCCTTCTGGATCCTTGAATTACACCTCCACAATTCATAGGAAATGTCAGTGCAAAAGGAGGCACTTTGATTCCTCCCATGGGGTCATTAATATCCAGCTTTGACCTGGTGAAGGAAAGGATTCCCCTGCACCCCTTAAGACTCCACATTTGGAGACGTCATGGAAATGATGCACAAAAGTGGGATCTAGCCCACTCTACCTTTCCCAGAAGAGGAATTGTGGTTGCAGTACACATCAGGCTGCAAGGGTTCTAGGTATTTCCCTATCTCGATGACTAGCTCTTAGCTGTAATCTCAAGACACTCACATATCCTAGCAGGAGATTGCTTACTCTAACTTTGTCAAATCTTTGGGGATCTCTGTAAATTTAGAAAAGTCAAATTTGAAGCCCTTTTTCTTGTTTTCTGGGTGTCCTTCAGTTTTCTAGGTTACCATCTAGGCACCTTAACATGAATAGTGCATCTTCCAGAGGAAAGGTTAATCTACCTTTAGTCTTTACAAGTATTGGATCTGCTGATAATGCTAGTATAGCATGTAGTATTTGGCACAGTGGCAGTTGCCATGATGTTGGTTCTTTATGCCATATTCTAGACAAGGGTCTTTCAGTGGGAGCTGTGTTCAGTGGTGCCAGTCCGCTTAGTCGCTGCATATTTTCATGTAGGAACCATCTGGTGTGTGGATTCAGTCCCCCCTTGTGAAGGAGGGGCATCCATTTGTTCTTCCTGTAGTGTCAATCACATTTACCATGGATTCTTCCTGTCGGGGGGGGGTGGCATTATGATGGGAGGACAGTTCAAGGAACACTGTCCCAACTAGATGCTCATCTAAACATCATTGTTCTGGGGAGGAGGCAGTCCTTCTAGCAAGTGTAATATCTACCCACACAGATTATGTTTGTGCAAGGAGAAACCCACTGTTACTCTTTCTGCCACGATGTCTTGAGTGTGGCAGTGGACAATGTCTTGCCTGCACTTTTTGATAGCAGCACATATTCCATGTCAGTTCAGTCATCTTGCCTCAATTGTATCCTCATGCCTTGTGTACTTCCTGAACTCAGCAGTGGCAACTGAAGTATTAAATCATTGGGGTCAGCCTTTTTGTGATCTCTTTGCCTTTCCTCTCAGCATAAAATGCAGCAGTTACTTTGCCTTCGTCCTTCCACAGGGACAGGCAACTAGGGATGCTGTTTTCAATCCTTGGCCACCTGCGCTACTATACACCTTTCCTTCTCTTCCACTAAAGACAGCATTTCTCCAGAGAGCATCTGTATGAAGAGAGTGATCCTTGTAGCCCTTTCTGGCCCAGGCAGGTATGGCACCCAATGCTCTGGCTTCATCTGATGACCTCCATGGTCACTAAACACACAACCAGATCTTCTGTCTCGCCCCTCTGGACAGCTTCATCCAGACATAATCTAACTCTGACTAACTGCATTGTTTCTGAAATTCCACTGAAGGCCAATAACCCAGTATTATCTTCCAGAATTGTTCAAATTCTAACTGATTTTGCAGCAACCAGTTAATCAGAAAACGGCGTTAGAGTAAATGAAACAGGTTTTCCTTTTGGGCAGTCAGTCAGTCAAGGACTGGATCCATGAAGTGCTACCATACCCTGTCTTCTACAGTTTCTAGCAAGCATTTTGATACAGGCTCCAGCTACGCTGACTTTAAGTTCCAGTTGGCTGCCATTTCAGAATTTTTACTTTAGTTTCAGTTCTAATTCTCTGCAGTACAAAAAGGTGTACAAATCCTTTCTGAAATGCGCCTTTCTTCTTATCCCTCCATTAAAGACTCCACCCTGCCATGGGATCTTACATTTGTACTTCAGACTCTCACAAAATGCCCAGTTTAAGCATGTCTCCAACTCTCCTAAAAAAAACCTTTCTTGAAAAATGTAGGTTCTAGTGGCAGTTACTTCACAAAAAGGGTATCTAAACTGCATGGTTTATCCTGGAAAGTCAGCGTATCTCATTTTTCATAGACAGTCCATCTTTCAAAAAGCATCAACAACCACCTTGACTCAAACCATTCATTTACCAGTCTTTTTCCAAACTATTCAAATAAAGGAGAAAAACAGTTGCATACATTGGATATACACAGATGTCAAAGATTCTGCCTTCATAGGACAAAAGCATTTAGAAAATATCAGCTTTTTTATCAGTTTCCCCCAGCAAAGCAAGGCAATAAGGTCTTCAAATTGACTTTAGCTGGCTTTCAGGTTACATTTCTTTTATTTATTCTATGCATAATAAACCGTCACTCTCAAGGCCTAAAGCTCATTCAGCTAGTTCGGTCTTAATTGCTATAGCTTACTTCAGTTCCTCTTCCATACAGGATGTTTGTGCTGCGGCAACATGTACAACAATGCATACCTTTGTGTCTTGAGCTACAATACAGAATAGGAATTGCCTAGACATATTAAGGCCTTGCTGAGTTTAATTTCCATTTTCTAGCAATTGATTTATTGGCAGCCACCATAATTCATGTCTCTACCAACTTTAGTAGAAGTAGTGAATGCAGTAACAGAGAGAACTAGAATTGGGATCTTTAGAAAAAGGTAGGAGCAAATTGCATAGAACAAAAATGGCAACTGTGAGAACAATGCATGCAGAGTTGGAACAAGGTTTAAAAGAAGGCAAGATTTGAATGAGCTATGTAATGTTTGATTGACAGTGATTGGATAGATTATAAGTTGTGCATAATGTTTGCAACTAAAATTGTTAGTATGGTTTCTTTTCATTGGAAAAGAGATTGCAACTTCCAAGATGGCTGCACACAGAGTGGCAGCATAATTATACCTCTCCCAGTGTGAAAATAGAAATTTAGCAGGGAAGGCCAGAGAACTTGTATTTCTGGGTAATGGCTAGTAAGTGCTCTGCCTGGATGCTAGAAAGAAAGAAATACAGAGGACCTGAAAGAAAATCTGCTACAAAACGTCAGTAAGAAACCCTGACTGTGAAAAGTACTGCAGCTGGTCAGCAAAAAGCAGTTGCAAGCTCCAGAAACCTAGAGGAAGGTGACAACTGCACACAGACCTGATTTTAAAATGGAACAAAACACAGAGTATAAAAACTCAACTCAAACAACAAAAGGATGGAATAAATAGAGCTTTAAACAGATATTCAGATGAGGTAATAAAACTGAAAATCAGAGGTTGAAATGAAGAAAAGGCTGGCTTAATACCAGACTGCTCAAGAAAAGATGTTTCAAAACCTAACCGAATTAGAGGACAGAACATGTAGGGAAAATCTGAGATTTTCCGCTGTACCAGAGAAGCTGGAAGGAACAGACGCTATTACTTGCACACAAGTAACTGGATTAGTATTCCACAGCAGGAAGTGCAAAGTACTAAAAGTAGGAGACAGCACAGTGTTTGTGGAGAATGATTACTCATTGTACAGCAGGCAGAAGAGGAGTAAATTTATTCCACTGTTCAGGGAATGTCGAAGTAGGTGTGAGATTCAAATTGCTGTTCAGTTATCTTCAAAATATTCTTCCACAGAGGGACCAAATCATTTCTGAAGTACATGCTAAGGAGGAAATACCAAAGTTTGTCCAACAAACAATGAGCTGTGAAATAAGGGGTTCTGCTTCTTGTTGTTCTGGTAATAGACCACAAAGAGACTGCCAGTGAAACATTTTCCAATGTTTCAATGGAAAATGCTTGAGAAGGAAAAAAAGCACACGAGTTGACTAAAGGAATCAAGTGTACATTGAAATGCAGTAGAAAAGGGTTTTGGAAGAGGTAGCTGAACAGGAATAAAACCAGTAACTTGGAAACTCATAAATGTGGGATTATAAAACGGTAAGTATTTGTGAAAAATTAACAGAACAAGAAACCTGTAGGGAACTCTAAAGCATATACCCTACTTCATGTCCTCAGCGTTCAGAAAAATACTTTAGAGGGGAAGAGAAGGGAGATGAGTATGGAGAAAAGTAAAATAATTTTTTTCTTAATGGTATTTTTATAGTGCAAGATTTTCTTTGCATGCTATGAAGTAACATTTTCTGTTAAGTGTAATGAAGACATGTTTTTCCTCCATTCTCTTTCTCTTTGTTCAGTTTTAAGAAATGTAAGTCTGGTTTAAAAGAGCAAGACAAAATAAAATGTTTTCTCATTCTTGGATGGGGAATGACTGGATCAAAGCCCTTGGCTTGATCTAGTACGTTTTTTTAAGAGAAAGCATGCAAATAGTGGAATATTTACTATTTTAAGGCTTTTTCTTGCTAATAAATGTACTCTTAGCAGTTTTTTGTATCTGGTTCTCATGTCTCCAGAAGCTGTAAAGATGAGGCAAAACCAGACAGCACTTCGTAGAGGCACAGGGTGAATCATGAGTCTTGGCATGGATAACCTTTCTTTTAGGTTAACTCAAGTCTGTCTGACTGTCATTTTGGAACATTTGTTTTGTATTGCGAGGGTAACATTTCAATATTTGAAGATGTACATAGTTTTGTGTGTTTAAGTTGATAGGTTTTAGGGGGTATTGGGGTGTTTTGTTTTTCAGGGCTTTGACTAAAACAAAGCTTTGTAAGATGTCACACAGGCTCAAATGGATATGACAAGAAACAACTGTTTAAAAGATCAACTGGCCAAGCATTGTATGCATGTAACACAAAACCTGGAACAAGACACTTTTACATAAAATGTGGGAATATTTTTTTTTGAATACAATAATGCTTTCTTTAATGTCTTGTCAGTCGTCTCACAGATAAATATAAAAGGGAGAGTGTAGTGCACTATACTAAAAACGTAGAGTGCAAATAGCTGTGCTACAAGAGGCACATTTGGCAAGAACTGAACATGTGAATTTGATAGAGGTTTTCAGGATGGTTATTTAGTGGAAAACTTGGAACAGAGGAAAAGAGGTGTACTAATATTAATTGCAAGAGGAGCTCCAATAGTGATAAAAGATTAACTGTATATTTGTAGTACTAGGGGCTACTGGCAAGGGAGGAGGATTACACTGGCATGTATTTGTTCCACCTAAAACTGCTATAATGGACCTTAAGAAAATTCTAAGAGAAGTCGGATTTCAGCAAGGAATATTACTTGTCGGTAGAGACTACAATTTGATTTGCAACAGTGCAGATGTGTCTGGGATCCCAGAAGGAAAAAGTGCAACAAAGGAGGGTAAATTTTGAAGAAATTTATGAACATATTTTGCATGGAAGATGTGAATTTAGTGCTGCGAGTTCAGGGTGAATTTGCATATTCCCCAAGATACCAAACCTGCTAGGCTAAACAATTTACATTTCACAGGAACATGTGTATTTGAAGATCTTGATATGCACCCAGTAACTATTTCAGATCATGCACCAATACTAAGCAAAATAAAATTAAGGGTAAAGAAATAAAAATGAGACCCTGGAGCTTTCACACTCATTTGTTGAAAAGAGATGAATTTAAGGACTGGGTAGTAGAAATTATTCAGGAGCTATTGGTGAACATCGAAATTTCTTCTGTAAACATAGCTAGGAAGCGGGATAAAATTTAACTACAGTTTAAATATAAGGTGGAAATAAAAGAATGGAAGATATTGAAAGAAGTGAGAATTAGAGGGACTGACATGTTAAATTTTAATGCAAAACTGAGGAATCTCTCGGAACAGGAAGAGGAGCAACTGCAGAATGCTAAACAGAAAACAAGGGATTACCTTGATAATATGCACAAGCTTAAAAGATTGCTGTTAAGGAACTGTTTTTTTGATGACACTATTGCACAAAAACTTTTAGCACAATGACCTGGGCAGGAATGCAGACAGGACTGTCGCCAAGCTTATGGACCCTATAACAAGAAAGATAACTAGATCCATTAGACGTTTTAGGAATATTTTGGAAATTCTATGAAAGTTTGTATAAAGCAGAGAAATATGGAAATCCCAAGAAAAATGGAACGGTCTAAGAATTAAATATGCCAAGTTTAGAGGTCAATAAGGCTCAATAATAGGATAAGAGAAGATAAGAGAAAAATGGTGATGTATAACCAATCTACAGGAAAGTACCCAGGAATAGAAGGTATTCCTGTGGAAGTTTGGAAGCTAGGAGGGGGAAAAATGAAAGAACTGGAAGGTTTTGTTTAACGGTATTTTTAAGAGAAGTACCAACATCATGGAAAAAGTGGTGGTAGCTGTAATACCAAAGAGGGCAAAGATCCATGAGATCCAGCTTCATATAGACCCATTTGAATACTAAACTATGATTATAAAGTGCTGATGGCTAAAATGGCAAAATTGATAGCTATGGATCAATATGGTTTTGTGGAGGGGAGGCAAACCTCTGAAAACATTTGACAACATTAACAGAACATTTGATGATACAGAGGGAAGCAGAATGTAAGAAAATAACACTGTTGTTGGTGGGTCTTTGGACTCTTAATGCAGAGAAAGCATTTGATAGAGTAAGATGGGACTTTGAGCATGTCAGTGTGAAAGCATTTGCATTCCCTGATGAAATTAAAAGGTTGATTTAAGAGGATATGAGTGCGGAGGTCAAAATTAAAGTGGGTGTGTTCCTCTAATAATTTCTGCTTGAGCAGAGGAACCAGGCAGGGGTCTCCTATTTCCCTTTGTTTGCATATTTAAAACCATTGGGAAAGAAAATAAGAGACTCTGAAATTCAAGGATACAATTGGTATGGCAGTCAAAAGCTGGCTATTCTTTTATATCTCATAAAACCAAAAGAAGACAGTGTTGTGGAACATATTGAAACAGTTGCAAATCTTTGTTTTAGCTTCATTAATGTTGTATCCCAAAGGTAATCGCAATAAATTATGTACCCACACACACACATTGGTTCAGCAATATCCATATTTATGGGGACATGATAAAATTAAGTATTTAGGAGTATGGATTAAAACGGATTCTGGTGTGGCAGCTGATATGTGGTAAGAGACTAAATAAAAGAGCATACAAAAACTAAGAAATTGGAAGCTCTGTTGTACTGATTTGGATAGTAAGATGAAAGCAATTTAAAATGTCTTTAGTCCCTTTTGTCTTGTACATAGGTCAGGTATATTTTTATCTACCAGAGGAAAAGTTGTGGATAGTGATTTAATAAAAGCGGAAGAATTTTATCTGGGATGGGAAGATGGCAGGATCCAAGTGGGATAAGCTGATTCTTCTAATAGAACAAGGCAGATTGGAATTAGATGATTTGGAGGGGTATTTCAGTGCTACACAGTTAAGGCTCCTATACATAGCACAAGCAGAAACTTGTAATTCAAAGTGGAAAGGGGTGATGAACCAGGGAGGAAGCTCAAGAAACGAGAGGCTGGCATTTTGTATGTAGACCTTTAAGGAGAAAATAATACAGAATATTATGTTAAAGTAGCAAAGTATTCTAAGAACTTAGCCGACATGACAAAGTGGTCTAGTTTCAGCTTGTAGTTCTAGTAGATTGGCTAGAGCTGGAGTTTTGTCTGGGAGTAGTAGGAGATTATGGAGAAAGGAAAGTTGATGATTTAGGAGATTAGGGAATTCGAGCCAGCCAAGTTGTTTAGGGAATGCCAGTGGTGGGCTATGTAGGGGGCACCGGTAGCAAATTTTGCAATTTGATTGTAACCTATGTTGACTTTGACAATTTCAGTTTTGGGTAAGTTGGTGAGAATGGGTGAGGCATAAAATAGTGTGGAAAGGAGGCAAGTTTGAGCAATTGTTATCCTAGCAGGCTGTGTTAGAAATGGTTTATTTCTAAATAGTCTGCCCAATTTTTTGTGGATATTTTTAATGGTTTGATTTATGTGCGGATCAAATTTGAGGTTATTAACCAATGGTTACTCCTAGCAATTTAGTGCGAGTGTCAGGGGAGATGACAGTCCCATCCCTGGACACAATATTAAATTGGCTGGGTGTATGTATAGATTTGTTAGGTGTAAATAGCAACAGTTTGCTTTTGGGGGATTTAGTGTTAGGTTTTTAAGAAACCAGTTTTCATTGGTATGGAAGGCTTTTTTGGTTATAGAGAGGAGTTTCTGCAGACCATTGTCTGAGCAGACAAGTGTTGAGTCGTCAAGCGTATTGTATAGCTGCTGCATCTTGACAGATGCTGTGGAGGTTATTGGTGAAAATGGAGAATAGGAGGGGGCCTAAAGTGGAACCTTGTGGAACTCCTCTGGTGGTGGGTAGCAGTGTGGATAGGTTATTGTCCCACCAAACTGCTTGCTGTCTTCATTATAAATAGGTCTGAAACCAAGCTAATGCTTGTTAATATACAATATAATACTATATAGTATATAATATATATAATGTATAATATAATGCTTATATAATATGTAATGTTTATATAATGCTTGTTTGTATATGATTGCCTGTCATATGATAATTTAAATAAAGATGGTTCTTATTTAAAAAAATAAAAAAAAAAAACACAATTCATACCTTTGAGAGCCAGAGCTGCTTTTTTTTTCTACTGTTCTCAGGGCTGTACTGCAGTGATGATGATGACCACCCATTATGAAAGTAGCGTAGGGTTCTGTTCCAACCTTCGAGACTCTGAGGGGACATTGTAGGTTATACAAGTTATGTACTTATTCTGTATATCGTGATATCCCACTTGGACCCCAACCAAATCATCACCTTTTTTCCTGGATAGACTTTGGTAGTTACTAAGCCCAAGCCTTTCTCTAGGCCTTCCTCAGTACGTTTGAAACGGATGGAGAGCAGCTTGATCTAAGGAATAAGTGTGATGTACAGCATCATGGGAGTGAGGAGGAATGAGTACTGAAGTTTCTGACTGCAAGTTACTGGTCTGGATCCATCATGAGGGTGGGGAAGTCCAATCATTGAGTTGCACTGAGGAGTACAATAAAAATCTACAGTTATGGTAAGTGCACAAGTTTTGTTTGACACTTGCCACACAGGCCTTGTTGGCATTGAATTGTCTAACACATACATGACCAACACTATGTTTTAAATGAAAATGCGGAAAAAGACTGTGTGGTATGGGGTTGGCGGATAAACAAATGAAAGAGAATTTGCAGTTGTAAGTCACTGTCTTCACAAATACGAGTATCCTTGTGGTTTAAGTCTTGTAGATGTTGAAGACAGTGCAGCAAAATCCAACACTGTTTTACTCTGGCATTTTGTGCTCATCTCATTGAACTTTTAAAGGACAGCTAAAGACATTTCTAGATTCCCCCTTTTGATGACCTGACCTATTGGGCAGGAAGTTTTTCAGTACCTAAGATCATTGTAGGGCTAGACCTTCATTTCTGTTAGCGTTGATCTCCATGGATGTCATTTAAAAAGGCATAGGCATGGAACTGATTTAAAGCATGAAAATGTCATTCATGTAGAAGAGTGTAGGCTGCATTTTCACATTGTCAGAAGAATTGCATAAATTGGAAGAAAAAGGGATTGTTAAACCTTCCTCAGAAGGCATCCATATTTGCACTGATTTTTGTAGACTTAAAAAGATAACCACATTTTGAATTTACTTTTTTATTTATATTTGTTTACCAGAGTGTTGCATTGACCAGAACTGACCCATTGCAGGCACAGCCTCAGTGAAAATACATTCACGGTTTAACAATAAAAGTAATGTCATTGTAGGTTTATGGAATATGAAAAAATACTACAGTGAGAAACACAGCAGTTTTAAGAATAAGGAACACATTGGATAAAATCAAGCAAAAAATAACCTTGTACAAACATTTGCATTTTTATACACAGTAAATTTGAGACCTCAAGGGAAGTTGGAATAATGTTTAAGGCGTTTGCCTTACAAACGCAAGATGCAGGGTTTGATTCTCACATGGAGTAATTAGCTAAGCTTAAAATGGCCCACAAGGGCAGTTAGCTTAGCACTAATCTGCGTGTCAGGCAAATAGAGGCAGAATTTGGGAATGAGTTGGGTTATATGTTCTTTTGGGAAGAAGCAACACTTAACTTGGATATGCAGGTGGGGGTTATAAGCTTTACTTTGACTTTGGAGTAGTTGGAATTTTCTTTAAGGTGAGAAGAGAGAGATCCCAGAGAATGGGAGCAATTCTGGAGAAAGCATATTTTGTATGGTTTGTGTTCCTGTTAAGAGCATGTTTTGAGTATTGTGGTATGTTATGGAAAGTTTTTTTTTTTTGTCATGTAGCTTGGAAGCGAGTGTAAACAATTTCCATTTTATTTTGAAGAGTTGACACCTTTAGTAATGGGTTGGCTTCTTGTTTAATGAAGAGCCATTTAGTTTTAAGATTAAGGCGGTGCTGCTGTGGAGGTGTTAGCCATGAACTGGTAAAAAATTGGGTGTGGTTTTACAGGGTGTTTTTTGACCTGCTTCTAACAAGCATACATGGTGTACAACTTGTCTGGGACTGAATCAGGATATCAAAGTATCTTGTTTTATGCATTCTAGCAACAGAGCCAAATGGCATTGAAAGGCAATAGTTTAAAATCATCCAGTATCTCAAAAGTGATACTGCTTGCTGACCGGTATACCAAGTACATTTGTATGCCAGTGGCACCTTTAGTAGTAAGGAAAATCATAGTAATGATTTGAAGAGCCTAGGCCTGAGAAGCTGGGGGAAAAGGAAGGTACAACAATAGAAAAAGTACCAAGGAGAGGAGTATTCAGATAATGCTGTAAAGTGTTGGGGATTAGAAATAAAAATTGCACACACTATCAAAAATATTTGTCAAATGATTAATTGCAAAAAGGGCAGCCTAAGGCAGATTTCCTTTTGACTATATAACTTCTGAATGAGAGAAGTGGGGAGATACAGCAAAGAGCAGTTTAGTGTTGGATGGGAATGCGTGGGGAGTTGGTAGTTTAGGAAAAGCTTGCTCACATTGCAGGACTGATGCTTCTGTGAATTAATGTTGCTAGACCTCTTCAATACCAAGTAACAAAAATAAAAACTATAGAGCTTCCCAGAGGTGTCCTGCTTTTTTCAAGTCTGCCTACTTAAACTGCTACTGTAGCAGACCTACATTTATTTTCCAACCCAAGCAGCTCAACATTTTTAAGAGCTATATGGCATTTTCTCCAGTTAATTCAGTCAAAATCTGCTATTTAACTCTGTATCTGAAAAGTTGTCTACATTAGACCTTAAAACTTGTGACTTATCTTTCCCATCAGAACATGTTCCCATGATGATCCTTTTACTCCTAGACCAAAGGAAGGCAAGCATGAGTCATAATGGGCAGCGCAGTGGTGGAGCAGTAGCATTGCTGCCTCACAGAAAGAGGTTCTCCAGTTTGATTCTCTGCTTGGATGCCTTCTGTGCAGTCTACATGTCGTCCCTGCATTCATGTGGGTTTACTCCAGGTGCTCAGGTTTCCTCCCACGTTACAGAGACATGTGTCTGGAGCATTTCTTCCCGGGCCTCTGCTGAAAATTGGCTTAGTTCCAAGTCGGACTTTCCAGATTTACAAATGTTTAAAATAAATTAATATGATAAGATTTCATAAATGGATTTTTTTTTTCAAGAAGGAAAGGATGTTGTCATAATGTTTAATTTGGTCTAGGTATAGATGTTCTCTTGAAAATTCAAGATTAACTGGAGTGTTCTGAAAGTTTTGGAGGGCTTATTACAGAATGATATTATGGAATGAGCTACACAGCAACAGAATGCTAAGGTGCAGACTCAAATTTTAAAATGATTTTCTGACATTCATGTATCCATTATGGCATCTGGTGAATAAAGTGCTGCTAGACATTTCCCCCTTGTCAACCCTTAAGTTTTTGGGAATGTATTTTAACAAAAAGCTTCATTTTATTGAAGCACAGCCCAAATAAATCCCTTGTTGACCTTGCCTTAGAGATATTATGTTGTGCTTCTAAAGACTTAAATAGTTCATCTCCACTTGTGCGCAGTGGTATGCTCATTTAAGTCTATGGACACACCTTATGCTTTTCCTCCACTGAGGTTAAAGCTGTTCATACTGAGGCATCTGCTTATGGAATATTACTGATTTTATAAGTGTTTTTATTTTATGAGCAGAAGCTGAAAATGTTGACTGATAGGGGCTAAAGTACCGTTTGATAATTTGCATACCATGCCATAGAGCAAAGGTAAGATCTGAAGTTGTTGGTTTCATTTGCCTTCAACCTGTGGGACACTGATCTAGTACAGATCCGTCTCTGCTGCATTTCTCCAGCATCGGCTCTAAGCTCCTCCCCTACCCACAATGCCCCTTTCTCCCTCCTACCCTCGGATCTCTTTTGACACATGCATTGTGGTCTGTTGGCTCCAAGTTTCTGATAAGTAAAATATTCCTTTTGAGCTTCCTTTCCCTTTTCACTCTTGACTCTTCCTATCTAACCTTTTTTAGTTCTGTACCCTATCCTTCCTCACGCTCTGGCATCGGTTCTCTCAAAGAAAAAAAAATGTCCCCTTTCTTCTTCTCCTGTACCTTTTCCCTGTTTAGTGTGTGTGCGTGCTAGGTATCCAAAAGCCATAGCGGACACCCCCAAGCCAGGTTTTCAGAAATGCACAGTGTGGCCATAAGCTCTCCCCTTCTGATGGCCACACTCTGTTTTGTCTGGGAGCCCCTTCACTTAGACTCCTCCTGCTCGATCTGCGTGGGCTTCAACCCCTGTGCATCGATCAACAGGAAGAGCAAACTTCTCTTGAAAGGCCTCCTTCCTCCACCTTCCTCTGAGGCGTCTGCTTCTTCCTCTGCCCCGGCCTCTGGGACTCAACCTCCCGCCAAGAAGGCCAGGGACGGGGAGAAGCATAGTTACAAGGATAGGCCCAGTAAGCAGCCCTCTGACCACGCATCTTAAAACTCTCTGCCAAATCTTGCCTGGCCCCTAGCCTGGATTTCCCTTGGCTCTGATTGCCTTGTTTCTCACCGGAGCTGGAGGTCTCCCGAGGCCGATCTCCCTTATTGGACTCTCCAGGCCCATATCTGTAGCTTCCTCCATCCAGTCCACCCATAGTCTCTCTGAAGCAGGTGGACAGGATGATGTAGAAATTCATCTGGACCAAGAACAGATGGGAGTCTTGCCTGCCCCCTCCCCTTCCGGGGCTGGGAGCATGCAGTCCACCTTTCTTCCCATTTCTCCTTTGATCAGACCCCTGGCTTTGAATCTTTGGATTTGAAGCTTGTCTGCGCCAATCATTGCCCTGAGTGGTTTGGCTCTGACCAGTTCGGAGCCATCCGGCTCTCGGAGCCGCAGTCACTGTGTCGGCTCCAAGCTTTTCTGAGTCGGCCCTTCCACTCTGACTCTCAGCGTTTGGAGACTCAGCTGTGGCTCCCCCCATAGACTCAGAGGTGTACAGATCCTGTACTCCTCCCAGCTTCGGGGATTCTTTCTCCCGCTGCCTTTGATGTGGTGGAGAGGGTGCTCACAGATCCCTCGAGACCTTGGACATTGTTCTCCTGAGTCCTTCCTGGTTCCCTGTTTCTATTCCGGAATCTGCTGCCCTGCCACCTCGGGGACAGCCTGTTGCCTCTCCTCCCCAGGGAGTCACCCCCCCCCCCGGGAACTGCCAGAAGTTTCCAAGTCCTCCTGAGAGTCCCCCCTGATGAGCTTCCTCGAAAATATACATGTAAAATGAGACACTTGGTCTACCCGCCAGAATCACTCACTGAAGCCACTGACTTAGAGGAAGGTGAGGGTACTCCTCAGTCATCCTCAGAGGATGTCTCCTTCGGACATGTCATGGAAGTCGTATGCCAGCATGGGGGGGGGGTAGTCTGTCCAAAAACCCAACCTGGATGAGTGTGTTCCTGGAGGTGTTTGGCGCAGGGCTGTCTACTTCTGGGTATACCCTCCTGCCGATCCGCTTTATTCCAGGCATGGAAGGAGTCCGACAAAGTGGAGACCATTCCCAAGTGCCCTGATAAAATTCTCGGCAACCCTTTGAACAAACAGCATTGGTCTAAGGGATCCGAGGTTGATGCTATGGTGGTCGTGCCAGCCACCAAGAAAGAGCTTTGTCAGGAAAGCTCTGCGTTCCATCTACTGGCCCGAGTGTCTCAGGCTTTGGACCATTTCGGGAAGCAGGCTTATGCTTCAGCCATGTTTGCCTTACATGTGGTGATTTACATGACACATGTTATCAGACGTCAGCGAGACCTGGTGAAAAAAGTTGCAGAGTCTGCCCCAGGGTCCATGTCGGCAGAGGAGAATTGTGTTCTCATCCTGTATGGCCACCCTAACTTCTGCTTCAAACACCTCTATGTGGCTCCTATGACATGCTACAGAAGGTGCCTCTAGGGAAGCCGGCACAGATGTTGTCATCAGGCATCACACCTGGCTCCGGCTCTGCATTCTTGGAGCATTTCAAGGTGCGTCTTTTACAAATGCCCCTGATGACCGTTCCACCCTTTGTCAAAATCGTTTTGAGACACCTTAGTCCAGAGTGAGAGAGACTGGAAGACCTTGTCTGCTGTTGGG
The DNA here is from genome assembly GCF_019279795.1 of Protopterus annectens. NCBI lineage: Eukaryota > Metazoa > Chordata > Ceratodontiformes > Protopteridae > Protopterus > Protopterus annectens. The sequence continues at coordinate 364,577,559 of NC_056736.1, forward strand.
ATCCGCTTCTCAACCGCACAACAATCCTTCTCCCGGAATCAGAGTGAGACGAAGATGATGTGGTTCTGAATGTCTCAGGGGGGAGGGGGGGTTCCCACAATACTCAGGATTCTCCTTCCCCCAGAGGCAGAGGTGGGATATGACAGATGCCATCCTCGTGGCAAAGGGGTGCTGAGGAACCAGGGGTCGCTGGATTCCTTCCCAGACAGACCCTTGTAGCAGCCCTGAATGGTTGCTCCACTGCTCGTCTCTGGAGGCAGTCGGGGGACTGCTCTCGATGCACCCAACAGTCTGAGTCAATTACAGATAACCACTGGGTGTTGCAAATTATATCCATAGGATATTCGATCCCCTTCCTTCAATCTACAATCCCACCCAAGCACCTCCCGAATGTTCCACCCATACAGTGGGAGGAGGCGGCAGTGGAAATTTCCAAGCTGCTCAAAACAAGTCATCCAGCCCCCCCCCCCCCGACCAATCCATATCGGGCATCTATTCCAGGTTCTTTCTGGTGTCAAAAGATGGGATACTTAAGATCCATTCTGCATCTTTCAACCCTAAACCTCAGTTGCCAAGGTAAAAGTCTGGATGGTCACTCTCCAATCCATTCTGCCCTTTCTGCAGAGAAACGACTGGATTTGCTCCGTGGACCTCCAAGATGCACACTACCATATCAAAATGGACGGGTGCTGTCTGAGGTTTCTCCACTTCCGGCTGTGAGCCAATCCATTACCAGTTCAGAGTGCTCCACTTCGGTCTCACCTCCGCCCCCAGGGTGTTTACCAAAGTGATGGCAGTGGTGGTGGCTCACCTGTGGCTGCATGGATTCCAGGTCTTCACCTATCTGGAAGATTGGCTCCTTTCCGGTCCCTCCAGTCATCAACTCTGTCAAGCCAGGGATGATCTCCTCCACTCTACCCACCAGCTAGGCATAGCCATAAATCTGAACAAGTCCCAATTGTTTCCAGTTCAAGTTCTCTACTTCATTGGGGCTCGGTTGGATATAATTCAGAGCAAGATTTTTCTAACTCCGGACAGACTTCAGTCCCTCAGATGTCATGTTGTATGTTGTTCAGACCCAGTATTCCCCTGTGGAGTCGGTTCTTCGTGACCGCCATGGACCCCAACACCCAATCACCCTGATTGCTTGCATATGAGGGTTCTCCAGTGGACTCGGGTGGTCCAGTGGTCATTGCTCTACCTGCCATTATCTCATCCCAGTTGGTTTATCTTGAGCTTGCAGGGATTTGATTCTATGGTGGCTTCAATCCCCGGATCATCTTCTGGGTCGTCAGTATATTTTTCTCTCCCCAATGACCACGGACACCTCCCTACTCGGGTGGGGGGGGCATTGCATGGGAGGGACAGTCCAAGGCACATGGTCTTCCCTGGAGACCCATCTTCATATCCATCAACTGGAGATGAGGGTGGTGCTGTTGGCATTGCAAGCTCTTCAGGCCCATCTTCCCCAAGGGATTATTGCCATCCAGACAGACAATATGTCTGTAGTCTGGTACATCAACAGAGGGGAACCAGGTCTTACCCCCTTTGTCGCAAATCCATGAGATTGTGGGAATGGGCGATCTCTAGACATTTTCTGGTGGTAATGCACATTCCAGGGAGGTTCAACATTCTGGCGGACAGATTCAGCAAATCTATTCTGATGCCTTGAGTGGTTTCTGAATCTTTCAGTAGCCAAACAAAGTGCTTTAAAAGTGGGGTCAACCTTGCTGCGATCTCTTTACCTCTCTTTCCAAAGCGAAGTGCAGGGAGTGTTTTGCTCTGACCCCCCCCCCTCCGAGGGTGTCCCCTAGAGACGCTCTAGTTCATGCTTGGCCCTCCGGTCTTCTGTATGCTTATCCTCTTTTCCCTCTGATCCCAAAATTCATTCAGAAAGCTCAATGGTCAGGGAGCTTAGTGTTATTCATTGCCATCTCCTGGCCTTGTCAAGTTTGGTCCTCCTCTCTGTGATCTTGCATGGTACGTCCTGCTTGGACATTAGATCAGTTCTGGATCTGCTGTCACATCCCTCAGGGATCCCACACCCAGATCTAGTTAGTCTGAAGCTCATGGCTTGGCTGCTCCATTTCAGTGATAGCTAGGACTTCCAGGCTGTCTTCTCCTGTGAAGATTTTCGTAGCAACTCACAAATCCTCCACTAGGAAGCTTTATTCCAGTAAGTGGAAACGTTTCT